>NC_090937.1:1578488412-1578791442 GCF_040938575.1 Ambystoma mexicanum
AGAAGGCAGCATTTTCAGGGACAGGTCCCTCTTGCTCCAAATTGGCCAAATGTGGCAACCTTCATTTACCACGTCTGCTTCCTTATCTCCTCCAAGCAGCCTAGCCTTTCTTAGAAAGCTTAGGAATCATCGAACTTACGAACAGGATGTTCGAAGGGTGAAGCCGTGGCCCTGCCCCCATCAGCCACCTTCCTGCAACAATACTTGCCCGACATCCACAGGGTTTTCCAACTGTGGAATGTTTCTGGGTTTAGGTCAGGGAAGATTGAGCCTCCATAATCTTGTCCTTATGTTGGGAAAGAGTTTGATAGACAATCATTTACGGCACTGTCTCTAGTTATGCTGAAGTATGGACAGACCCTCCAAAATACGTTTGAATCCCAGGAATCGCCTGAGGAATCTCCTGAGGGAGAATATTAGATCAACCCTGGTTTGCCTCAGCAGGCATTGCCACCATTCCAATTGCTCTGGCGATTGGACTGATTTCCACATGTTTTGGTATTTAAATTGTTTGCCACACCGAGCAGGAATTAGCAGGAATTAATATAACAGTTCATGTAGACCCGCATCTCTCTTCAAAGGGCCTCGACGCTACGCGTGATATCATTTAAAGGTACGGATTAAATCAATCACCGAGGGGTGAGGCGTGGATTCAGCCTGTCAGGTTCCATGCTACACATGCTGGTTGCAGACGGATACCGAAAGCAAGCACTTACATCATTGTGCTAATCGGTAGGGTTCTCCTGGCCCTTTGCCATTGCCCTAAGTGCTTGGACTTTAGTCATGTGCAGACTGTTGTGTGATCCGGTACTCCAAATGCTGCAAAGGGATGCACCAGCTCTGCAGCCTTCCATGTCATGCATGCTCAGGCCCAGCTCCCACTGCTTCATCCACGGTTGCACCTCCTGCTTTTCCTCCGAGCCATCATCTCCCCCAGGCAGTCCTGAAAAGTTCCCGTTATGTAGACATTTTAGGGGAACGATTGGCACACCCAGCGGAAAAGTGATGCAAGCTTCTGTTTAATTGCTGAGCTTCAGCTCCCATTCATTGAACACCAGCATTTTAAAAGACTGGTCGAGGCAGCTAATCGCCATGGGTTAATCCTCTGTTGGCCATATTTAAGGAGCTGTTCGACTTATAGGGAGAGTCCCTTTTAGTTTACACTCATGTGAGACTCTTTCTACTTCACCCGCAGATCTATGGCCAAAGGAGTCACACTCCATGATTATCAAGCTTGACTGACTAGTCTGCAAGCTCAAAATATAAATTGCTGTATGTTCTGGATGGCACAGAAAACACCCAGTCTCAAAGAAAGTTCAAGGGTTTTTGCTGAAATATTTGTGGGGCATCGGGCTACCCCTCCCCACCCCAGTCTCTCTCTCATCTTGCTCTGACCGTCTTCCCTAACCTAGGGGATCCATAGCCCCCGGTTAGTGCTACCAATTGTTGACCCCTATACTGCCCAAGGCCTGTCTTAGACGAGCATTGCCTAAGTGCAGACTCACAGGCTCCCTCAGGGACTTCATAACTTTCCCTACTTTCGCCAATGATTAGAGTTCTAATTGGCATTGGTATAATGTTGTACACTTGCTCTGTGGGATTCAACTGATTTCAAACGTGCCCGCATTCGCCTTTCCTTTCCAATCTGCCCATTTCTCCACTTCCGGACTCCTCGCACCAATCTGCAGCCCATCAGATACTTCACTCCTGTGCCCCAGATGTTTCACTCCTGCCATCTCCTGCCTCCACCCTTTGATGTTTCTCCTACTTCTGCTCTGTCTTCCACACTACTAATCCTCCCCTATTATTACCATTTCTCCTCCCCCACGACTACTCTTCCTCCATATTCCCTACTACCATCCTTCTCCACTCCTCCTCCGCCTCCTCCTCCTCCTCCTCTTCATCCCACACTGTTACGCCTCCTCCTCCCACAATACTACTCAGATACCCTCATTTCATCCCGTAACAAGTTCTCACACTACCCTCTCTAAACACACGTCTTACAAACATGCACTCTCAGACTACAGAACCACTACTAATCCTAAACCAATGCCTCATCCGCTGCACAAATCTTCCTCGCAAGCTCCCTCCTTCTACCTGCTGGTCTCTTTGTTGCCGTTCACCTCCATCTCTGGCCTCACCGGAACCGGAGGCCAGAGATGGAGACATTGTTCCTCCAAAGTCTTCTACTCCTTCTAGGCTTCGCCTCCACCCTTTGAAGTTACTCCTCCCTCCTGCTCCACTACCCTCTCCTCTCCCCCCTAGTGCTTTCTATCCACACAGAGCTTTGCCAGTCTAGTACACCTTTCAAGATGGCCGCTGGTGTGTCTATCCCCCTTGCGACTCTTTTTGGCACATGCACACCGAGGGCACTGAAGCCACCACTATAGCAGCGCTTTCTCAGCCCAGGCCGCAGGTCTCCTAGCAACAGGTCGCATTGGACCGCATTTGCACTCAACTCGAGGAATGGGCGTTCAAAGCAGCACAGGTAAGCTGCTCTCCCATCACTGGCACTCTTACAGCATGCAGGGCACTTTGCATGCCGACTCATTTCTTCCTCCTTTGAATTTTCTGCTTTAGCAAGGTGTGGTCCTAGCATTGATCTATGGATCAGCACGCCATTTCCAACTAACAAGGCGCAGCACAACCTACCTGTTCGCTCCTCTCTCTCTCCCCCACTTCAAGGACAATCTGCTGGTAACCCGGCTTTCTCTTCGTGTGTTACTACTATAGCACATACAAACAATTTCGCAGCTTTCCTTACAAATGGTTCCATGTAATTCTCTTGGAGAGGTCACAGTGGAACCACTGCACCCGCGACACCTTTTTTCCCACCGCAGAGGAATCAATCCAGGCAATGCTACCCTACGTGTCCAAAAGGTTTTTACTTCCCGATTGTATAATTATATTTTTAATTTTCAGTATTTCAATACTTACGAAATACACTTCCTCCTATGGATCGAGGGACATGTTGGCTACACACAAGCCCTTAAAGCTTCTATATCTTGATTTGCAGACCTCCAACCTCTAGAGTGTGGCCTTTCTCCGGAATAACATCATATTTCTTGTGTACCCCCAGAAGACCAGTAATGTGGGGTTCTGCAGATTCCCAGGTCAGCTTCCTATGGGCACAGCATGTCTAAAACAGATGTATAGCTTCTAAAAGGGAGGGGTGCCGGCACGTCCAAGGGAAGGGCAACATCACAGCTATTAAAATCTGCCCCAGCTATGTACTAATCATGAGTGACGTCATGCGATTGTCTATAGGAGCCACATACTTTCTGTTGCTCCCTCTTATTTTTATGTAGAATGTTTGTCACTACGTGAAAAAATGTTGAGGGAAAATAATGACAGAAAAACATTGAATAAAGAAATTAAAAGCAGTGGGGAAATTAAAAAAAAACCCTGTCTTTAAAAGGTCTAAATTAATATGTTACTTTTTGGTTGCTGAGCATTTTGGGAATGAATAGACATTCAGTGTGAAATAAGGTCATTGAATGAATGCACACCCTGTGCACAAGGAACTTGAGTATTATGACACCTCATGTTATGAACCACTTTCTCTCACCAGCCAATTCCCAACCTTCCCCAAAAATCACTTCCACACTTCACTGCTCCATCCTCCCTCCTGCTGGTCTCTTGGTCGTCCAACTCATCCTCCGCTGGCTTCACCCAAATAACCTACACTTCCCGCTTCCTTATATCCATCGCCCTCTTTTGAATTGGTTCTCTGTTCTTGGCCAATCTGGCCTGGTCTTTCCTACCAGGTTAAACAATGACCTTCCTGCGTCTGGCTCTGTGCTTTCTCATGATGTTTTCTATGTTGGCACCAGTTGCTGGCAGTTTCAACAGTGCTGTCTCGTTTTATATATTGTTATGCCAGCCCTTAAAGATTTGACAATTTTGCACCACTTCAAGACATCATCATGCTAGTTTCTATACTTTTCCCCTAAACATTCAAGTTTTCCCCATTGCCCCAAGGATTTGCACATACCACTTGTATATTGCCCCAGAATTGCCCCATGCGCCTCTTGCACATCGCTCTATCATTGCACCGCACAAATCTCTAATGCTGATATAACGGTGCCATGGAGCTGGTGCTTCTGGTACACTCTATAAACATATTTAAAATGTGCATTTTCATATTACAAAATGAGGTCACCCACCGCTACTCAGTCTCTGGCGAGGGACAGGTTTGTGTAATGGCCAAGGGTTTGGGGTTACTTTTTTTTTAATGAGAAGAGAATTTTAATATTCATGAAATATCAATGCTAAGGATGATAAAAATCAGTTTATTTTTAAATAATGGGCATATTTGGTGGAGATGTATTGTGGTGAATTCCAATCTCTAACTGCCCCCCTAATCAAAACACATTATTTGTTTTACCAATTCCACATCCGAAACATATCTTTTGCACCAAAATGTATTAGAGTCACATTGAAACTGGTCTAAAAAATATCAAATATTGAGCTTGAAATAGTGGGGTTTGCAGATTGCGGTGTTGACTAGGAGTAGCACAACGTGGCTGCCCGATTGAGAGGGCACAAGAAAGTTCAACTGTAGCATGGAGACAGAAATTAAATTGTCTTGAATAAAACGTAATATACAGGTTTTCCAAAATAAATGAGACCACAATGCGTCATCAATTGGGGTAAGTAGCACATAATTGGGTGAGTCACCTTACTGTGAACTATTTTGAAATATTGAGGGTGGATGAGCTAATCCGTCAGGTACTCTATCTAATGAGGCAGTGGAGTACTCTCTACCTTTGGATGGAAGCGAGCCGGGAAGCTACAATTATTACTGATGAAGTTATAATAGTGTTCTGTAGGGTTGTTGTAAACAATTATTTACATCAGCTACTTGTACTGTGCTCTTATACTCCAGGTACATGTGTGTCAATGTATTAAACACTTCAGAGTTGTGCTTTCAGAAGGAGGCAAAATAACTTTTTTGAACTTTCAACAACCCTTTTGAAGAGGTTACTCCAGGTTTTGTTATGGATTCTGAGATGATTATTTTAAATCATGTTCAACTCTGCCTTACATATTTCTGTTCCCCCTACTTCAATGTGGTAGACTGAAGAGCGATAAAGGTTCAAAGTTATCCAAGATGATTTGCAGGTGGAGGAAGTCCGTCTGAAATAACACTGACCTGCAATTAAAGGTCAATCTTATCTTTTCATTCCGGACACAAACAAATGAAAAATACATGGCAGTTAAAGTTGGGAAGAAATGCTGTGGCCTAAAGCAAACCGAACGTCTTGTATAGCTCAAGAGTTTACTGCTCTGACTGACGGAGAATGTGGAAATCCAACTAAGAAAATGCTGCCGCTTGAAGCCATTGATGGAGGGGTTTCAAAATGTATCATAAGAAAAGAAAAAAAGGTAACTGATTCACTAGTTCCTGTGGATTAATCCTTTGGTTGTTATAATCTGCTGAACTCTAATGATTGAGCCAGGCTTGCTCCTACCTCGGTTCTTATCCATTCTGAGTAATTACAAACAGCAGCATCATCATCCTCTACATGGACCCACAGGCCCACAAACTGGAAAATCCACAACATTACACACCAGCACTGGAACAAGGGTCGGATGAACACTACCGGGTGCTTAGAGAAAATAAAGCATTGCATGCACTATAGCTGGCCTTTTCTCAATGGCCAAAAAACAGATTTTGCTCAGCAGCGCCCCCCAAGAGACTGCGGGACTGCCTGGAGAAAGTAGGCAGCTTGATGTCGGCCAACTGGCTGAAGTTAAATGGAAGCAAAACAGAGGTTCTGGTAGTCCGCTCCCAGAGGATGGAACATCTCTGGAATCCTCAGTATCTGCCTGAGTCACAGGGCCCCTTCCCAGACCCCTGTGCCTCAGTAAAAAGTCTGGGGGAGAAACCTCTTCCAAATGGATCACGAGAGGCTCAGATCTCTGCTATTTGTAATGCAGGTTTTGGAAAACTAAATACTCTCGGGAAGATTCTCCCTATGCTTCCCCCAGAAAATCGTACAACACTAGTGACGTCCACCATAATGGGTTCCCTGGACTATTGCAATGGTATCTACCTGGGACAGCCTAAGTACCAGATTCAACTAATGCAAGTACTTCAAGATTCTGCTGCGCGACTCGCACTTATCGTGCCGTGTCTCATTCCCTCATCAGCACTCCTGCGCTATTTGCACTGGCTGCTGGTGGATGCCGAATTGAATTTAAGATTGTGTGTTGTCCATCGAGCTGTGCATAATGTTGGCCCTCACTATTTAAAAGTGAAACTAGAAAGGTACTGCCCGGCGAAAAATCTACACTCAGCGTCCCAGTTGTTCCTCAAGATCCCCAAATATCAGTGAAAGCGATTGGGTGGTCGTTCCCTCTCAGTTTTGGCCCCTGGCTTGTGGAACACTCTTCCGTTATCTTTAAGATCACTTGTTGACTATCTCCCATTTAGAAGAGTGCTGAAAACTCATTCATTCTAAATCGACCGGATCACTCTTCTATTTTTAGAGGATGAAGTAAATGGTTTACTCGGGGTTGCTGTCCTTTTAGTGCCTAGATGCCTTTTGGCCTTAGTTTTGCGCTCTATAAATCCTCAAATAATAATAATCTTTGTAGCAAGAGGGTTACAAAACCACATCAGTGTGCTCCACCCCCAAAATGAGGCAAATCTGATATTTTAGGGTACACGCGGCATCCCGCCCCAACTTTAGATTCCACTCAACTAGTGTAGTTTGCATTATTGCAGCACTAGCCATGCCAAATAACCTAAATCTAACAAATAGAAAAAACTCAATTAAGCCAAAAGGAACTCCCAATGCACAGCAAAGAATCAAGCATCCTTCTACCAGGCTCGTGCCTGGCCTGGGGCACCACAATCAGTGTGGAAGTCCCTTTACAGAGGGAGAATATTTTCACATTCCAGTTTAACAAGGCATAAATGTCACCTGCCCTATGGCATGAATTATAGTTTTCTTCAGGGGCGTTGCTAGGGGGGGCAAAGGGGGCTATAGCCCCAGATCTTTTGGTTGTAGCCCCGGATAGAAACTCAGGAGCTACAGCCAAAAGATTAGCTAGCCTCCATTCCCAACAGTTCCGACATCAGCGTAGCCCCGGGTCTTTTCCAGACCTAGCAACTCCCCTGGTTCTCTTTATGTACAGAGCACACCATTTCTTACTTGTCAAAAGGGATTCCTCACTCACCATTGGCTAGTGGTGAGTGCACGTTTTGGGGACAGCTTTACTGTCTCCCTCCCACATGCAAACTCCACTTTAGTCTCTGGGAATAACTAAGAAACCCGACCGCAGTGACAAGGGCAGCGCACTGTGCAGGACTGTTGGGAGACTGTTTGGAGCTGGAAGGATCCAGTAAAGCAGCCCTGATGGAAGTTGCCAAAACATCACATCCGAATACAGGACTCAACCGCACTACATCCACCGGATTGTCAGGATTGCGGCAAAAAGAAATCTAAGCGCTCCGGGAGCTCAATGGGAGCACAGGCAAGGTCTATACAATCCAACTAGGTGGGTAGGTGCTAAGAGGAATGAACATACTTTGTACTGCCTCGTGGTCGCACCATAAATTAAAGCTTTTCTCCTGCACTAAGCATCATCATTCGTGCGCGTGCTCCGGGTAAAGGTTGTTGATACTGTTGGGGGCTAAGAGGGTCACTCAGCAGCTTGACCTGCCTTTAAAAAGCAATCCGTTACAATAAACAGCTAAAGACGTTGGCAGACTGAAGGGAATTAAGAAGAACAGCACCAACAATACTGTATAGTACCTTACACTTTTTAAGGAGCACTTTTTCGCACTGACAGCCGTATCATTTTCCCTCTCAAGGTGCGCCTATGCAAGGTTAAAGCGCATCCAAGAAATAAGTTTAATTTCGCCTTGTTATCAAGACTGCTGTATTAGGAGTGGTCCGAGGCTACAGTCAACTATAAAAGAGGGAAAGCGACAAAAGGCGACTTGAGACAAGAACATCTACACTTGAGCCTGGTAAAAAGCTAAAAGCTTTGAGAAACATGAAGTTGCGCAGCAAGGCCCTTCTGGAGGATCATAGATGCCCAGAATGGGACGGCTCATACACAGAGGAGGCGGGAGTTCAAGATCTACAATCTACTCCATATAGCTTGCCTATTCCAAAAACTATCCCTGCTATATTAACAACGGCGCAGGTGCACACACTACAAACGAACCAAGCTGATCAATCCTCTGAGATAACACACTTCTGGAATCGAGGATTAGAATACCCCACCACGACCAAAAGAATACAGAAAAAAAATAGAAGATCATTTGGACGAAAAGAAACAAACAAAAAGCCTGAATGATCTCCAAAGTGAGACCATAAAAACATCAACTAGAGAAGATCAAGAGCACCTAGACAGCCATGAACATTCGCATCTAACGGCTGCGCAAAAAGATAATGATGCAAGAAGTGATACTGAGGACCAAGTAATGGAGGAAGGTTCTCGAGAATTGGATCCTAAACAAGCAGAAAACATCGAAACACAGGTGAATAACAAAACTCTAGCACCAAGGCTAGCGGGTGATCATACACCAGACAACGTGGAGAACACTCTAGCAGGAGCTGCAACCCTCTCAGCACTAAATTTTGTACTCAACTCTTTGGTAACCGTTTTTGAACATCTTAAAGCAGAGGTCCAAATGCAGGCAGGAACAATACTGGAACTGACTAGAGAGTCAGCTAACAGAGACAGCGATAGTGGGACTAACCACTACAATTAACACAGTTATTACTATTCCATTCCTGAAAGATCTGAGGGTCGAAACAGCAAAGCAAGGCTTAGATCTATCTGCAATTCAAAGGAGCCTTGAGAACAAAAGAAAAGATGAGGCCAAGCAAAACAATCTGCTTTTAGAAACTCTATCTCTAATGAAATCCCAAAAGATGGAGAAAAAAAGAAGATCACAGAATAGAAGAGTGTAACAAAAATCTCTTTGATGACTCCCCTCTCTCTGAATCTGCCCTAGAGGAATTCAGAAGACTGGTACATGTAGTGGAAGAAATAGAAGGAATAATTGAGCCTCAGCAAATAGACCAAGGCATCTCACAACAAAATCAGAATGTTTGTACACCAGAATGGACTGGTAAGCAACTCTCAAAGGGGAGAAGAAAAGCAAAAAAAAGAGAAGCTAAAAGGAAATGCACTACTGCTTTTCCCATTGCTCTCAGAAAAAAACAAAAGGATATCCAACAAATAAACAGAAAGGAACAAAAATGAACTTTGAAGAGCCAACAATAAACAAAGAGGGACTAATTACAATAGAAGAAGAAATACAAGAAATCGATCAGAATAAAAAAGAGACTCACTCAGCCGACAAGGGGGCAAAAAGAGACTCAATGATAAAAAGCCCCCAACAATCACAGCAGCAAAGAAAAAAGCCAGGAAAAAAATAACAGACTTGGATCAAAATCAACGGGCGCTGGAGCATATCAAAATAATCAGTACAAGTGTGGGTCAACAAACAGATCCGCTAACAACTCAAATTGTTGATCTGCAGTACCTGGGGCCAGAGCTCAATAACCTCGCAAGCCCCTCAAACAAAAGAGAAGAGAGGGAAGAATACCATAAAGAGCTGTCCCTCATCAAAGGGCCCCCCGTGGGCACCAATGTTCATGAAGAAGGGGAGCAAACTTACATCAAAGAGAAACATTGTCTCAGCAGAATAACCAACTAGATAAATTGCACCAATTTTTCTGAAATGATCTTCACTGGGAAATTCACCTCCCTCTTTGCTGGATGGAAGCAAAAATGGACAAGGCAAAACAATGGAAATTGGGGACGAACAAAGAGACCTGGCCCCAGGCTGTCCGCCTAGGGTCCCCTGGCTAGAGAATCCCCAACCCCAATGATAGAAGACCATGAATATGCAATAACAAAACTGTGGCTCAAGGCAACGAACAAGATTCCACAGCACAACTCTCTCTGCAGAGGGGCAACTTTGGGTTACTTCAATAAGATCCCAAATCTCTTTATTCGGGACAGGAAACATGGAGTATGTGAAGTTTCCGGATAGAAGCAACTCGAAACCTGCAGCGGTGGGATTTACATCAACAAAAGCATGGAAAGCAATACAGAACAACAAAAAAGAATTGGAAAAAATCAATTTACAGGTCCACCACAAACTACCGGAGGAAGCAAAAAAAGAAAAAGAAGGAAACAATACTTCAAAACACTGGGGTGACCCCCGGGCATACGGGAACACTAACCCACACTGTAACCCCACAACCTCTTGGGAATACTGGGGAATCACAGGTTAGTGCATTGGCCGCACTTCCAGAGATCCTTACACAGGTACTCCAAAAACTAGGCCTGAGGCCACAGAACCTTTATGCAAGACAAAGTAAATGTTATAAGTTGGAATACCTGTGGCCCTAAAACTTTCACAACTAACAAAATGAGAAATACCCTCTTTTGTAATACCGACATTGTTTTCCTTCAAGAGAATTGGCTCTCCCACACCACACAAATAGAAGGTTTTACAATCTTCACAACACCAGCAACCCACAAAGCAAAGGGTCGCCCATCAGGGGGGCTTCGGCTGGGAATCAGCAATTCACTAACAAAGATGTCTCATTAATACACAGTAATAAGGACGGCATCCTTGCATGCAAAGTTTGAGCACAATCTTCAGCGGGACGGGTGCAGTTTATAGAAGTGAATGTGTACTGGAACCCAGCACAGATTGATCTTCAGGCATTTCAGTTCTCGTTATCAACAGTAATGGAAAAGATAGCCCTGGACTATGGCGAGGCCAACATGATTTTGGCAGGGTACTTTAACGCTCAATGCATTCCATCTCAGAGCCACAGTAACAACTTAAAATGGGCAAAGAAATCAAAGATTGGGGCACAATGGGTAAAATATCTGAACTCATGGGGACTCAACATGTTGAATGGGGCTGTGCCAGGTGATAGCCCTCCGGGACCAACCTGGTCACGAGGCAACTCCTTTTCTACCCTGGATTATATTTTTGTCTCTGAAGGCGTTTTGGCCAAGAAAATACTTATGGAAACTATCTGGGTGGAAGGGAGTGATCATGCCCGCTTAAAAATAGACATCTTAGATTTCAACATCACACAAACTGAAAAATATGCTCATGACTTGGTTCTCAGAAAGGGTAAAGCAACATTGGTAACGTACAAAAGAGAGGGGAAGAAATTAAATGACACTCTTGCCACTATTTCCTTAAAAGAACAAAAGGAAAACTGTAACCCTGAAAATGTTAAGAAATTCATTTGGGCTGTGTACCCTCCAAGGTCAGGTGGACTAGAGAGAACCAGCCATCATCAACACTCTTTTGATGAAGAGACATGGGCCCACAAAAACATCCTCAGGAGGGAGAATAGACGGCTGAGAAAACTTATTGTTAATCAGACCATAGTACGAGAAGAACTACAAAAACTTGCAAGGGCTTATAAGCACTGGTCGCATTCAAGAAGAATTACACAGTATCAACAAGACAATGAACAGATGCTTGCAGCTCTCTGTAAAGATAACCGTCGCAATTTTTGGTGCATCATAAATAATTTGGGCAAAAACTCAAACAGCAATAACATTCAATTCAACCTGGTTTCTGAAAAAAGCTGGATAGACCATTTTACCAAACATTTCAAAAATAAATTAGAGGCTCAGGGAAGCGAGATAGAAACTACAAATGTGGAATTTAACTTTGACACACAGTTAATAGAAGACTTAATCCTAAGAGCTTCATCCTCAAAGGCGGCTGGCCCAAATGGCTTAAAACACCACCAAGACCTGGGCAACTTTATTATGTCATCTATATAACAAAATCCTAGAAAGCCATATGTTTTCTTCCTCATAGAAACAATCTATCATAATACCATTCTACAAGGGGGGTGATCGTTCACAACCGGAGAACTACAAGCATATCGCCTGCCTCGATATTGAAAGCAAAATTGTTATGAGGATTCTGTTGATGGAGTTGGAAGACTGGGCAAAAAAAGTAAATACATTATCAAAATTTCAAACGGGCTTCAGAAGTGGGATGTCCACGACACTAAATGGTTTAACACTAAATCTTTTGGCAGAACACTCAAAAGAATCTGGAGAGGGTCCCATTTATGGAGCCTGGATAGACTTCTCCAGAGCTTTTGACTTGGTAATCAGGGAACGCCTATGGGCTAAAATATGGGAATCGGGCACGCTAAGCAGTCTGCTATCAATACTAATTGAATTAAACAAAGATACCTCACTGATGGTTCGGCTTGATGAGGCCGGACATATTACTAATTCAATGAAGGTTGAAAAAGGGGTAAGACAAGGCTGCTTGGGTGCGCCCTTTTTCTTTAATTTATACCCGTCAGATCTAGGGCCTTTTCTTTAGTCCTGGACAATGGCAAGTCCAAGGCTTAACACAACCAAAGTTCATTGGCTCGTCTACGCTGACAATATAGTCCTGATTGGCAGGACTGCAGTAGGGCTGCAACACCTACTGAATGGACTCAGTGAATACGCCGAAATAATTGGACTTCAAGTTAACCCTAACAAGTCAAAAATCTTAGTGTTCAAACATTCGAACAAACGCATCAGCTTTGCAGGTTTGTTCCTTGAGGGTGAAGCTATTCGAAGAACAGAAGAGACAGTGTATTTGGGTTATGTAGTCAACGCTTCTCGATCAATTAGCAAAATGGAAGAGGAGATAAGAGTGAAAGTGGAGAGAGCTGTGCCGAGATTAAGAAGATCCTTCATGAACTCTGCACATTTTCCATCATACCACTACTGAAGTTTTATGTTGCAAAGGTAGTTCCAATTATTTTATATTTTACATTCGAAAAATCAATGGCCAGGTGAGTGGAAGACCCTGGGACCACTTTGGGCCCTTTTTAAAATAATTATCAACCCACAGCGGCCCACGTGCAGCCTTGTCCCCTCTCCCCCTCCTGACCAGCTTCCCGTGTTTTCTCCCGCCTCCTCCCACCTCCCAACCCGAACACCCCCCCCCCCGTGATTGGCCACCGGTTAGAAAAATCTGAAATCCCCAGGGCAGCCCTCTGCCCGGCAGCCCCTTTGGCTAAGGGCCCCAAGGCAAAGGGCGGCTCCTACACTGGCGGCGCCAAGAGGTGTCGGGCAGGTGTCAGCAGGGAAAGCCAGCAGCTAACAGACAACAACAAAAACTGTAAGTGGGGCATGGGTGGGGTGTAGAGCAATTACTCTACACCAGAAAGCCCCCGCCACCATACATTATCTTCCCATAACATAGACTGCCATAGACTTAGCCCATGCATACTTAGAAAGTTGTGTGACCACCAACCGAACATCAACCATGACAGTGTTTGAAATGTTGCCTTACACTGCATCCTAACATACTAGTCAATGTTAACAAATGTCACACCTAGAGGGAATCGTGGACGCTGGCCTGCGTCACATCTAGATAGGTTGTGATTATCTCCTGCCTACTTGGATAGAATTAGGAAGGCTCAGCCCACACCACGCTTGATAGGACTCAGGACTCCAATACAAATGTCAGAAATGTGAATGTTGACATGCGCCGCACTTAGAATTCCTAGCTCTGCCTCACATCTAGATGGGATTGTGAGTATTAGCAAGCAGCATACTCAGATGAAACTGTAAATGTGGGCATGTGCAACACTTAGAATTGAGAACATTAGTCTGCGCCGTATCTAAACAGAATTGTGAATGCTCGCATAGGCCACACTTAGATGGAACTTGAATGTTAGCATGTGCCTCACTTAGAGTTGAGAACATTAGCCTGCGCCGTATCTAGACAGCGTTGTGGGTGTTAGCATGTCCCATACTTAGATAGAATTATGACCATTAGCCTGTGCAGTATCTAGATAATATTGTGAAGATTATTGACTGCCATACTCAGACTGAATTATGTAGGTCAGCAAGTGCTACACTTAGACAGAACTGTGAATGCTTGCATGTTAAATGTCACATAACCCACTAACCAATATAAACTCAAACTCTCTACATACTTAAACTCACACAACCATCTCTCGCACAACAAGCTGCACGCACTTCACCACACTGCAACACCACATAAGTCACACCAACCGCACACGCGGACTGACACCGATCCAATACTCGCACCAAAGCTCAGCACCCGGTGTCCACCGAGTTGAAGCTGCCAACAGTAAACCACTCCTCTCACTATCCTACTCTCTCTCCGCCTTACTAACCCATCCCACCTTCTCATTTACAGATCCTCCAGAGCGCCTGGGGACCAATTCCGTTGGTGACGGTGTGCTATATAAGTACCGTTAACATAACATAACATATGGCTTGGAATCCAAACTAACACTCTGGGACCTGGGCTGGCAAAAAGTGGAAGCCCAGATCTTGAAGGGATCCTTCGGTCTGCCAAAGTGCTTCCCCATTCTTTCACTCTACAGGTTGATAATAGAGCCACAAAAAAACTCTTTGTATGAGGATATTAAATTACATCTTTAAACCCGCAAGTCAAAGATACTAAAATATCTGGAAACAAAAGTTCTAAAAATCTTGACTGAGGCTGACTCATCTATTGAAACCTTGATTACCAACCCCCTGAAAGCAAAAAAAGAAATCATAACGAGGGACTGGATCAAAACCGGTGAGTACTTTATAAAACATCCAAATTGGGAATCGAAAACACATTCCTCAGGGCGTGCCTAAATATAATCCACACTTGAGAAAATTTAAATATCAGAGGACAAAATAAAAAACACAATTAAACTATGTAACTTTTGTGCAGATCCAGCCAACCAGAATTTGAGTCATCTACTTCGGTACTGTGAAGGCACTTGGGACGCAAGAATAAACTACTTCTACAAATTTGTGGATAAAGAGGACTGGTTGCTTTCAGAAATTTTTTGGAACTTACTGATCTCGGGGCACAATACAGCCCTAACTATAGCAGTTGGTCAGGTTCTGTTAAGGGCTGCACTTATTCAATGCATCAACCGATAAAGCACAGACACTGCCCTGAAACACAAATAGACAATACGGAAGTGACAATGGTCTCCTGTTGGTCATGGATATTTTCTTTTGGAAAACATTCTGTTGGAATAACCAACAAACTAGAAGATAACAAAAGGCTGTTTACTCTTAGACAAGATATTCTGGCTTGGTTGTTTAAAGTATTTTTCCTTTCTATCTTGATCAACTATTTTGTTAATCTCTTGCTTCTTTTGCTAAATGAAATATATCTTTCTGGCTCCTCCTTTTAAATATAAATCATATCCAATGACCAGGCACGATTGCAACAGACAAGCAAAATGAAAACATTTTTATTGTTATTTTAGTGTTGAAAAATCTTTTTGTAAAGGTCAGTTTTGACTAAAACAAATAAATAATAAATAAAATAACTCCGAGGCACTCCATGGCTCCAAACCAGACGGCCTTGCACTGTTCTCCAGTCCTAGTACTCATTTAGACGCTGTGGTTATCTACTAGCTTTAGGTCCGTTTGGACACAAAAGATCTGGAATCTCTCTTTACACTTGGGGCTCATCACTCTGCAATGGCCTGCATCCTCTTAACGGTTCAGACTCAAAGTAGAATTCTTAATGTTACAAAAAGACCAGCAAACCCGCCTTCTCCAAGCAGGATGTACACTACTAAGCCTTTTGTTTTTCAGTCAGTCCTACACATCTTAATTTACTATTCTAGACCCGTAGAATACCCAAGACTATCTATCCTGATTGAACACACCCCTCTTCTCAGCCCAACAGTTTTAAGTCTACATAGCCTTATCCAACCTTGCTGAAGAATCCAATCACCCAGACTATCCTTGCCCAAATATGACCCAAAACCATAAAAAGTATTTTGAGGCTGCTAGTGCTCTTTAAAGAAAACGTACAAATATCCTTGGCAAAAGCAAATCTACAAATATTCTGTGGCACAGTTCCACTATCTGATCTATGATATTCTACTTCCCGGGCAAACTGTCTTGCGAATCTTTTTTTCACCACGGGGCACAGTACACATCTGCTCCTCAACCTTTCTTGCGTTGGATTGGATATAGGGGCCAGTATACATGCAGCTGCCACACCCAATGACCTCAGTACTGCTCTTTTACCCATGCACGCCGCCACAGAGTGACATGCTGTCTGCCATGAGGGGCTGGTTGGAAGGAGATGAGGAATCTGTGGGAGGAACGTCCAGCAGAAAGAACCGACTGTCCTAATGGATTCCTTCCCCCCCATGGATTCCTCATATAGGACAGATTCCTATACGTATGTAGATCTGAAGGAGGGCAGAGATCACGAGGACACAACCTAGACAAGTCAACTATGGTGGGCTGCTCTACCAAAGAGCACCCTGCCCTGAAAGGAAACCCAAGCAATGTTTGGCAACATTGCTGCTTGCAAATGTCCAAGACAGGGCGCAGTACTCCCTCTGCAGGGCAAAGGTTGCAGCCAGGCCTCTGAATGAATTAGCTCTGACATTGTTCCCAACTGAACTGTAGCATCCACGGAGGCAGCAAATATTCCAACTTCAAAGGGTCTGTTTGTCACAGCCTAGCTAGCAAGAGCACCAGCATAATCCACAAAAAGTTAGTTATCTTTTTTGATGTCCTTCGTCCTAGAAATGTAATAGCTGAGGACCTGCACCGGATTCCAGCCAATGGAATAGCATCCCAGCCTTGGAGGGTTGAGGCAGAAAAAATAACATAGGTAGATTGATCTTTTGCGGGAGCTGAAAATGCGAGAACACCTTAGAATGAAGTGACCCATTAAATGCAAAAAAGAAGTACAGCGGTGTAACTGGTGGCACCTGGAGCTAACTCACTTGTTTCACGGAAGCGGTGGCCATAGGAAAATGACCTTAAGGATGAGCAATCTTAACGAACATGAATGCAAGGGCTCAAACAGAGTACACATCCAGAAAGTCTACACTAAATTCAAGATCCACGCAGGACAATCAATTAGTCTGGGGTAAATGGTTGAACAACAAGCCTTGCATAGTGGCCTGCTTAAATACCAAAATGGTGTCCAGTTAATCCTTTACAGTGACAATTTGTAACCTCACCCGGCCAATGAAAGCAGAAAATACAAAACAGAGGAGGTAGGGGTACAGATCCCGCTCCCGACAACAAGCCGAGGATTCACTTTGCCTGTAGGTATAAATGGAGTTAGGGCCTGGTTTCTGTGCAGAAAGGAGTACATACAGGTAATTGTCAGACAAATCCCACTCCTTTCATCACATCCTCTCTGTAGCAAGGTTTCATGCTGCTGAGGTACAGGTGAGGACCCACAGGTGCAGAGAAGATCCGCTCTGGCCAGGGGGCACGAGAGGGGACATTTCCAGAAGGTCTAGCTGGGTACCACATACTCTGGTCCCAGTCCGCAGCCATAACAATGAACATGGACCCAAACAGGCGCAGCTTCCTCAGAACTGGTGGTATGACGGGGATTAGCAGGAAACACCGTAGAGAATGAAGTATGCGTTTTTCAAGTTTTTTGGTGGGTTGTTTCACTAGCCCTGTGGGCGTGTGAATTATGAGAGAGGTGTGGAGTTGTGGAGAAACGAAGTGGGGCTGTTAGTTGGTTTCAGGTGCTCTCTGGGTGTGTAGTAGTTTTATTGTCAGTTCTTCATGCTGTAGTGTCCTGTGTTTGCTTTGGTCCTGGTGTATGGTTTGCAGAGTGGCGCTTCTAAACAAATAAATCAGTACAATTCTAATGTGGCCAAGTGCAAAAGCAGCTAGTCTAACTTGGTACAATTAGAGTATGGCTAAATTCAAAACGAGCTAATGCCCAATCAGTTTCTAGTGTGGTTGCATTCAAAAGCAGCGAGGCAAAATCAGTACAATTTGAGTACGGTTAAATTCAAAAGCAGCGTCTTGGCAAACTAACGAAAGCTAAATAGAAAAAAACATTGATGCACAGAAAGATTAATGATGGTTTATTTAAATAGGCATTGGGCTGGAGTAGTTTTTAATGAGTCCGTTGATAGTCTGTTACCTAATTAGGAATCCCTTCTTTCAGTGTACCCCTTTCCTAATTGTTAACTGCTGGCCATTTTAAAACAAGCTAATGTAGCATTAACAATATAGGACCAGCTTCTGATGTGGGCAACATCCTTCCCAATGTAAAGTCAGGAATTTAGAGATGGGAATGTGTCACACATCCAGAATATATTACAAAGGTGTAGATGTCCTATTTAATTTCCTTAATAAGTCTAATTATGGCTGGGATCGATAAGCAGGAATAATTTGTTTGTTGGCTGAAAAAATGTTCCTCAGCATTTGTATCTTTCAAAGATTCACATGTTTTGAACAATTTCCTCATCAGGCTGGAATCATAAGTACAAAAAATGCTGTAAAAAAGGAGTTTACATCCCATCCACCTTATTCTGCCTCTTGATTTTATGCGAAGCTAATGCGAGGCACGACCTTGTGCGCGATAACGATATTATCAAGCTTGCAGAGCAAAAAGGGTAGGGGGGGGGGATTGCATGTGAATCTATGAAAAGTACCAATCCTGGAGGACATTGATAAGTATCAATCTCACATTCTGGGATCACAGGCCAGTTGGCATGGTAGCTGCTGGTGAAGTGTCGTGACCAGAGGATGGAAGGGTGCACCTTTGTTGAGATAGGTGGGGAAAGACCTTCAGCGCAGGGTATTTTAGAAGTGAAATATGTCTCTTCCAAGTCCAGCTATAACCAAAAATCCCCTTTCTGAAGTTGTCAGAGGATGCAACAATACGGAAACGCTGGGTCCGAGGACTTTGTTTAGAAGACTAAGGTTTAGCATTGCTCTCCAACTGCCCGGTTTCCTCTTCACAAGAAAATACCTTGAGTAAAAGACATAGCCCCACTGGGCATGAAGAACATTTTCTTGGCATCCTTGGAATGGGCTTCACTGCGTTGAAATAGGTTTTTCCACCTTTTTTGTTAGACAGCTGGCGCAGAAAGTCCAGGGTGTGACCATGTTGAAGCAAGCATAGCACCTATTTGTCTGTGGTGACGATTAACCTTTCAGTGAGGAAATGGGAAAGACGTCCTGCCACTGGGGAAAGTAGGAGTGGGATCGCAGTCTGGTCAGGCCTGTTACTGAAAGCAGCTTCACCTTCTCAAAGATGTTTGAAGACCCCCTTGTCGTCCAGCAAGAAAGCTAAAATAGAACCAAAATTCTCCATCGCAGCAGGACACAATTACCAAGGAGTTAGCTGCCTTAATCAAAGTGGCTGCCATAGATAGAATGCGCTTTAAGGAAGCGTCAAGTTGGTACAGCAAACAGAGACGAGGGGTTTGCTGAGTGTTGTGAGCTGTCGCAGAGACCACGTAATCCGGACTAGGCTGGGTTCGCATGCATTTGGGGGCGCGATCTGACGCTCTGAAAAGGATTGGTCTGAAAAGAAATTCAGAGCAGCCATAAAGGGGTTCATTGTTAAGAGGCAATCCTCCCAAATGTCATCGACCGCAGGAATAGAAACCATTTCCCCTGCGCTGGTACAAGAAGACTTCTTTCCTTTGTTCCTCAGAGAGTAAATACAACTTTTTGTTGGACTTGGACATAATCATTATTATTATTAGCTTTTCATAACGCTCAACAGGCCTGTGTGCCTCAATGCGCATACATAACAGAAGAAAAGGAAGAAGAAAGAAAAGCAGTAAGCTAAGGGGATGTGCCCAAGTCGGGAAATCATAGTGAGCATGTATGTGTGTATCTAGTCCTTAGAATTGAAAAGGTTCGTTTTTATGACTTTTTTAACGTGGCAAGGTTCGAATGTTTCTTAAATATGGCTGGATTGAATTCCAGAGGCTAGGGGCGCACGTATCAAAACAAGTGTCCCCAAATATTTGCGATTGGAGCAGGGTACCCCCAATTTTCCAAGTGCATTGGTCCAGAGGATGCATGTGATTAGAGTCTTTTTCAAGCCATGCTGTAGGTAAATGGATGCGATAAACACATTTGTCTGAGCGTGAAAGGACTTTGTGAGTGATACAGTGGTGCACTGGCAGTTCTCGTTTGCGTCACATGTTCAATTTTGGCTAGCCTGTTACAATAGTCAGGTCTTGAATTTACCAGTGTTGTTGCCACTGAGGACATCTTTTTGGGAGACAGGTAAGTTTTAATTTGTCTGATTAGTTAAGTCATGTAAGCAGCTTTGGTTTGTAGTATGTGTAGTACAAATGGATATTTCGAATTGACCATAACTGGCCTCCAAATTGTGTATTCTTTGGGTCGTACCCACAATCATTAGTTCGGTTTTGCTTTTGTTCAAAGCTAGAGAATTAGCTAGCAGTCATTGATTCTTACACTAAACCGCATAACTCATTTATTTTTGCTGCATCCTCATCATAATCCCCGGTGAGTTCCAGGACGAGCTGGGTATCGACAGCATAGTTTGTATAACCAATGTGGACACTATTCAAGAGGTCAAATAGTGGACAAGTATACACATTAAACAATGTGGGGGAAAGGCAGGCACCTTGGGGAACTGTGGGGTGCATTTAAAGGCCCCAAACAGAAGTCCCTTTCACATGAATGGTAGGCAATTAAAATATGCAACAAAAACGGCCTGGCTTTTGCTTTTCATGTAAAGTTAAAGAGCCATGTGGAAAGGGGCCTACCTGTCATTACTAATGGACAAGCAGCAGTTAATTTACAAAAGGAGGAGGAATCAAAGATCCCTGTGACATGGAAAATAGGATTTTTAAACATTGAAAGCAGAAACGGCCTGCACATGTGTTTGCAAATAGAAATGGCTCTGAAGAGACACTTAGCGACTCAAAAAAACCTCTGGTCCCAGGCAGGCACAGGGAGACAGATGGCTGTGCTGAATGAGGCAGACCTCCCATTTGCTGAAAAGGAACACTCACAAATAATTTAAAAGACTATAATTTAGACATTTTTGCACAGCAACCATACTGTGTATCGATTTCATTTTGGTACCATTTTTTATGTAATTTCCAGGTGATTTTGGGGATATAAAATGCATCTAACTGTGACTCTGGGAACTGTAATGGCCAGTTAAACTAGGTTTCTGGTTGATCTGAACATGTTCCAAATGTGAGTGTTTGTGAAAAGGTGGAAAATGAAATTAGGGATATGTTTAATTTACATCTTCATAACTATTGTGCTTTTTATGGAAACAACACAAATGTGTCACATGGCCATGCTACATTGTACGGATTTGGTGGTTGGCTTATCTAATTCTCCATGATCAGCTAAAATATGTTTAGTTTGGCAGTTGCTAGCACAATTATGAAGTTGTGATACTGTTGTGACATTAAGTAGGGTCACAGCGGTAAAAGGATACGCTGGCAGAAAGCTAAACAGAGTAAAAGGACAGAAGATATAAATCCTAACAGATACATAACTAGTTTTTGCCAAAAAGATGAAAGGAGAACAAAGGATGATGACAAATGGCAATAGATACATACTGCTCCAAATCCCTAAACCAATCCTGACTAGCGCGGAGAGAGGGAGGGAGGGTAACTGTCCAATCCTAGTGGCAGGGGGTATTGCAGGGTACTTCTCCCAAGACTGTAAAATTGGTGATGTCATTTCTGCCATATAAGGGGGACAGCACTAGGACAAGGGACACACAAAAACCGGGGAGACAGAAAAAGGAGAAAGACAGGAGGACAAAGAGAAGGCTGTTGAAACTTACCATCTGACAGCTGTAAGGAATCACCAGAGGAGATTGCTGAGGAGAGTGCATCAGGGTGGAGCTGTCGAGTTCTAGAGAGGCCTCAAAGCTGATTGGGGGTCCTGTGGTGGAGAGCGGGAGGGCACCTTTGAGAGTGGAGTGACCAGACCCATGCCCTATCTTTCCAGAGTGTCCTGAGATGCAGCTGGCTTTCCTGAACCTTATGTCACGACCCTCGCCCAAAACCCCCTCTGGCAAACCCATTGGCCAGGTGGAGTCAGGACTCGGGCCTCTAGAGCCTGGCATCCTCTTCAAAAGCCCTCATGGGGCCAGTCCTGGTGCCTATGGCGCCAGGCTCATACACCATGAAAAACAATGTGCTTGGGAACTACTTTATTGTATTTTCAGCCAACATGGAGGCATCCACATAGCTTGGTTACTAAGAACCAAGCTATGCGGTCTACTTTTTTGGGTGCGGCAGCCTAGGGACTACTTTACCTGAACTATTTTGATGGGGCTATTTAAACCACACCCGAGCAAGACAACACGCTTCACGTTACTTTGCAGCTTGCAACGTGACGCTCACCGTGTCCAGCTATTCCCTCGAACCTCGGAGAAGCAGAACCTGCAAGGAGACAAAAGGAACATCATTAGCAGCAGCATATCACCTGCAGTCTTCATCTTTAAACACTCACAACTACTGAGAACAGCTTCCTCGAATCTGCACGCCTCCTGGACAGAACGACCTGAAAGAGGAAGATAGAGGCAACATTAAAGAAAACAGTAGAGACATTTACAAATTACGAACTGCTCAAAAGGCTTACCTGGCTGGTCACCTCTTGGCTGGCACCACTCCGGACATTCCACTCGCACTGAAGAACACCGCGACCTACAAGGGAGGAAAACACAGGTTAGCAAAGGCAAGACTTTGCAGTGCTGCGTATAGCGCTTACTTACCGCATCATAGCGCTCTTAATGTGCCATCATTTACCAGCGGGGCTCAACCAAGCCAGTTCTCCGAGCTGAAGCTCCGCATACCTAAGGGAGAAAAAAAGAGACATTTTAAACAAAGAAAGGCATGCAGGATAGCAACAAAACTAAAGAACAGCAATAAGACCTACCTGAACAATATCAAACGGGCCAGCGTCAGTGAAGAAACTGGACAGCACTTGCCCATGAAAGACAACGCTCCCCTGCAAAGAAAGCAGGACGGAGAGCACGCCTAATTCTACCACAAGGTGAGGAGATGGCACCAGAGGGACTGAAATCATACGGGGTTGGAGGGAGGATACTTATCCCAGTGGGTCAGTCTTGAACACAGTCCTCCTGTATTTTCAGGCAGAACCTTCCCCCCCAGACCACATCAGGCCAAAGCTGAGAAGCATACCAGCGAGTAACCCGGCTGGGTGGCGTCCCTGTGGATACCAGGATAGCGTAACACCTTAAGCAGAGGCTTGCTATGTACGTAAAACCAAAAGGTGGGGAGTCTGCTTGCCTTGAATCCTATCCCTTTATAGAGGTGGGGGCGGGAAACTGTAGTTCCTTAGCCTATATAACCAAAAATAATAATTTAATTAATTCCCCATTTGGCAGAACACTACGGGGTGAATTTTGTTAAAATTCAAAATGAAAAAGCTTACTACCCAGTGGGCGCTGAAAACTATAGCCTATAATTTAATTAGGTAATCCTCGTTATCCAGCTGAACCGGACTTCTTTAAGGAAGAGGGGTGTCTTTGATCTTAAATCAGTCCAATCCTTTTTATCCAGCTTCCCCAACACAGGCCTTACAGTAAGGGGGGATCTGAAATCCAAAATTCCCCAAAGCATCCCTGTTTTTCTGTCTGACTTCCCAACATAGACCAAAGCAAGGGGGTCTGAAAAACAAAGCGAGAAATCACCCTGTGTTTATTTCAAGCCAAAAGTGTGGATGAAACTATAATTGCCATATATTTTTTTACCAATCTTGAAATCCTACTGCTAGCCTTTTAAACCTGCAGGAAAATCAAAATCGTACAACATTACTACACAAGAGCCTTCTCTATTGATCATTGTAATTATTTTGTGAAGTGAAATTCACAGAAGGAATTGTGTCTGTTCTTTTTAACTCGTGTGTGTGAATTATTTGTGCTGAGAACAGTTGATAGTGTGTGCCACGGATAAAGTGGTGTTTTTGACATTTTCATGCTAATTTCTATTATTTTTAATTTAAATAAATACCAATATATTTCCCGTACACCGGCCTGGTTCTTGGCTCATTGTTAGCTCAGGGACAAGGGATCCACGGGCATAATATGTGTCTGTGATACGGCTAAACAAGAATCTGTTAAACATTTAGTTGAACAACCACTTGAGCGGGGAGGGAAGGGACACCATGTATTGAGCGTGGCTTCTCAATAAGTCGTTACAGAACACCACATGTTAGTAGCTGTGGCAGTGCCAGAAAGCCTTCCGAAGCAACTCTGGCAATTCATGGAATGAGGAATGATGCCATCAAGGACCTAGTGGTATTGGAATAGTTCACCAGATCTCCCAACCTCTCGAGCAGCAATTTGTAATTAATGAGATCAAATGCTGCCGAGAGGTTGCAAAGCATCAGCAATGAAATCCAACCACCATCAAAGATTTTTGCAAGATTAGCTGGCAGATCAAGCATAGCGGTTTCTGTTCCATGACAGGATCGAAAACCGGACTATCGAACACTCAGCATGTTATGTTTTTCGATATGTTTTTGAAGCTGCAGATAGGCCGCCCTATCTAAGATCTTCAGTAGGATTAGGAAAGAATAGAATGGAATGACCCACTTTTACCAAGCAGGGAATCTTCAAAAGAGGATCATCAGGTTCATCATCTCCCGGAAAGTGGTTGTAAAATTAATCTAGGAAAATCCTAAACTGAGAAGCATTGTCTTCAGACTCAGTTTCCAAGGGTTCTGCAGTGAGAGAAGGGGCAAACAGAGAGAAGCAGCTGTGGAGCCGAAAAAGCAGGTAAATCCTGTGGTATTGTTGAAACCATCGGCATCCTGGGCTGTAATTCAGACACTAGAGTCTGCAGTGTAGACAAAATGTCCAGTGACAGAGAATGTGCTTTTGGTTGACTGGGAGCAGGCATTGGTTGTGGGGCAGCAGGTGCATGAGGTGAATGCGGTGGCTACATGATTGAAAGTGGCTGCATAGATGAATGGGCGTCCCCATCCTCATTGTCTGAAAACACACCTTTTGAGCTCTCAAATCAGTGTCTAGAACATGTTCTAAAATGTCCTCCAGAAGTACTTGGGAAGGACCAGGAACAGCAGAGGGAACGTAAGGGACCAGTGTGAACAATGGCTCCCTTCATTGCACAGTAGAGATGGAAGAAGTGGATGGAGCCCATGGTGGGGCAGTACAAGACATAGAAATAATAGCAGATTTTATGGGCGATAAAATGGTTTCTGTCATTGACAGAGGTTTTTTAGTCATCAGCGTGGTTGATGTCTTGTTCGCCGACTGAGTTGTCGATGGGATAGTCGTGGAACAAGTAGTCAACAGAGTATTCGATGAGACCATTAACAGAGTGGTGGAGGAGTAAATTGTAATTGTTAATTTGTAGAGCGCTTATACACAAATAAAGAGCTTCATGGTGGGAAGGGAACTATGGAATACAGTCATTCTTACGCCTTGAAGATTCTGAATGATCCAACAATAACTAGCATACTAGGCCGGAGACATATCTGCTAGTGAAGTGCGTGACAAAAGGGTGAGAGAAGAAGGGAGGAAACGTACAGATCAAATAGCTACAGCACTGGACTGGCGACAATACAGATTGCTTGGTGGTTGGTCATCCAATACGCTTATGTGTGAGCATTTCAAGCACGGCCAAGCTAGGGAGGGGAGAACAGAGGGAGGACACAGACAGACTTGCTAGGTCTGATATAAACAGGTCATGCAAGTGCGCAGAACAGGAAGTGAGAGGGAGGGGGAAAGTGCACCCAGTCCAGCAAGGGTATGGGTTAAGTGCGTAGTGGTTGCCCCTCTCAAGGAGCATATTGCAGAAGTGCTATGCAGAGTGCAGAGGCCTGTGGGCAAGTGCAGGACTGGCGGGGGAGCCTGCGACCTGTGAGACTCTGGAGGTGTAGCAGACGACCAGTGAGCTAACTAAGCAGATTTGGGAGGAATAATAATGAGGGAAAGAGCACAGAGAAAGGAGGTTAGCAGGGGAGAGAGAAAGTGGAAGAGAAGCGGTAGGTCTTAATGAGTTTCTGGAAGTTAAGCAGGTCCAGCTCAAGACGGAGAGAGGTAGGTAAGTTGTTCCAGAGCGAGGTACCTGCAGAGGATAGGGATCTACCCCAAATTTCTGTTTGGAGAAGCAGCTCACCCGCAGAGAGTTGGAAGAGGCTGAGTGGAGGGCTCTAGTTGGAGAGTATTTTGGAAGAGAGCATTGTAGATAGTTAGGGCCTTGGCCCCAGAAAGCCTTGTGGATTATGTAGAGGGACTTCAACTTGATCCTTGCAGCCACAGGGAGCCAGTGGAGTGCTTTTGGCACCGGAGAAATGCAGTCCTGTGCTTGAGGTCAAGGATAAGTCTTGCGGTTCTGTTCTGGATAAGTTGAAGAGGTCTGAGGAGCGGATGAAGATTTGCTGCGTTTATGAGCAGTCGATTTAAGAGGGCATTGATAAGGTAGATTTATGGATGAAGGTGTCGTGGACGGTGAGGGTGCAGTTGACCAAGCGATCACTGGACGACTATGCCTAGACCAGGGAACCCAGAACCGAAGACATTGTGAACTTAGGGTTCTGGGTTGTGCAATCTGTGATTGGTGGATTGCGTGGTCTGACAACTGCGCCTAGACTAAGGAACTCTAAAATTGCAAAACGCACTATGAAAAAAGAATCCCAAAATGACACTAAACTTGGACGTGTGCTTTGTTTTTCTGTGAAACTGAGTTGATTTGAACTTGGGGAAGGGGACCTAGAGACCCATCTGTGATACTGATTTAAACTTGGGGAAGGAAACACAGACCTATCTGCAATACTGGCTTGAACTTGGAGAAAGGAATCCCAGGGTTGTTTTTGAACTGTATCAAGGTAATCTTGCGACTTTTGTGTGGAACTTTATTATACTTGGGGAAGATGAGCTGAAAGAAAGCTATGAGCTGGAAGAAGCTCAGAACTGTGAGTTGAACAGGATTTCTTTTGATATCCCTATACATTGGTTAAAGTTAGCTGTGAGGGCAAGTTCAGGTTTTGATCACAGACAAATTTCCTTAGTTTCGTTCAGGTAGGGAAATACTTTGAACTTTAAGTCTGTTGCCTGTGTCTTGATTCACAATGCCTTCACAAAGCATACACCAGAGCGATGAGGTGGCTAAGAGAGAGCGAGAAGGTGCTTCAATACATGTCAGTGCAGAGGAACTTGTTGAGCTGAAGAACAAAGCAGGCAGCCTGCACATCAACCCAAAGGTGCCCTAGAAAACCAGGGACCGAAAAGGGGAGAAAGACTGACCATCCTCTAATAGACTTACCGGGAGACACCAGGGAACAGTGTCCTGAAATACCAACATGAACAGTGGCCTTTTCGGTACCGCCATATCTGGAGGAATAGCAGGATGTGGGAGCAGTAGTATGGCAGAGGGAGCAGTAGAGCTGAGGAGGGAGCAGCAGTGTGGAGGGGGGAGCAGCAGTGTGGAGGGGGGAGCAGCAGTGTGGAGGGGGGAGCAGCAGTGTGGAGGGGGGAGCAGCAGTTTGGAGGGGGGCAGCAGCAGTCTGGAGGGGGCAGCAGCAGTCTGGAGGGGGCAGCAGCAGTCTGGAGGGGGCAGCAGCAGTCTGGAGGGGGCAGCAGCAGTCTGGAGGGGGAAGCAGCAGTCTGGAGGGGGAAGCAGCAGTCTGGAGGGGGAAGCAGCAGTCTGGAGGGGGAAGCAGCAGTCTGGAGGGGGAAGCAGCAGTCTGGAGGGGGAAGCAGCAGTCTGGAGGGGGAAGCAGCAGTCTGGAGGGGGAAGCAGCAGTCTGGAGGGGGAAGCAGCAGTCTGGAGGGGGAAGCAGCAGTCTGGAGGGGGAAGCAGCAGTCTGGAGGGGGAAGCAGCAGTCTGGAGGGGGAAGCAGCAGTCTGGAGGGGGAAGCAGCAGTCTGGAGGGGGAAGCAGCAGTCTGGAGGGGGAAGCAGCAGTCTGGAGGGGGAAGCAGCAGTCTGGAGGGGGAAGCAGCAGTCTGGAGGGGGAAGCAGCAGTCTGGAGGGGGAAGCAGCAGTCTGGAGGGGGAAGCAGCAGTCTGGAGGGGGAAGCAGCAGTCTGGAGGGGGAAGCAGCAGTCTGGAGGGGGAAGCAGCAGTCTGGAGGGGGAAGCAGCAGTCTGGAGGGGGAAGCAGCAGTCTGGAGGGGGAAGCAGCAGTCTGGAGGGGGAAGCAGCAGTCTGGAGGGGGAAGCAGCAGTCTGGAGGGGGAAGCAGCAGTCTGGAGGGGGAAGCAGCAGTCTGGAGGGGGAAGCAGCAGTCTGGAGGGGGAAGCAGCAGTGTGGAGGGGGAAGCAGCAGTGTGGAGGGAGGAGCAGCAGTGTGGAGGGAGGAGCAGCAGAGTGGAGGGGGGAGCAGCAGAGTGGAGGGGGGAGCAGCAGAGTGGAGGGGGGAGCAGCAGAGTGGAGGGGGGAGCAGCAGAGTGGAGGGGGGAGCAGCAGAGTGGAGGGGGGAGCAGCAGAGTGGAGGGGGGAGCAGCAGAGTGGAGGGGGGAGCAGCAGAGTGGAGGGGGGAGCAGCAGAGTGGAGGGGGAGCAGCAGAGTGGAGGGGGAGCAGCAGAGTGGAGGGGGGAGCAGCACAGTGGAGGGGGGAGCGGTAGAGTGGAGGAAAGATTAGTACCATCAAAGGGTGGAGAAGTGGAAACATTGAAGGGATAGAAGAGTGGTGGGAGGAGTGGAGTGGGGGAACAGTGAGAGTAGTAAAGGAAGAGTTAAGAGTGAACGTGTTAGGGTATTTGCAAGGGACAGTCCCAACAGCGACAGTTATGAAGTCCCACAGGGAGACTAGTGAGATAAGGCGTTCAGCCTGTAGGTCATCACCAATAGCTGAAGACCAAACTAGATACTAGTGAGAAATACAGCCTTACGCCCCACAAAATCTTCAATAAAAACCCTTGAACCATCTCTGAGACTGGGAGGGATTCTTGAGCCATCTGCAACACAGGTTTCAGGAAAAGACTATGTGCACAAGGAGAGTGGACTCGTGAAGAAGTGTGAGGGAAGGAAGCTGGATAGGAGAAGAGCAGTATTAGTGGATGGGATAGGAGGAGGATACAAATTAAATCGGTTTTCAATGGAGGGTGCATGGGAGGGAATCTAGGTGGAAGGGAGTGGTATGTAGCAGTAGTCAGAGGATGGACAATTTGTGGATCTGAAGGGATGGTTTTGTGTCTGGATGTGGGCTCTGTGGATAGTAGCATGCAGAGGTTGCTGACGGACAAACTGAAACAAATAAGGTGAGATACTTGTTTCTTAGCAAGAGAAGACGAGCCTAGGGTTGTCAAGCACTGGCTATATTTATGTACAATCCCTGAGTAATCCTAAACTGGCTTGAACATTCTGTATTGTGATACATCATTTTTGATCAATTCATATGAGCCCAGGAGTGAGACTTTTTAAAGTTTATTGAACTGGTGTTGCATAGAGGTGCTACCTGCTTGGAATACATAATCAAAATATTCTCTAACGAAATACTATTTCAATTCTTGAGCTGGAGGAATGATGTTTTAACACCTGGACCTCCAACATTATTATGATAAATAGATTAAGATTACTAGGTAAGCAATCTTCCTAAAGAAAATGAGCCCTAATGTCTCGCTCTCTCCAGGATCCCTGGTTTTGTCTCAATGCCTATTAACTGAAGGTGATTGGACCAGGTAACAGTACATTTGCAGCCTTTCATGATGCCTCTGAGATTGTCCTACCTGCGCACATGATTTAAGAGTGCATCTAAATGCAAGGTCAATGTTGCTGGAGCATATTGACATTTCACTATTTGTTCAGCTGACATGAAAACAGATATAAGCCATGTAGTGTGTACATCTCACTTTGGAGAGAAGATGCGTGCCTTAAACACTTGTGACCCTGCATCCCGAACCAGCTCCGTGACCACAAACTGTCTCTGATGCATGATAAAGGCCTACATACGTGCACTGACAATCCACAAAGGGCCGTACAATGCTTACTTTGGAATCCTTTTAAAGATCACTTCCCTTTTCTCAGGATTTCTACAATGTAACTCCTTGTCTAATGTAATGCTATGGAATGGTTTATTGTATTGGACTGTCATTTTCCTTTCCACTCGACTTACTTCTGTTCCCAATGCAAACCTGAACAAATAAGGTTGGTTTCCCTACAAATTGCCTAATTCGGACATGTTATACAATAGCCTTCAGCTTGAACACATTCATTAAACGCCAGTACACAGTCTTCGACTCAAAGTAGTAAACTCTCCACCACAAAACATCTTTGCCAAAGGACACAGTCCATTTCGAGAGTACAAGCTCATCTAAATTCCCAGCACTAACCCAAAAACAACAAGCTGCTACTCCCCTCTATTCCCTTTCATCTTCAAACCAATTACAGCTTCAGCCTTCACAATGTATTCCTAACGGAGACCAGGGTGATTCCAGAATGCAACCCCATTCTACTAGATCTAGTCCAAAACGACTATGGCCTCAAGCAATCGGGCAGACTCCCCAATTTAAGAGGTGGAGGCTTAGCTATTAGATGTACCTACCACTTAGAGAGAATCCAACGTCCAGCTGAGGAAGGGCATGTTGTACTTTTATAAGAGCACCTAGATCAGCCAGATGAATATAGGGGTTGGGGGGGGAGGGTGGAGTTTCCTCCCATTTACTTCTTCCTTAAAGATTCTCACTTGGTCTAAGTAGGTAAAGGACTGAGGGAAAGCATTAAAGGGTTGGAACTAATCAATGCCTGGGCCATAGGCGTAGACTCTAAAACGCAGAAAAGATATAGGAACAATTGAGATTGTGATGTAAGGCCTGCAAAGGGGACTGCTGCAATAACCCTTTCTTAGACACAATTACTCAAATCACTGAGTACGACACACAAGTAGACAATAGAGTGAGCTTGAGAGAGCATAGGCTCAAAGTCTTCATGAGTATAATGGAGTTTGCCACCAGTATTTGAGGTTCAGATTTAATAGCAAAATCTCTTTTACAAGTAAAGAACTGACAAATGCATTCTAGAATAGCTCAGTGCAGAATGGCGGCTACTGATGATTCACCCAAAAAAAGCTTGCAATCTAAGGGCATAGATTGATGTTCACACGACTCATCAGAATATATCTTTTTTTGACAGATTGATAAAACGGTTGCATACACTGTTTGGTGCAAGAATCTGCACATGCGTCATATGATGAAACGTAAAATATATCACTACTTCACCACTCTCCTTCGACATCGGCTCCCATAACTGAAGAGTCCCTTAATGTGGATCGCCTTCATAAGAATGGAGAACACGTATCAAAGACTATATCCCCCCGGTGATATTCCACCTTCAGTCATCATGTGAATTCCTTTGTCGCTCCAATTGAACTCCATTTTAATATTTTCTGCCCACTTTGGCAAGGGTACGATTTTTAGGATTGTGCCAGGATGCATGTACCCAAAAAAAGTCTAATTCCAAGAACAGTTTGCAGAAGAAAGGGGATATTTGTACAATCCAATAAGAGCCCACATACTTTGTGTAAGGTAGGCACAACCACAAGACATTCGACTAGCGGTGTATAATTGCTGCAAATGAGTCCATACCTCAAGGCAACTAACTACTGGTGTCACATTCACATATAATGCGAACCGCAAAACCTTTGAGATTTTCATGAAGTATGCGCTGCTTTACAACATTGAGCAAACACTTCAATGGTGCATATTGCTTTTGTAAAGGCTTACCATATATGGTGCGAGGGGTGTAGTTTGCAAAAAGGTACAAGTTTATTCTTCTCTGTTCCTTACTCAGAATTACATGGGATATTATTATTGCACGTCATACTGGGCTTCTCCCTCAATTCTTGCTGGGATCTCAGTTCCTGATGTTTTCCATCCTATAACACACTGTGCTTGGTTTGTGCAAAAGCCTCAAGAAAGGTGATGCAAATAGCACTTTCATATTGATCATCAAAGTCCACAGGACTTCAGACGGTCTGGCTGGCTGTCCTTTCCATCAACCAACGCAGAGCAGTGTTTGCCTCGGGATAACTCTCAACATGGTGTCTTCGTTCTATCGACAGAAACTCCATCAATGGTTATTGGGGGGACACTCAGTTTTCAACTTTTAAAAGTAGGTTGATGGACAGCTATGTGATATAACTTCCATTTCGCTCTTCTGAAAGGTCACCCTTAACACACGCCTCAACTGATGGTACACATTTCCCATGTTAGGCAGCCCTTTTGAGAATGCGAGTGCAGTGACCTCAAGCAGCAACTCTAACTTTCACCTGCATGCAGTGTAAAGATGCAGAATATCATAGCAAGTTGTGTCATGCCACATGCAGGCAGTTATTTCACTTTGCAACATCACTGATTACTGTATTCAACTGAACAAGGAGCGGATAGGCGCTGAATCAAAGATATCCATGCCAAGCAAATTCCATTTTCGGGCACAAATGATATCTCAACAAACAGATGCATACGTGTAGAAACATCAATCCATATTTTAAAACCTGCATTCAACACTGAATGGAAAATCACTCAAAAACGAAACCGACCAGCTCAGACACAAGCTTTTGCAAATTTCATGAGCAAATGTATACACACACACACACACACACACACACACACACACACACACACACACATTCAAAGGGACCGTACTCACCGGCATCGTGGCATGGACCTCCACGTCACCCTACAGATAAATACGCAATGGTGTTCAATATAAAATATCAACAAAAAGAAGTCGTGCTTTACTGTACTTTATCTCATCCATTGTTACTACCAAATCTGGCACAGACCTGTGTTTGATATCTCGAGCCAGATAGAATGAACTGTCTTCATCCATGGAATTCCCTTCCTAACGATGTTCATTTGACAGCTGTGGTTGTGCGGGACCCTATTGTCAACAGTAACAAAAATGGTTTCACTAGGGACTTGGGCGTCCAGAACTTTCTTCTGTACCGCCCTATACGTTCTGAGTACATGTACATATTGTACAGTACAACCCATAATAATCGGGTTAGAGGGTATTTTACATTGAAAAAATAAGAAAATGTTTTTTACGTAGCTTTAGACCTCCCCCATGAAAATACGCAAAATGTGTAAAGCAACTGATGCAACCACATTCACCCATGCTTGCAAACGTTGTCAATGTTGTTCCAAACATTTTCATAAACTAAAAGAAGGTGTTATTGGCATTGGGGTTGTCAAAGACATCCCACGCAAAAGAACATAATTGTGGAGGCAGATCTTAAAATTGTCTTAGTTTTTCAGCAGACATCTAATAGTTGGTGCACACCAAAAAATGTACAACATGTGAGTGGACAAACTCGATATATTTGTACAAGCTCGGTACATCCAGAGTGACACACACAGACGTGTTGCAAATTAAGCATGTCCACAAACACACATACGAACACAAGCACGTATCACGTACAGAATCAACATTGCCAAACCGAATGCTCAGATTGAACAAACCACAAAAGTACAGAGTGTCCAATACACACACTACATCCATAAATATACAAAACCCACAAGGAACAGACATTCAGTTCAGAATGAAGAGAGAATAAGAAAGTGCGCAAACAAATGAAAAACAAGATTTTAAAAAAAGGTCAAGGTTATTATCAATGAAAAGGCAAAATCTACAAATGCTGGAAAGGCCAATGTGAAGGTAAAAATATTCAGTGCAAAGTTAGAAAAATGTAACTTCTACGAATGCTTGGAGTTCCTGCTTTAACACACGGTCCGTCCAAATTAAGTATTTCCTTAATACAAATGAAGTCCTTCACAATGCAAATTAAATTTTAATGCATTAACTCACAACATTCACTTTAAATATTGGACACATTACTTACCTATGGTTAGGTTCCTTCCGTTGGATTAGTCCTCCCGACCATAGATTTATCATCTTAGAAATATCCTGGAACTGTAGGCTGGTGAGGAGGACAGCGCTGAGATGGGAACTGTAGGTTGGTGAGGAGGACAGAGCTGAGCTGGGAACTGTAGGTTGGTGAGGAGGACAGCGCTGAGCTGGGAACTGTAGGTTGGTGAGGAGGACAGCGCTGAGCTGGGAACTGTAGGTTGGTGAGGAGGACAGCGCTAAGCTGGGAACTGTAGGTTGGTGAGGAGGACAGCGCTAAGTGGGGACCGTAGGTTGGTGAGGAGGACAGCGCTGAGCTGGGAACTGTAGGTTGGTGAGGAGGACAGCGCTGAGCTGAGATCTTGGCTGCTCCCAGCCTTGCTTCGCCGCTCTTCTCACCCGAGATCCATATTATTCCTCCTGGTGCCTGGAAAGATCAAGCAAACCAACCCCCCCAAAAGCATGCCCAGTGAAAAGTACTAAAAATGATGGGGGACACCGAAAAGCAGCAAGTGTGGAGGTTCGTGATGAGAAGCTGTTTGAGATGGACAACCAGCTGACCAAGAGATTGGGGTACTAAAGGAATCTATGGCAAGGATGGAAAGGGCCCAGTTGGGGGCGACTGCTAATGTTACTGAACTGGAGCAGAGGCTAATCAAAACTGAGGAGCAATATTTTGGGATGGAAACCACGGTTGAGGCCCTTTTACAAGATCTTGCCATGGCTACATTGAGACGGAGCAGGAAAATTCAGTTCAGAGGAATAACGTTTGCATACTAAGCTTCTCCGAAGATTGTAAAAAGGGGAACTCCCATGCAGTTCCTAAAACTGGTGCTCTCAACGTTCCTAAAATTCCCTTAGGGGACTGAGCTCGTTTTGTAAAGGGCAAACACGCTTCTACCATCGACGCCTTCTGGTGTGGCTCCTTCGCTATTCAGGATAAAGACATTATGCAGACAGCTGTGAGGCCACATGACAGATGTAATGTGGAAGTGGTCTCTCTTCAATGTCTTCAAGCAGGGATCTGATAGATAAAAGAAACCTATTCTCGTCATTCTAAAAAACAGCAAAGTAAAAAAATATATATATATGATTAGCAATCCAGCTGCCTCTAAAATCAAAAGTGGATAATGACATTGACGGCTTCATTTGCCTTCTGAAGATGAAGTTTATTAAAGATTTGGAATATGGAATAGTATAAGTACTACACTTCTAAGTTATACACTTAAACCGTAGTCCGTTACTACTTCAAGAATGTGTGTGCTGTTCTTTAGTAGGAGTTAGGTTGTGAGTTTCAAAGGGGTACTTTATTTGGAAGAAAAAATAAAAGGTTGAGCAACTGTCCCCTGTAATTAGCAGTTCATACAAAGTGTATGTGCTAAAATATGGCGCTTTGCTCACTCTCCAAGGATGTGACCTGTGACTGGATGTAAGACACAGGTGGCTTAGTTTTTGTTAAGGTGGAAGAGATGGCACACTGATAATGGCCAGCTCAGTAATTGCGTTGGCGTGGATTTATGGAATGTCAAGTGGATGGAAGGAGCGAGTGTGGGCGCAAGGCCGACTGGTCTGTATAGGAAACCGTAGTCGGGGTGCGGCCAATGCAGAGAGAGCACGCAGATGCCTGGACCGTACAAGGCCTCAATGTTTAATGCTGATCCTGCATACTCTCTCCTGCTCTAGAGCGTGGGCACTTGGCCGCCAGGGAGTTCTGGCTTAATGGGGCTTACACCAGACGAGACGCCAGGGCCTGTTGGACATGTGCTGGGTACTGGACGTTAAAAGCTCTACTTGACACCTCTACTTTATAACCCGGTGACTCGTTATAAGTTGAGTAAATAAAGAGGGCGACTGTTGAAAGCAAAATGTCAAGACTGCGGATGCAATCAGTTAGAGGATGGAGTTGGATGCTGCCCATTGGAGGTATCAGCTTTCATATGTACTGGGAAAGAGCATTGGCTGTCAATGGGGAGATCATTTACGAGAGAGGAGATGGGTTGAAGCAGCAGGGATAATGCTATGAATTGCATAACTGTACCGGTCTTTAAACATGCGAGTCATGTACACATCAGTTCTTGAAAAAGGCTCAATTAAGGTTACAACCTTGTACGAATGTGATTAGAGTAAAGGATGCAATCAATTGAGTGACAGGGTGGCACAGGTCACAGGATAATGGTCATCTAGCTTGTAGGGAGGAATGATTGGACGCAATAGGTCTCAGGTACGCAGAGAGGGGATCTGCTTATGAGGGTATAGGAGATAGGGTGCAGAGAATACCAAGATCGGCTTGTTTAGAATGGAAGGCAATCATTTGGCCCTAAGATGTGACTGGATAGGGTGTTGAGCTGAAAGAGATGTGCCTGGCAACTTTGCCTGGCACATGTAAATCATGCTCTGAAAGCCATGCACAGATCACACATGATTCTAATACTAAAAGCCAAGAAGAACAAGTTACTTACCAACTGGTAACATTCGTTCGATTGGATGTTCCTCCAACATATTCCTCATCTTAGATGTATTCCATCCAGCTTTAGCTACTTCGGAAATGTTTCTCGGCAAAGGGCGCCGTGCGTCGATGTCGTCAAGTGGAAGTCCCTCAAAGGCCTCCGTCGAGGGTGACATCATCGGGTATACATGTAGCAAGCACAGCGCCCGTTGACCTCAGTTCTGTTTTTCCCCTCTTGCTGCTGTACAGATAGTGTAGGTAGCCAGGTGACAGCCTTGCGAGAGTTTAAGTGGCAATAACCCGGAAAATCTACAGAGGGGTAGGATGGGAGAATGATGAGGAATACGTTGGAGGAACATCCAATCGAAGGAACGTTACCAGTTGGTAAGTAACTTGTTCTTCGAATGGATTGTGTCCTCCAACGTATTCCTCATCTTAGATGGACTCCCAAAGCAGTGTAGAAAACTCTCTGGAGGAGAGAGAAGATTTGTAATACCATTATATGGTCGAATATAGCACTGCTTTACCAAAAGCAAGCTCTTTAGACTGGGAAGCATCCAGACTATAGAATTCGGAAAAAGTGTGCAGCGATGACCAAGTTGCTGCCTCACAAATAGATTTAATGGGAATACCTCTTTGAAGGGCTGTTGAAGTATGCCTCTGGTGAAATGGGCCCTTAAGCCTTCTGGTGAGTCTTTTCCCGCCAATCTGTAGCATTCTGAAATGCAAAGCACAATCCAACGTGATTGGTTTGTTTTGATACTGACTGACTCAATTTCCTTCAGTGTAGCCAATGAAAAGTTGATTGTCCGAAAGCCTAGAAATATAAAAGCTTAAAGCTCTTATCAGGTCCAGCCTGTGCAACCTTTCCTCCTCCTTACTGGGATGAGGTGGAGGGTAGAACGCGGGCAGAATGATTTTCTGATTTAAATGGAAATCAGACACAACTTTATGTAAAAATGAGGGTTTAACCCCCCCAATACCACTCTGTCCTTATGGAACACAGTATAAGGTGGCCCAAAAGACAGTGCCTGCAATTCGCTCACTCTTCTTGCAGATGTTAAAGCAACCAGGAAAGCGGTTTTCAATATTAGTCCTCTTAATGGACAAGTGTGCAAGGGTTTAAACGGGGCACACATTAAACACTTTAAAACCCAGATTAACGTCCCAAACTAGAACTTGGAAAGGGTAAGGAGGAAACACATTGGTGAGTCCCTTCAAGAATTGTATTAAAGGAATTTTGAAATAGAAACATTCTTCCGAAGAGCGCTTGAAAATGGAAAGCGCTGCAAGAAGACCTTTAATGGTCCCAACATTTAGGCCTCTATGTGCCAGGGACAAAAGGAAGGACAACACTTCCAGGATAGAATATAGAAAAGGATCAACATTCTTTTCTCTGCACCAGTTGCAAAACCTTTTCCAACGGCAACGGTAAAGCGATTTTGTTGCTGGCCTTCTTGCCGAAAGCAACAGCTCCATAACGTCATCTGAAAGGTCCCAATCCTTGTATCTCAGACTTTCATATACCAAGCATGAAGGTTGAGAGTCTTGACCTCTGGATGGAGAACCTGGCCCTCCATTTGTGAGAGAAGGTCCTCTCTCTGAGGAAGATGTAACGGAGCGCAGATGGACATGTCTAGAACGTCTGGGTACCACGTTCTCCTGGCCCAATGTGGGGCAATTAGGATCATGCGGTTTCCGAACCATCTCAATCGCATGATGACCTGAGGAATGACGGGAATCGGAGGGAACGCGTATAGTAGTGGGAAGTTCCACTCCACTACAAACACGTCCCCAAGGGCTCCTCTCGGGGGAAATTCCCCTGAGCAATACTCATCGCACTTTCGGTTGGTGAATATCTCCTGAAGGACTTCCTGAGCCAGTTCCCACTCGTGGGACACTGTACTCTGCCTGCTCAGAGTGTCCGTCGTCATATTCTCCTCCCTGGCTTGATGAATTGCCATCAAGGAGATTTCTTCTTGAATTGCCCAATACCAGAGCTGCATCGCCTCCCTGCACAAAGGTAGTGACCTTACTACACCTCTTTTGTTTAGATAATGCATGGCCGCTGTGTTGTCCGTCATTATCAGGACATTTTTCCCTCCGACAGATGGCAGAAAAGCCTTCAGTGCTAGTCTGATTACTCTCAGCTCTAAAAGGTTGATGTGTAGTTTGGACTCCGATGGAGACCAACAACCGCCAATTGTCAGATCGTTGGCATGGGCTCCCCACCCCATGAGTAAGGCGTCCATCACTACTGTAATCTCTGGCCATGGTTGCCAACAATGTTCTCCTTTTAGGATGTTCTCTGTGCAAGTTCACCACAGAAGATCCTGCCGAACCTTATTCGGAATCTGAAGGAGATCCGTCATTTGACCTGAAAACTGGGACCATTGAGTCTTTAGAGCCCATTGAAGGGATCTCATCCTCAGGCGTGCTTCTGGCACTAGGAAAATGCAGGATGCCAAAAGGCCGAGCAATCTTAAGAAGTCGTAGGCCTGGAGATTTTGGGCATTTTGGAATTTAGAAACCATCTGAAGAATGTCTTGAGCCCTCGACTTGGGAGGCGAGATCTTTTCCAAGTATGTGTCTAATACAAGCCCTATATATTTGAGCTGTTGGGAAGGTGTCATTTGTGACTTCTTGAAATTGAGGGAGAAGCCCAGTCTGTGGAGGAAGTGGCAGGTGACTTTCAGATGATTCAGGGCTTGTTCGGAGAACGTGCCCTGATTAACCAATCGTCCAGGTAGGGGTAGACGTGAATCCCCCCTCTCCTGAGGTGCGCTTCCACCACTACCATTAACTTGGTGAAGACCCTTGGGGCGGAGGACAACCCGAATGGCAGGACTTGAAACCGATAGTGTGAGTCGCCAACTACGAACCGCAGGTATTTTCTGTGCTTGAGATGGATTGCCACATGAAAATAAGCATCCTGGAGGTCCAATGACACCAACCAATCCTGAAGGTGAAGGATCTGAGAAAGAGTGACCATCTTGAACTTGTCCTTCCTGAGGAAGTTCAATCCTCCCAAGTCCAAGATGGGTCTCGGTCCTCCGTCCTTTTTGGGAATCATAAAATATGGGGAGTACCATCCCTTGCTCCCTTCCGCTACAGCTACTGGGTCTATAGCACCTTTCTCCAGCAGGATTAAGACTTCCTGCTGTAGGAGCGGATCTGGAAACTTCAAAAAGTGTCTCCCTGGTGGATTGCTTTGAGGTTGTGTTAGAAAAGGAAGGCAGTAACCTTGGGCTATTATTTCTAGAGCCCAAACATCTGAAGTAATGACTCGCCATTCTTGTGGCGTCTGAACCAAACATCTGAAGTAATGTCTCGCATGCTGTGACAGCCTGCCTCCCACAGGTGTCTTGTGTTGCAAGTCCTCAAAGTGGTTTTGTGGCAGTTGCTGCGGCCGCTGATGATGAAGAGGCTGCAGCTTGGGCTGGCTTTGCACGTTTTCCTCGTCCACCATGAGTGGCTTTGTTCTGGCCTCTTTGACTGGCCATTCCTCTCGCCTTTCCATATGAGGAGTAATAACGATAGGATTGTCCCCTCCAAGTTTGTCCTGATGCACGAAAAGGCTGAGGTTGCCCAATAGCAGCTCCTAAAGATTTGGCAGCCGCTTTTGAGGTCTGCAACCTCTCAAGGCTCTCGTCAACCTTGTTGCCAAAAAGGTGAGACCCGTCAAAACCCGACTTTCGCAACCACGCAAATCTGCGCATTACCGTGCTAGTGGCCATGGACCTGCTCACACTATCTGCAGTGTCCAACCCAGACTGAAGGGATTCCTGCATGGCTTCCGTTCCATCCCCAATAATGGCTAGGAAACCGTCCCTTTCTTCCCCTTCTGGTATGTGCTCCACAGGCATTGCAATGCACTCCCACAGAGTGAACGAAACTTTTGCCAATGCACATGTGGAGTTGGCCGATTTTAACGCAATACTCCATGCTGAAAATACCTTACGCGCCCAACCATCCACAGGCTTGTCGTCCCTATCCAGAGGGATGGAAGGGTACGCCACCTTATTTGAAACTGTGGCTGCCTGGACCACCAGACTCTCGGGAGTAGGGTGTTTGGACATATAGCCGGGGTCGCTACGGGCAGTATTTTGAAGTGAGGGACTTATTTACCGGAGGAATAGAGTCCTGGGTCTCCCAATTTTTGGCCACCCTATTTTGTAAGGCTACATGGAGGGGCAAAATCGGATCTTCGGTAGGACCCTGATCTAATATATCGGTCAAATCATCCTGGATGAATTGGGCTGGTGGTCTAGCCCATCCTAAATAATCCACCACCTTTGTCATCAGTTGTCTGTATGATCGACTGGCATGTTCCCCTGGTTATGGCCTGTCAAAATCTGTTTCAGGCAAAGTGTCAATACCACTTGCATTATATAAGGTTTCCACCAGATCCTGCATCCCGGTTTCCTCAGAAATCAGGCATTCTGGGACATTTGGGGTGCCATATTCCAGTCCAAAAGGATCATTCTCCCCCTGCGATTTCTCCTGTTCTTCAAAAAAAAGAAGTTTAGGATATGAAATATTCCTTCCTCGGAGGAGGTTTAAAAATCTTTTCTTGGAGAGGTGTATCAGTGGAGACTGAAGGCTTTACAGGCTTTGCAGTCTTTTCTTTTGCTGTAATTTTGACAGCTTCTGGGTGTTTAATTGGAGCCTTTGGAACATTTGGCGCCGAGGGCTTCAGAGTCGACAAAGGCGTCGATGGCACCGATGAACAAAATGGTCATAGACGGAGCCGGCTTTGAGGGCGTCAAGGTGCTCTTCGAAGGCTCGCCCTTCAAGGTGTGTCTAGTTCCGGACGGCGTCAGTGACCTGGACCGGTCGACTCGAGCGTTCTTTTTCGCTCTGCGTCCTGGAGGGTTCCCGATCCTTTCTCCTACGATCACCCGGGCTCGAGGGCATGTGAGTTTCAGAACGGTAACGCTCCCCGTCGGCTTCCGAAGAATGCGCGGACCGAGGCTTAGCCTTTTGAAACACCTCCATCATTTATATTCTGAATGCTTCCCACTCTTCAGAGAAAGAATGTTTTGTGGGGCATTTCATTCTTTTTGGGGATTCGTACGAGGTGGAAGGGGACCAGTGGCATCTTTTTTTGGACTTTTTCATCGAAGACTAAGAATGGTTTGACTCACTTCGGGACCTAGATTGATGTTTTTGCCTTTCGCATCGAGGAGATTTTTCCTCACGGGACCTCGACTCGACGCTAGAGGCTTTTCGATCAGGTTTTCGGCCTACCTGAAGTTTTCCCTTCCTCTCTTGCAAGGCCTTCCCCATCACAGCCTGACACTTTGCACAGGCCTCCATGTCATGGCCTTCACCGATGCACCACAGACATTCCCAGTGCGTATCCGTGCTGGACATTTTCGAACTGCAGGATTTACACTTTTTGAACCCCAACCGTGGGGTAGTCTGGCTCGACAACGAGGACATTCTCGAACATCGCTCTACAGTAAGGAACAAGTTACTTACCTGTAACTGTTGTTCTCCAGCATGGGTCTGGCATGGATTCACATGCTCATGAATATTCCCCGTCGTCAGGCTGGGAATCCTCGGTAAAGAAAAATCAGTATCAGTTTCGTTTCTGATCTGTCTTTCGTAGTAGTAACCAATCACTGATCCCTGCGTCATACTGACCACAGCCAATGACTGCCATCTCCCTAAGCCCCGCCTCTGGCAGCCATCTTCAGATTTGGTAGCACGTGAAGTGGCAGTATGACCAAGTGAAGAGCCGCAGAGGGGTAGGCGGGAGGGTTCGCATGTGAATCCATGCCAGACCCATGCTGGAGAACAACAGTTACAGGTAAAACTTGTTCCTTCTCCAGCATGGGGTCTGGCATGGATTCACATGCTCATGAATATAAGAATACATATCAGTACACACATGCACAACCACGGGGGGTGGCAAAAGGCTCAACATTAAGCAATACAAAAACTCAACATTAAGCATCTCTTACCTCCTCACCAGGCTCACCTTAAGCGAACAAGTTGAGCAGCACTGCTTGGCCGACCCTGGTCTCCCCCCTGGAATCCCGATCGACGCAGTAGAATCTTGTGAAGGTGTGCGTCGACCTCCACGTAGCAGCCCTGCAGATGTCCAGCAGGGGCACACCAGATAGGAACGCCGTAGTAGCAGCGATCGCTCTGGTCGAATGGGCTCTCGGATGGCCTGGCAGCGGTCGGTTAGCCAACCGGTGGCAGTGCATGATGCAGCCGGAGAGCCATCTGGAAATAGAACACTTCGAGAGAGCCTTCCCTTGATTCACAGGTCCAAAGTTCACGAATAGCTGTGATGTCCTCCGAAAACTCTTTGTGCGGTCCACGTAGAACTTCAGCTCTCTAGCCACATCCAGCGAGTGCAAAGTCCTCTCAGCCGGCGACGAAGGAGACGGGAAGAAAACAGGTAACACCAGGGGCTCGTTAAGATGGAAGTCCGACGGCACCTTGGGCATAAAGCATCACCCTCGAGGCATGGAAAGTAAAGTACGGTGCTTTGCAGGATAGGGCCTGGATCTCTCCCACTCGTCGTGCAGAGGTATTGGCCACCAGGAATGCAGTCTTCCACGACACAAACTTCATCGGTGCGGAGTGCATCGGCTCGAATGGGGGCCCCATGAGCTTGGTCAGCACCACGTTAAGTTCCCACGCCGGGGCCGGGGCCTTCACCGGTGGGAACGACCGGAACAGTCCTTTCAAAAACTCTTACCAGTCGATGGGACCACAGGGACGTCCGTTCTGTGGTTCTGGTATATATGAAGATCGCCGCCAGATGAATTTTAATGGAGGCATGGGCTAGCCCAGCCTTTGCCAGCGATAGCAGGTACGGCAGGACTTGAGGGGCCGTAATCCGTAGGGGGTTGATCTTCTGTGCTCGGCACCAGATAGAGAACCTCTTCCACTTGTGACCGTAACATTTGAGAGTCGAGTACGCCCTGGCCTTTGCAAGAACCTCTCTGCAGTCGGCCGGTATATCGTACCCTCCAAACTCTAGCGCTGCAGGAGCCAAGCCTGCAGGTTCAGTGACGCCGGGTCGTGGTGGAAGATGGCGCCGCCTTCTCTGGAGAGAAGATCTGCGTCCGCCGACAGCTTGATGGGAGGGGACGTTGACAAGTCCAGAAGGTCCGGGAACCAGATCTGCCTCGGCCACGCCGGTGCAACGAGGATCATCCTGCACCGGGACCTCTTGAGCTGGTTGATGAGTCGAAGCAGCAACGGCAACGGAGGGAACGCATACAGGTATAGGCCGTCCCAGGGGAACAAAACGCATCGCCAATGCTTCTCGGCTGGGGAAACCTGCTGGCGAACCTCTGGCACTTAGAGTTCGTTGCTGTTGCGAACAGGTCGATTTGGGGTTTGCCCCATCGTCGGAAGAGTTGATCCACCTGATCCTGGCGCAGTTCCCACTCGTGACACGCGCGCAGCTCCCTGCTGAGCGAGTCGGCGATGGTGTTTCTTTCTCCTGCCAGGTGGAAGGGAACCAGGAACATCCCCTGGGCGACCGCCAGAGCCACAGATCCTGTGCCTCCTTGGATAGGGCTGGGGATCTGGTGCCTCCCTGCTTCCGTATGTAAAACATTGTCGTGGTGTTGTCCGTGAAGATCCGCACCACCTTGCCCTTGAGCGACCGGAGGAACGATTTGAGAGCCCAGAACACGGCTCGGAGTTCCAGGATGTTGATGTGCAGGAGCTTCTCCTCCGGGAGCCAGAGGCCTCTTGCGTGGAGATCTCTGGTGTGGGTGTCCCAACCTTCCAGGGAGGCGTCCGTCGTGACCGTCTCCTGGTAGCCGGCGTCTGAAAGTCCTTGCCCGCTGTGAGGTGTGCTCGAACGCCCCACCACTGAATCGCCCGCCGGAACACCTCGTTGAGGGGGACCCTGTCTTCGAAGGTGCCCGTCGCCTGCATCCAACGGGCGTCAAGAAATTCTTGAAGAGGGCGCATCCGTAGTCTGCAGAGGCGCACCAGGTAGATGCAAGAAGACATCATCCCCAGGAGGGACTTGATGGACCTCACCCTGGCCACGTCCGTGGCTAGCAGGCGCTGCACTTTGCCCAGAATGGTCTTCGTCCGTTCTTCCGACGGTGCCGCCAGGCGCCTCACCGTATCGAGCTTTGCTCCCAGAAACAGGTCCACCTGCGACGGCACCAGGTGGGACTTTGGGTAATTTATGGCGAATCCCAGGTCTGTGAGTAGCTGGACGGTCCTCGCAGTGTGTTCGACGGCGAATTCCCTCGTCCTTGAGCGGATGAGCCAGTCGTCCAGGTAGGGGTAGACGTGAATCCCCTGCAGGCGCAGCGACGCCGCCACAGGTGCTAGGCACTTGGTAAAGACCCTGGGGGCCGACTTCAATCCGAACGGCAGTGCTCTGAATTGGTAGTGGTGTCCCTGGACGACAAACCTAAGGAACTTTCAGTGACTTTTGAGGATGGGAACGTGGAAGTATGCATTCTCCAGGTCCAACGACGATAGAAAGTCGCCTTCCTCCAGCTGTCCCAGCACGTGCTGGAGGGTGACCATCCTGAACTTTTGTGACCTGATGTATTTGTTCAAACGACGAAGGTCCAGGATGGGGCGCCAGCCGCCCGTCTTCTTCCTGAAGAGGAAGTACCTTGAGTACACCCCGGAGCCTCTTCGGGACGAGCTCAATGGCACCTTTCCGGAGCATCGCCCGTACTTCCAACAGCAGTTGCGGGACGTGATTTTCCTTCTTGGCCACAGGTGGAACGTGAGGGCACTTCTTCAGGAATTCGATAGTGTCCTCTTGCCAGGGTATCCAGCACCCAACGGTCGGTGGAGATGGACTTCCACACGCTGACGAAATTTGTCAGCCGGCCTCCCACCGGGGTGCTTCGGTGGGGGCCCGAGGCCACGGCCGGTTCAGTCCTGCTTGGAGGTGGAGGCCTTGCCACCCTGGCCACCTTGCCGACGGCGGCGAGGCGCTCCCTGCTTGCCGCGACCCCTGTAGGCCTCCTGAGACGAGGAGCGTGCCGCCTGGCGGTAGGACGACGAGCCACCGCTGGATCCCTTGGAAGCCCCTTGTCTGCCTCCGGAGCTCACGAAAGGGCCGTCGTTGCTGAAAGGCTCCTAGGGCGCGGGCTGTCTCCTGGGGAGGGTTTCGTCCACCGCCTTCCCGAACAAGTTGCTGCCGTCGAACGGCATGTCCAACACCCTGGTCTGGACGTCCTGACGGAAGTCGGTCGCCCGGAGCCAACCCCGTCGTCGTAGGCAAACTCCGTTGCCCAGCTGGCAGAACCCGGTATCGGCAATATCGGTTGCCACCGTTATGGCGTGGTCCGACGCCACCTCGCCTTCTTGAAGTATTTCCAGGGCCTCGTACCTCTTGTCGTCCGGTAGGAAGTCCAATATGGGGGCCAGCTTAAACCAGAGCTCCCTGTTGTAACGGGCCACGATCGCCAGGGCGTTGGCCGCTTTGATCGTCGTCGCTGCCGACGAAATGACCCGTCACCCCATGGCGTCCAACTTCCTACCCTCGCCGTCCGGAGGGGAATTTGACGTTGAGGCTCCTGACCCCGCCGCTTTCTTCTTCGCCGCCGCCGAGACGACCGAGTCTGGTGTTGACTGGGCCCTGAGGCACAGGGGAGCGGTCTCGGGGACCCGGTACTTCTTCTCGTACCAGTCCCGTTTGGCTGGTGCCGTGGAGGGGTTCTTGAGTACCGACAGGCCCTCCTCCCAGATGTCATCGATTAGAGGCACCGCGATGACAGTCTTCTTCTTGGCCTCCCGGCGCTGATAGAGGAAACCTTCCTTTTTCTGCTCCTCCGGGCAGAGCTGGAACAATTCGGACGCCCTGGCGATCATGGTGTGGAATGAGCCAATCTCGTCGGGCGGAGAGGCCCATGCGACGGGAGACCCGTTCCGTCGCCGTCGCCCTCAGAACCCGTCGTCGAGCCCACCGCACCGTCATCTCCCGACTCGTGGGAGGATGAGGAGGGAACTGTAGGCCTTACGGGGGCGAGTGGAGGAGAGGGTTGGGTCCTCTGTCGTTTGTTCTGAGGACTTCCAGACGGGCCAGGTTGCGGGTCCTCCGGTCTGGGACGTGGTAATCTCGTACTTATCTCAGAGCATAAGGACTGGATCGCAGACAAAATGGCCGCCGAGCTATCCTGAGGCCTAGGTTCCAGCTGCACCGGAAGGGAAGGCTGCTCTTCCTCGCCATCGTCGTCTTCCTCGGTTATCTCCCGAGGATCTTCCTTACGGGATCGAACCTTCTCGAATTGGACTTCGAGATTCCTTGTGGCCTCGGTCAGTTCCTCCTCCGAGGCTGACTCCGAGCTCGAGGAGGCTACCGTGCCCCCCCTCGCTTCTTCCATCATGGTGGCCATGACGATGGGCTGAAAAGAGGATTCCCTCCTTGGCGGCAGGGAAACTCTAGTCCCGGAGGCAGTCTCCGCTGGCGGGGTCTCTGCCGGCTTGGCCAGAGTCGCCGCAATCGCCTCGATAGAGGCCTTTGCCTGCTGGGTAGGGGCCTTCACCACCTTAGGTGCGTCCCGGGGCTTCTCATTAGGGGGGGGGCGACGCCTCGCTCCCCCTCTCCCGAGATCGGACGGGGCTTCTCCCAAAGCTTACCCGGGGTCTCGGACTTCCTCTTCCCCGAACCGGAGCGCTGGCACGTGGTTGACGGTGCCGGGGAAGGTGCGCCCTGCCTGGCGACCGAAGAGCCCGACCTTTCGGCGCTCTCGGAGCCAGCGGACTCGCGGCGCTTGGCCTGGTGTTGGGCCCCCGTCGCCGGGGCGCCCGCACAGGACTTAGAAGCCCGCTCTGACCCTTTTCTCTTCTCACCCGTTGAGCCCTTCTTCAACCAGCTGGCGAGACGGGATTGACGGTTCCTCATGGTCCGCTCCGTCAAGTTCTTGCAGAACTGGCAGTCCTTCTCTACATGAGTCTTGTCCCCGTGAAGACAGTAGAGGCATTGCGAATGTTCGTCCTCATTAAACACATTGTGCAGCCCACATCCAGGGCAGCTGCGAAACAGCTCGGGTCTGGGTGACGAACTCGCGTCCTGGGCCATCTCGAAGTAGGCCGCAAATCTTCTGGAATCCTCCAAAAGGTTGATTCGACGAAATCTTCACCCTTGAGGGGCGTAGGAAAATCCCGCAACGGGTACCCGTTAACGGGAGTAGAAACGGTGGAGTTTGAGGCTTGGTTAACCGAAAATGTGAAAATTCACCTGAAAAAGCGCAAAGACGCAGCAAAAGCTCAAGAGCTAAGCACGAGGACTCCCAACACTTGAACGCGCGGTAAAAATCTGAAGATGGCTGCCAGAGGCGGGGCTTAGGGAGATGGCAGTCATTGGCTGTGGTCAGTATGACGCAGAGATCAGTGATTGGTTACTACTACGAAAGACAGATCAGAAACGAAACTGATACTGATTTTTCTTTACCGAGGATTCCCAGGCTGACGACGGGGAATATTCATGAGCATGTGAATCCATGCCAGACCCCATGCTGGAGAACTGCATCACAGAACTACTCGAGGCGCGCCGAGTCTCCGAAGCAACAAGTACTGCAGAAAAACGGAACCGAGGCCAGCGGCGCCGCGCATGCTACTTGTATACCGATGACGTCACCCTCGACGGAGGCCTTCGAGGGACTTCAACTCAACAACATCGACGCACGGTGCCCTCTGCCGAGAAAAAATTCCAAAGCAGCTAAAGCTGGATGGAATATATCTAAGATGAGGAATACGTTGGATGACACAACCCATTCGAAAAAATATTTTGCTGATCAAATGGACTCTGCACACAATGCACATAAACTCTTGCAAAACTTGCCAATCCATAACCGACATATACTCCAGTCTGCATTTTTGTTCAAAACTGCTGATATTCGATCTACTATCAAATCAAATCAAATCATGTAGACAATTCTGATCACAGACTAATAAAACTGTTTACCTGACATGTCCCAACCCAAGGGTCAGGCAAAGTCACGCAATTGACCCGAACCTCACACACCTTGGATAAAAGGTGGAGCACAAGACGAGCAAGGCTGACAGGACATTGAGAGAGAGCTAACTCAGGACAGCAGTTTAAGAGAAAGAGAAAGATGGCACAAACCGAGAGGGTGATAAAGAGAGAAGCGACCATGCCCTTTTCCAACTGAGGCCCGTGAAACTTCCGCAGAAGGAATCGTAATAGCCACCGTGTGTTGCAGCAGATGTCAATGGTACATGAGACCCTCCTCCGTTGATAATCAAGCCGGGGAGAGACGTTTGTCTCAGTGGTACAAACTTTGACCCCAGAGAGAAGAAAAGCCAAACAGTTCCTCACAGCCGGTGAGTCGGGGGGACAGCCAATAAGAAACAGAGCTGTGTTGAACGAAAGTAGCCAACGCTAATTGAATTGTGAAGGAATACAAAGAACCGTTGATACTAGAAGGGGGAAATCCAGCTACAGAGTAGTCGGGCACCATCTGGGTGCTCACTCAGGAAACTCTGGGCGATTACTCGATTGTTGAAACTACTGTTACCAGAACACATTGGGAAAGGCGAGAAAGGGGTGAATGTGGTCATACAGGCGTCCAGTAAAATTCTCTGTACAGTTGAAAGTCTTTTGACCGACAGATGACTGAAGCTAAGGCAAGTAAAACCTGCATCATACTAACTTTGTGAGAAAATGTGCGCTTGACAAAGATGGCAAGCGTGAAACAGAAGAAGGGATGTCTATAAACAAAAGGCAAAGTCTAAAGTCCCAATATTCCAGTGTGCTGAAAAGAGTGAACCTGGCAGAGGGACGTACACCGTGAACTGTTTAAAAGGACATTAAGATGTGTGAATGTCACAGATGAAATCGTGTTGAGAAGCCGTTGTGAACGTGGCTGAGGGAGGCTAAAGAGTGAGAAGTGTGTGAGCCCGGAAGAGGGGATCCCAGGGTGAGCAATCATCACCCAAAGTGCAACCAGAAAATAACTTTTCTGACCAGAAAATAACTTTGTTGAACTTTTATTTTGATACAGAAGACCAATCAGGCCCTCGGAAACGAGAAAACATAGCTACCGAAGGTCCTGATGTAATTACAAACTTTTTATAGATCTGACCCCAGAAGAGGGGGATCCAGGGGTGAAAGGTCATCACCTGCAGTGCATAGGGAAAATAACTTTTGTTTAATTTGAAACCCATCAGGTCCTCGGAGGAAAGAGACTTTTGTAGAAAAGAGACTTAACCACCGAAGGCCCTGATTGACTAGAGCGGAACTGTTGGGTTGTGCTGGGAAAGCTCGAGCGTGTGCTGTGCTCCAGAATCCTCCCTTGTCCCGTGCTGAAAACGTGGGGATGAGAGACCCCTGACTACCGCATTCTGACGTATTTGTGAACACTACCTTCTTTCTCATGAACATTATCCCACACTTTTTTTTTTGTATTTAGTGTAAGGATTGGCAATAGCTTTTTTTTTTAGTATAGGCCTTTTTATTTTGACAATACACCACCCGTCTGCCTTATTATATGATGGTCGAAGCTTGCTCTGATCTTAGATTTAGGTTTAGATTAGGCGTTTTCCAACCTACCTATACAGTTTAATAAACACCCTTGAACTGTGATCACTTGTGTGTCTTTACTGTTGCCTCTATGAGTTCCTTACAAGACCATTGGATCGACATGGTGTAAAACAATGCTGGGAAGCGGAGCAGAGAGTTCTCCAGCTCACGGCAGCGCAAGGTACCGGCAGCGGCAAAGGAGTCCAGACAGCTACAAGGTGCGAGAGGGCAGCGTGGTGAGCATCGCACTTTGGAGAGGCTCGCAAGATGCAGAGCACGAGGAAGCAAGTCATGCTTCCTGAAGGCTGCAGAGGCTGTGACGCCGTCCAGAGTTCAGATGCTTACCGAAAACTCTGGAGCTGGAGAAATACCGGACTTAGAGTCGGGAATGCAAAGAAGCCATAAATAGAAAGCCAGTGAGTGCAGGAAAAGGGTTGGGATGCTGAAGCACTGTCAGGCAGTGCCACAAAGGCCAAGACAGTGGGGCTTGGGTCTGGAACCCTCAACACATACCTGGGGAAGATCAACGAGGGAAACCAGAGAGAGAGACATTGCGTGTTGAACCACGATGAAAAGGTCTACCGAATATTTGAAAAACAAGCTGAACGAACAGATAAAAAGTACTGAACAGGCATTAATGATAACATGAGCAGATGAGAAGTACTGATGCACAGTATTGACAATAAATAAGCATTTATAAGGAGATGTCCACAATTAGGGGCAAGAGAGTAAACCAGGCATAGTTCAGTATGTCTGATAAACTGCTGTAGAAAGAAATTTAGGGAAGAATCGTACACGTGAGACGACAAGCTGTTGTAAATTTACTATGAAACTGGCAGGGAGGTATAACAGGTTACCCGCGAGTCTGGGACTTGCACCCAATTTGTGAAACAGTAAAATCAGAATTCTATGGAGGACTCATGCCCTTAGGATTGTAACCTTCTTTTGATTGTGAAGAGGAACCTGGGGAAGAGGGCCATTTCCGCAGCAGTGGATGGCAGTATCCAAATGAAAGAGTTATCCTTTTTGAACTTCAAGAAACTTGATTATTCTTAGTTTAGAAACATTTTGGTATTTGCGAAAGGAACCCGGGGAAGGGAGCCATCCCCTAGAACTGTGAACATTGGCCATTTGAAACTTTTTGGTTTGGATTTATAACCTTTTGTGATGGATTGGAACAATTGCACACTTTTGAAACAAAATCCTTAGAGTTAGTATTACAGTGTGATGGCCAGGACATGATTTCAGACACATGACGCATTCTTACTTTGGGACAGACCAATTAGTTTTGGTTCAGATCCAGCTCCTTCATTAGGGGTAGTGAGGCATGTTCCACTCCTCTTTTCATTCATTAAAAGTTTATAATCAAAATATTGAGTCTTCCGTGTCCACGTCTCATTCCTTGTGCCTTATAGCCCTTACTACCCAGCTCCTTCCCAATTAGACGGTTTCAAAAGTAACAAGACTAATGTCACTAAACAGGAGGTACAACTCTTTTATAAAACATACCATCCTTCTTCTCCACAGTTTCTGTTAAACAGGTTGCTGCTACGGTTCATTACATTTTCCCACCAATTGCATCATTGACCCTTGTCCATCCTTCATAACAAAGCATATCGAAGCACTGATACCGGTTAAATAGGAAATTAATAGTTACTTACTGTAGTGACTAATGTACTCTTAGTCCAGAGTCCCCTTTCCTCCATACTGCATGGCCGTCCCTTGCTAGGGACGGGAGACAGAACCCTTTTCACCAGAAAAGAAAACCCTTTTTCCCCATTAAAATTAAATGCGTGAGGGGGCACAGCCCTGGGAGTATGCCACTCCTCAGACCCCATTGACGCGTCGACAATATTTAACATTGCATAATGACACCAGTATTATTAGGGGGGGAGGATGGTGGGAAGTATGGATGAAAGGGCACTATGGACTAAGAGTATGTTAGTCACTACAGTGAGTAACTATTAATTACTTTTACGTCCTGTACCCTTTCCTCCATACTGCATGGGCTATTACAACTGAATGTAGCCCCAGGGTGGAGAGGAGACCCTCCTTAAGCAGACAAATTCCTTAGAACAGCCTGTCCGAAAGTCGTGTCCGATTTAGGGCCAGCGTCCAAACTGTAGTGCTTACAGAAAGCCATAAGGGTGGCCCAGGTGGCTGCCCTGCTGATGACCTGCCACAGGACCTTCTGCTGGAAGGTGACGGCCATGGCCTTGGGTCTGACAGCATGGGCGCGCATGTTAGCTGGAAGTGGTTTGTGCGCCCCTCGTAGGCCTCTTTGATGGCCAAAACCATACACCTTGCTATAGAGGCCTTGGATGCCTGATAACCGGTCGTTGACCCCCCGAAGGTGACAAACGGGGCGTCTGACTTGCGGAAGCCCTTGGTCCTGTCCAGATAGAATTTCAGAGCATGTCTAACATTCAGACAGTGCAAGACCCTCTGAGCCTCATGTTTAGGGTCGGCAAAAAACATAGGTATGACTCTCCTCATTTAGATGGAAAGCAGAGACTACCTTAGGTAGGAACGCGGGTACGTTTTCAGGACCACCTTATCCTTGTGAAAAATAGTATAGGGTTCTGATGCCACCAGAGCCTGGATCTCGATGACTCTGCGAGCAGAGGTGAGATCCACTAACAGAGCTGTTTTAATGGTGACCAGTCTGATGTCCGCAGACGCCATTGGCTCGAATGGTTTGTGCGCCAAGGCGCCCAACACTACATTGAGGACTCACACAGGGTCTGGTTTCTTGATGGGTGGGTAGAGCCTGGTGCGGCCTGCTAAATATCGCTTGACCACCGAGTTGGAAGAGGAGAAAACCTCTGAATTTCTGTAGACCCCTATGGCTGCCAAACAGGTGTGGCATGTGTCCGCCTGCATGCCGGAGTGAGAAAGGTGTGCAGAGAAGGAGAGTACATCATCCAATGTGCACGTAAGGGGGTCGTTCTCTTCAGAGTCCACCCAGTGACAGAACCTAGTCCATTTACTCTTGTACTGGCTCCTAGTAGCCTTGCTCCTAGCACCCTGAATGATGTCTAGGGATAGGGTTAGGGTCAGGCTACTGCGATAGGCTCAGGTGCTTCAGTATGACCTGCTTAGGAACCACGCTGCAAGGGCTAATTTCTGTGGAGCGAGGTGGATGACAAACTGCTGGCACGTCTTGTTGTCCCAGGAGGCAAAGAGATCCACCTGAGGATGCCCCCATCTGCTGACGACCTCCAGCAGCACCTGTTCGTTCAATTACCACTAGTAATTGTCAGCTCCCAGTCTGCTGAGCCTGTCCGCTTCCAGGTTGGACTCCCCCGTCAGGTGGATGGCCGTCAGGAAGATCTTGCTCTCCAGGGACCATTCCCACACGCAGATAGCTAGGCACAGTGGAGGGGACCTGGTACCACCCTGCTTGTTGCCATAGTACATGCTGGTGGAGTTGGCCGTCTGTTTTAGGATGACCTTGCCCCCAATGAGTGGAAGGAAAGCTTTGAGAGCTAGCCAGGTGGCTTTCAGCTCCAGCCAGTTGATATAAGATTCCTGCTCCTGTAGGGTCCAGACTTCATGGACACTGTGGTTGTCCAAAGTGGCCCTCCAGCTTTCCAGGGAGGAATCTGTAGTGATGGTGACCTGTGGGGCCGTATGCAAAAGGGCTTGCCCGTCCGCAGGTTGCAGTCCCTGGACCACCATGTGAGGTCTGGAAGGAGAGAAGGAGGAATACTGACGAGCTCTGCTTGGGATGCTGCGAAGTGCAGCTGTAATCTTGAGTCTTGTGTGCAGGGATGGCCAGTAGGACCGCAGCCATGATACTAATGAGTGTTGGTACCACCAGGTCAAGGTAACTTCTCGGGTGAGGAAGTGAGTAGTGGCCGTCTTGATGGCCATGATCTTGGCCTGCGAGGGGAAAACTCTCTATGAGCGTGTGTGCCATATGAGGCCCAGAAAGGTCAGGCTCTGTGTAAGCTGCAGCTGAGATTTCTTGAGATTGATCGAAAATCCCAGCTCGTGGAGTGTGACCATAAGGGCGGAGGAAGTGAGACAAACCGCCCTGACTAGCCAGTTGTCCAGGCACGGGTATACACGGTAGTCCAGGGCCCTGAGGAGGGCTGCCACTGCTTTCATGAGCTTGGTAAATACCCTGGGTGCTGAATTGAGGCCGAAGGGTAGAACCTCGTTTTGGAAATGGCAGCCCATGATCCTGAATCGCAGAAAGGAGCGATGAGGCTGCCAAATCGGGACGTGTAGATAGGCGTCCTTCACATCCAGGGAGCACATCCAGTCTCCCATGCACAATGTCTCTGCAATGGGTGCTGGCGTACCCATCTTGTATTTTTGAAGAGGGAGGGAGAAGTTGAGGGTGGAGAGGTCCAATACAAATCTTAGGCCAGCCTGGTTCTTCTTTTGTATGATGAAAATCCTGGAGTAGACGCCGAATTCTCGCTGGGAGGCTGGGTCTCCTTCCACTGACTGGCTCTCATCGAACGACCGAATTTCCACCAACAGAGTTGCTGTCCCAATCTGTGGGAGTGGAAGGGAGGAGGGAAAGGGATCCATAGGCAGTACCCCGTGGATACTACGGATAGGATCTAGGGGTCCGCGAACTTCTGACGGCAAAACTGTGCATGAAGGGCAAGCCTACCCCCCCACTGGAGACACGTGGACTTCACGGAGCGTGTCATCCATTCTTTCATTCTGAGGCTGTTGTGGAGGAGGTGGACTGAAAAAAGCCCTTTCCCCCCGCCTCCCCTTTGTTGTTTGTGCTGGTGCTAACTCAGAACGGTCAGTCTTTCTGGACCTCCATTCTTGGAAGCCCTGGAACCCACCGAACGCCCGCCACTTGTCGGAGCGTTGATGCAACTGGGGGTATGCCTTGGGCATGGCCTCCGTAAGGATAAATAAAGACTTTTAAGTCTCTGAAGTGCTTTTATTTTTATCTAGCTCCTCATCGGTGGTGGAGTGAAGGAGGTCACCACCCTTGAATGGAAGGTCCACTATGTGTTCCTGGAGGTGTGGGTTGAATTTAGTAGCCCGAAGCCAGGCAGTCGTGCTCATGTCCTTCGCGATGCATATGGCCCGGCCAGAGGTGTCAATGTTGCCCACTAGTTTAGCCTCTGCCAGTCCTGCCTTGAAACGTGCCTGGCTCTGTACTGGAAGTTCCGGAAGGAAGTCGGCTATTTCCTGCCAAAGCTTCTAGTTGACGACTGCCAGCATGGCATCAGCGTTGGATTGACGAAGATAGAACGAGGCGTTGGAATAAAGCTTCTTTCCGAAAGCCTCCAAGATCTTCTCCTCCTTGCCTAACAGCGCCGAGGACGATGTAGACGAGGACAATTGAGGCTTTGGGTAGAGTGATGCTGCAGCGATACCCAAACAGTGAGGTTGAGGGTGTGCTGACAGCAAGAGTGAATCCCCCTCCATTTGCATATACTTGGCGTTGAGGCCCGAGTGACAGGCGGGGCTGAGTGTGGCGTAAGCCACATTTTCTTAGCCAAGGCGACAACGTCCTTCTGCATCGGGTACCCCGTTTAGCCGCAGGGGATAGAGTGAGGACCTCGGCAGGACCCCCGCCTCCAGTTTTTCGACCTCGGGTTGAGGAAGTTCCAAGTACTCAGGGTGTCAGTGTCTTCTTCCTTATCCTTATCTGAGTCCACCAGGGTGTCTGGCTGGTATGGTGCGAGTGGAGGAGTGCTGGGAGCAGAGGGCTGCGGTGTAAAGTCTGGAGTCGGAGGCTGGTGTGGAACCGCCTGAACTGTGGGAGGCAGGAGAGCCGGAATCGAAGGACCTGGCAGGAGCAGCAGGGGCTGCATCCAGGCCTGTGGTGCTGGAGCCATAGGAGGAATGACTATAGGTGCAGGCATAGGGGCCGGAGGGAGCAGGTCCCTGATCACATCCCGGAGGATGGCCCCCATCTGAAGAGATCTCTTGAGAGCTAAGAACCTGTCCTCACAGGCTGGTGGGGTGGCAGGTGTTGACGGGGTAGCAAACGACTTCTGGGGCCGGTGCATACTCGGTCTAGCCGGTTACAGGGTAAACCTACCCTGCGATGCTCATGGATAAGCTGTACGCCACGTACCTGGTTGACATCAGTCCTACCTTGTAACTCGTTCTCCCACCTGCTCCGTTCCTCGGGGCGGTATTGGACAGGCAGCTATCTTGTCGAGCTGCGTGCCAAAGTCGTGGTGCTTGACTCACTGGGCCCAGCCTCCTCCGTGACTCTTGGTGGTGGAGCATGAGACCTACCCTGTACCTCAGACTGAAGCCTGGTAGGTGTGTTGCCTTCTGCAGTATTGCCGGCAGTTCGGCGTGCAGGCGCCCCCTCAGACATGTTGCCGGTACAAGGGCATAGCCCATCGGGTGTACACCCGTTAAAAGAACCTTACAGTCCCTCAGCACTCTCTCCGGAAGGATCTACAGACCCCTCGGCCTGGTGGCCGGTAACTAAGCTAGCCTCGGTACCTGTGCTGGTGTGAGAACCTGAGAGGCTACTCCTGCCCGGGCGTTCCCTTGCGAAGGACTCGCCCTTGTGGGATGCACTGGAAAAAACCAGCCCTCTCTTGGGCCTTGACTTATGTCTAACAAAGTCCTTCAAGTCCTCTGGAGGTGACTTCTCGAAGAGCTCCTTCCACCTGGCTAATCTGATATTCCGAGCACGTGGTCTAAGTGCGTTGCACACGGTACAAATCTCCCAGACGTGGTCGGGGCCAAGGTAGCGGAGGCAAAGAGCGTGGGGATCTGACGTAGAGAAGAGCCCCTAGCAGGCTGGACACCTACTCAAGATTGTTGAAGTCAGCATGCGCCGGGGAGGAGCATGGCACCAGAGGACAGAGTACCTGATTGATAAAAGACGAAAAAAAGACAGAAGAAAGTATCCCGGGTAGAGCGCGTGGTAGTACATTGCCGAAGCCAAACCCAGGAGTGCTGGTGAAATCGTCCCGTTCCTGTTGACGCGGAAAAAGGGGCTGGCGAGTGGTGCCGGTGGACGGAGTCAGGGGAGCGCATGCTCCCAGGGCCACACCCCCACACGCCTATAAATTTAAAACGGAAGAAGGTGTTTTCTGGTGAAAAATGTTCAGTCTCCCGTCCCTAGCGAGGGACGCCCATGGAGTATGGAGGAAAGGGGACGGGACGTAAGAGTATGGATGGATGCCACGGTTGGCGATTATGAATAAAACTGTGTCAGAGGTCAAGTTGCGAGTCTGAGGCCTATGGATTGGGTGCATACCACAGGATTAGAGATGAATTCAGCACAGAGGGCATGCTATTGTGCAGCTCGTATTGTTCCCCCTCCTAGTGTAGGAAAATGGATTTTAGACATTGCAATAATACATTTTTTATATAGACTTCACTTTTAATTGTTTTATAAGATGTGATGTTGATTTGTATGTATTGAAATTATGATGTTTGTAATTGTAAAATTCTATTCTTTTTTTTAAAGTGTAAAAAGTTGCAATTGTAGGTACAAATAAAAAAAATGGAAAAAGGATTTTGGAGCTAGGTCATGAAGGCCATTTAGGTATGACCAGATCGAAAGGAAGGCTGAGGCCAGATTACTGGTGGCCTGGACTAGATGGTCAAGTGGGAGAAATGGTGAGGGAATTAGTCACGATTCGGACAAAATGATGAGGGAACGGCCCAGCCTCTCAAATCAATTGAATTGCCTGATATGCTGTGGGATTTCGTTGCTGTGGATATTTTGGAGCCTATATATGGTGACAAAGTTAGGAGGAAATATGCAATTGTTTTGATTGATCTCTACTCTAAGTGAGTTAATGTGGAGATAGTTCATGAGGCAGAACACTGTGGTCGTTATAAAGATTTTTGAGAGGGTTTTATAAAGGGCAGGCTTTCCTAAATTTCTCACAGACAATGGGGTGTAGCTCACCTCGAAGTTGATGAGTATCTGCAAGGTAAAGGAATTGCACATCACAAGTCCTCTTTATATCACCCAGACACAAATGGGACAGTCGAGAGATTTAATCGCCCCCTTAGGCAAAGGATAAGGCTGGCCGTAGTGCCAGGAAAAATCTGGGAAGACTTGATCATGAAGTGAGTCCTTGCTTACAGACTGTCGCCTCATGCCACAACTGGGTTGGTTCCCTTTGAGGTCCTCAGAAGGAGAAAGCCACATACAGCAGTTTATCCACCCTGGTTGGGAAGGTCCGAATATGTGGAGTGATCAGAGGCTTAGGGAGAAAATTAACAAATGCGAAGAGGCATAATCAAGATATGACAAATTGAGAAGGGTAAAGAAAAGAAGCCTGACGGAAGGAGAGAGCGTGTGGGTGAAAAGACTGGTCATCAATAAGAATAGTGAGAGGAGCTATTGAGGTCCTCAATGAGTAAAAAGAATGTTGGATGATACTGATTTGGATGATGGCAGAATGTGGAACAAGGGCAGGACTGCGTGCAAAGTGGAAGATCAAGGGAACAATGGTGCGCCCACATAAAGGGTGCCAATTGTCCCCTCTGTAACAATCATCTTTCCTGCACATATGTATATTTGTATTTATAAGAAGGGGAAGTGTGTTATATAGTGCAGGGTTTGTAAATCATGATTTGATGGCAAAACATCATACCCTAGTTACGAATGTTAATATGTTTACTGTTAAGTGATGCATTAGTCTCCTTCTGTCTACCAACCTGCCATTGACTGGGTGATGGAACTTAACAAGTGTGTATCTTTAATGCTTCTAAGTTCCGGGGATAGCAAATAAAGGCAAGGCTTAGAACCTCAAGGACATTTGCTGAGAAGAGAAAAGCTTGAGAGAGAAATAACCTCCTGTTGTGGCTCGGTGCTTGTTTGTACCCACTTTAACCTGTAACTCATAAATAAACATATAAGAAACTAGAAAAAGGTGTGATTTACCTTTATAATAGTACCCTTTATTTTTCACTTTATAAACCGCTCTTGTTCGGAAAATAAAATCCCACAAAAACTTAAACACCTCTAGATTGCACCACTGCTTAAAAAGCCTCACCTTGATCAAACTCTAATTATAGACTGATTGTGAACTATCCATTCCTACTGAAAAATACTCAATACCCACCTGCCAATTACAAGAGCACCTGGAAGAACAGAACTTCTTTGGAGATTTCTAGTAGGGATTCAGGACGAAACATATCTCACAATTGGGAGGAATAGCACAGAATGCCTCAAAATTGAGTGGACATTTCTGAGAAATGAAATTAGTGTTCATTTAGGTTCCTTTTTGTCTAAGGAGGCTTCGCTAGAATTTAGGGTTCCTCAGAGTGCACGTCCCCCCTGCTAATCAACAGACATCAAACCACTAGCCTTTAGCATCTGTGGCGAGGCCAGGCAAGCTATGGATAGATCTATTTTATCATCAGCATCATTGAATCATGGAAAAAAACTGGCTATGCTTGAATCTTTCCAAAATTGAAAACCTTCTGTCACTATGAATAAAAATGTACACGCTTGCTTGCGACTGCTGCTTTAGGCAATCCTATTGAGTCTCACAACAAAAAGTGGAGTAACTTTTGATGGCAACCTACCTATGATAAAACACGCCAATGAGATAGTTACAGCATATGACCTAATGCTTGTTCGACATGTTAAACATTTCCTGACACATGAACATCTCAGAACAATTTTCCAATACAATCATTGGATTCTAGAATTGATCATTGCAATTCACAATTTCTTCTAGCCACCAAATATGAGACGTTTTGCTCCAGATACTAATCAATTCCATAGCAAAGACTGTAACCAACACCCCTCACAGTGACCATATATCTCAAATATTACTCGAGTTGCATTGGTTGCCGCTCATTGCGAGAGTCAATTTCAAGACTCCCAATATAGTGCATAGGACCATCTACAGAACTACTCAGTTTTTATCTTAAACTTTGATTAAAATCTTTTATTACAAAAGAGCATTTAAGGTCTTCGAATGAACTGTTGATAGATAACCCCCGGTTTGGTGCCTTCCGTGTCATAGGCATTTTTATTTTCTGTTCACGCTGGTTTACTGTGGAAGTCTCTACCAGTTGATATATACCTTACCCAAAATCATCTTCTTTTCAGACAAAAGCTAAATACATGGATTTCTTCATTTAATTTTTTCTTCCTTCAGATGATTGTTACTGCACATCTCCTCTAAATGTATTGTGGAAGTGCGCTCAGATGTCCAAATCAAATCAAACTTTGCTATCACAACGAGGGTCCAAGAATGAGGCGGGTGTCTACTGGTCACATTCCTTGGGCCAGTTGGGTAGACAGAGTAATCGGCATATTGGGGAACTGAGAAGGAACTAGGATGGACCCAGTTTGCTATATAAAATGTGGATCGTGGCTTTCACTAAGGGCTCAGCATCATCATGTCCTATTTCATGCTCTGGTGTGTGTGGGTCAAGAGGGAAACCAAAGCGGAGTGGCCTGCTGAAAGCTTCTTGCTTATGCCAGTGATGCTCTGATGTATATGACTGGCCCAGCTGTCTCTCTGCAGAGTTTAATAGAAGGGATAAGTGGCTATGGGAAGGTTTCGATATCTAAATTAAACTAAGAGAAGACCTAGATAATGCAGATTTTGAAGGCATGTTAAGGCAGTTTTGTACAACCTTCTGTTGTGGGATCTACAACTGCTGACCATAATGGGGGTGGGGGAGCAAACAACTGGCTAGAAAGAGAATCCAAACCTCTTAAGACTTAACTATCAGGAAGGGGCATCGGGCTGACACAAAGGTACAATTAGTCCACTGTGACTAATCTGGGCTATTCGTCCCCTCTCCCCAGGGCAGCACCACTTCCTTTGAGACGAGGGAGGGGAGCCCGCTCAGCAAGACCCACACCAGGGGTCTGGGCGAGTGGGACCTTTCACTGGGAGTGACTGTCCTTTTGAGGACAAGGACTCCAATTCTGGTACGGAACTCCCAGTACAGAGTACATTATCTGCCTACATGGGAATTGGAAAGATTGTTACTTCTGTTTTCAATCCACCAAACAGTGACATTTCTTCAATCTCTTTGGCTTCAGGTAATGCTGGATCTTGCCTATCGTCCACAGTCAAAGAGGAAAGACGCACCTCTCTTGTATCTGATGACATACATAACACCACAAGGCACTCAGAATCAGGGAGAAAGAATCCGATGAAGAGGCAAACCTCTGACGGGACGACGTCCTGGAGGGACAGGCCACTCTAGAACACAGAGCCAGATGTGGCCTGGAGAGTGAGTGAATCGCTAGCCAGACAACGGACGGCTAGCATCCTGATCGATCTAGAAGCCAAGGTTGGGAGACAGACAGTGAAGCGGATGTCTCCCCTGGTGGCGTACCACACGGAAGCCGTTATGAGCCTGGGGCCCGTTGACAGACTCTCAGACCAGACTGCAGTGGAGAGGTAGATGCCCCAATCTCCACTTGATAAGTGTGTTAGCTGCTAGACCTAGCAGCAGGAGGGAAGAAAACGCTCTCAAAGAGGTAACGCCGCTGAGAGGGACAAACTAATACCAGGGGCTGGAGAAGCCACAGCAGTTACAGGATCACAGAAAACTCAAACTGATAGCAGTCCTACAATGGTCCCAACAGGGCTTTGAGGAGTCCTGCAAAACCTGCAAGTAAAACACGGAAGCCTCAAGGGTTATGCAAGACAGATAAACCCGAGCAGGCAGATGCCATACTGAGGCAGATCTAAATCAAGCCTATCAGAGGGCCTCAGGGCTTTGGAGAGGGCTGAGAAACAATATAGATGACACAAGGGTTACGGGAGCCCGGAAAATCTGAATGGGCAAACACCCCACCAAAACCACTCTAAAAGCAAGCTTGAAAAGAGGGCCAGAGGACTATGAGGAGTCCTGGAACTATGAAACAGTGAACAGAACTAGGAGGAGAAAGAAACCAGAGGTTTCCAGTATTTAACAAGACAATGGCACTGTCAAATACCAAGAAAGAAATGGTGAAATTGTGTTAAGGAATACTTGTTTTTCCTGAGAAAAGGGAACTGTATGGAATCTGTGTGTAAAGATCTAAACTTGGCATAGAGAATCTGCAGAGAGGCTGAGGACAGTACTGCAAGAAATACAGAACTTGATGAGCGTTTAAGCAATCTTCTTGGAAAAGAGCACCAAGTGTTGAGCCAGGCAGAAACCAACAATAGAGGTGATTGCTTCAGCCTCCTCCTTTTTGTTACGTTTTCCTAAGTGGTAGGGCAAGTTAGTTCTTAGGCATTGTACTATGGACTATTTTCTTTTGGACTTGGACGAGCACCCTTACTTTGAGTTTGCTAAGCAGGGATCCTCCCGCAGTGATAGGGCTAAATAGGCATTTTATTTTTAATAAACACCCTTGACTCATGGCACTACTTCGTCCCAGTCCTTCTGATTTGCCACACCACACACATCTCTAGAAAATACATTATGTGGATATACTGAAAAAGTATATACTTAAGTCACATTATTACTTAAGATATAATACACATCTTTAACAAGATATCCAATATATTAATTAAAACATAACACTAATAGTCCGAAAAGTCCTGTCCTCACCCCACTACCACTGGTAGGCACCTAACATAAATAAACAGGAGTAGGGGGTAGAACAAGGGAACCCAACAACCTGACATCGTAAAGCCAACAATGCGCCTGCAAAATCAAGTACAGTGTCCTAAGCACACACCACACCCCTGGAATATGTAGAAGGCCCTAGGCCTGGTGGTCAACATCTAACAAATCTAGGTATTTAAGTATATGGCGAGGCAGGAAAAGAACACATACATATTTAGATACCAGGAAAATAGTATAAACATGTATAAGCCTTACAGCAATGCTCCACATTAATGTTCACCCTCTAGACTAGGGCATTAAAGGATAGTTCCGGGACTTTTTTTTTATTGTTCCTATGGTTCGGCCATGTGTTTTTAAGCATAAATCAGTAGATCGTAGAAAACTTTCCTATGGACCTTACCCGACTTTTCGTCCATTAACGCACTCGAAAACATCCGCCATTTTATGATAATCCTATCATTTCCCCCCATCGCCCTGGCTCACCTGCTTTTGCGGCACTAAATCAAATCCCCCGCCCCTGAGCCTGACATCAGCAGACGCGTACCGCCCATTTCCCGTTTAGTGTCAACAATCGCTGCGCCTCAGCTAATGAAGTGTCGCCACGGAAATGGCAGGACGCCTCTTTCCTCAATAAGTATAAACAGACCGTTTCACAACACACAGCAGCAGATTTTCGAATCCATTCCTCTCTCTGTGTTACTTTGAGTATTCTGTGACTCGTTTCTGTGCTCTGGTCAGCTACCTTCGTTGATTGTAGCCCGTGTGAACAGATACCAGTACCACCGCTATAAATTATTTTACTTTCTTTACCACATAATGGCTACAATAATGCCGTATATGTACGAGCCCGAGTACACCGAGGAAGAACTACTGGAAAGGCAAGCACGCGAAAACGATGGGGATTCGGACGGCAGTTGGGAGGACCAGTCAACGGATGAAGAGCCTGGACCATGTCGCATGGACGGCGTCTCCACCTGGTGCACGTGCAATCGGTGCGAGCTAATGCCAACTGAGGAGGAGAACTGCTGCTGCCGAGAAAACTCGGGATGCCTGGCCTACATTTCGGAAGGCGAGCCAAGTCCGCAATGCATCACTGAGCTGCCAGAGTTCAGGGAAGCCTGCCTCTCACGGACCGTGTTGAGGATGATGATGGTGCTTATGCACGAACTTCGCGGCACTGTTCGTCCGCGTAATCCGAGTAACGCGTAAGTATACTCTGGTTGTGATGTCAGTGATGCCACTACTATGTCATGGTCGTCTCCCACATATAAAATTACATCTACATATCATTCGAATGCATGTAAATTGGTTCCATATTGTGCATTTTCTAGATAGAATTTTTTTCAAAGCAGAATGACATTTTTTACCTGAATCGACAGTGATAAGAAAGTTTTGTCATTTTAATACAGTTTGCATCTTTAATTTTCACAGGTGGTACAGGCTGGTGGCCTATCGTTGCTTCACTTGGTGGCTTCACGGGAGGCTCGGACACCGCGTTCGGAGAGTAATACCTGCCTGTGCGGTACTTGCCATTAGACAACATTTCCCCAGCGACAGTGGACAATACCGCGGATTTTCCCTGGATGTGCTGCAACCGCAAATTTACAATGTGTAATGTTTATTATTTATGTTCAATTGAAATTAAGATCCAAAATAAAACCCAATATATATTTTAACAATGGTTGTTTTGATTTGTTCAAGCGTTGGCAATAAAAGGAAGGCCGTTATATTTTATTGATACAAAACATGGTTATAGGTAAATATGGTTGATCATAATAAATCATCCTTTTGGGCACCGGGTACAGAGATGACCACCTCTGGCCCGTGCCGCCTTGCCACCACAGGCCAGCCTGCTGCTGACTAACTGCCTAGGCATCCAGGGTGAACTGCACCCATATATTCTCCTGGGAGGGTGAGGTATTTATAAACTCACCCCCCTGTCTTCCATGTACTAGATCCTGCAGCCAGCCTCTTACATGCAGTTAGATGGCCTCTCCTTGTTGAGGCCCTGCGGCAAACGAGTCTTGTCTGCACGACCACCGCCCCAATCCACCCCCCGCCCTATCAAAGGCAGTTCGCACCGGGGTACTTGTGCTGGCAACTGGAGCAGTCAGGGAGCGATAAAGGCCAAGAGGTGCCAAAGACCATGTACACTTCAAAGTGGTCTACAGAGCATGGGTTGTTGTTCCCATGTCTACCTCCAGACCCCGTGTCTCCTGCCAAGCATCCCCCCTCACGCTGGACGGCCCCCTGCAATCCACATAATGCCACGACATATACACGTCATTCATTCACAAACACACCCCTGTTTCGAATTCTTTATAACCCACTTCATATTTCTAATGAGCACTTCTTTGCGCTTTGCTAGTCAACCCGTGAAGGTGCTGGTTATCTGCTCTTCGTCTCTGTGAACTTCCGTGACCACTTCGAGGAAACTCGTCAGTTTGCAACCTGTGAACTGCTCCCTGTTCTACGACAAGAAACTACTCTGATCCCTGCATCTAACTGTTTGTTCGTCAAGGTAAGGCCATGTACCATAATCATTTTGCGTCCAATTTCTTTTCGTTCAAGACAGTACATGCAAGGAACTAGTCACATGTTCTGAGTTTACATTGGTATTCATAGAGAATTGTTGATCTTTACTTTTCAGAACTTTCCACAATGCCTGCCTGTTCCATTGGCGGTTGCCCTTCGAAGACCCATAATAAATCTGAAGGTACTATAATGCATGTTTTCCCTAAGACAATAGATCAGATAAGAGAATGGGTCCGATATTTGACTTGTTTTAGGCATGTAAATCAATAGTTTTAATTTATCGTGTGATTATGTTACCTAATGGTACACCCTTGTACTCGTCCTCTAGTCTTTGTTTTCAGTTATAATTATTGTTATCCAAAATAATGCAAGTACTGTCTTTCAGGGAGATGCTGAGGAGTCCAACGTATTGACGACTACCGTTGATGTCACTCAGATGCTCGAGGTACGTTTCAGGACAGTTCCGTCGCCCTCCTATGTGTCTTCTTTTTTCAATTTTGTGTTCATTACTAATGAAAGTCCTATGTTTCAGGGAGTCGATGGAGCATTAGTCCAAGAAGAAGGGGGAGCATGCAGTTACGGGTCGGCGCAAAAGCTTGCAGAAGTGTGCACCGCAGTTACATCGTCCCTTGATGTTCTTATGCATTTCGAGGTATGGATACTGACAGTTCGATCAAGCGAAATCATATGACGTGATTACATCCGCTATACTTCCTTCTTTATTAACGCAAGTACTATGTTTCAGGGAGATGACGGAGCTTCTTCTACAAGAACATCACCCCTAGTAGTTGATGCAGATATCTGGGTGGTGACACTTCCAACGATCGAGCAAATCGAATCATATTTAGATATCCATTATTTATTTTAGACAACTGATCATTTGTGCAGGTCTATTTAGATGAGCCGTTGACGCCTGCACAAAGTGTATGTTCTTTTTAACAAAATAGAAAACCATACTAATGCAATTACTGTGTTTCAGGGAGTTACTGAAGCATCATCTTCAATAATATCATCAATGGAAGTCTATGAGGAGCCCGAGGTATGGATCTTGACAGTTCCATCTAACTAGATCAACTATGCGTGAATAATTGTCGTTTGAATGTTCTACACAAAGCGTTCATTCGTGTTTTGCTATTGAGATGTACGTGGGTATTGGTCCCCAAGTACATTTTGTGTTTTCAATATTATTATACATACTAATGAAAGTTCTATGTTTCAGGGAGTCGATGGAGCGTCAGTGCGTGATGGATGTGCTTATCATGAAAATGTAGTCGTTGCAGCGCAAGAGGAAGTGGAGACATGCACACACGAGTCGGAGCAACAGCGTCCTGATGTTGAAGTTCGAGGCAAGAAAGTTTCAAAGAAAAGAAAGCAAAAGAAGGTTAGTGTCCTGGTCACTATATTATGTTTTTCACTGTTAATAGTTCAATACTGTAAGTTGTGTTTAAACTGAACATCCCTTTTCCAATCTGTCCTCTAGTTGCGAGTGGGTGTACAAACTAGATCTACACAGACAGTGAAGCGAACGAGAGATGTTGCTTGTCAAACCTTTTGGCAGGGACTTGAGACTGGAGATGCATCGTGCCAATGGGACGAATATGAAGTGATTGACAACGGAGCTATACCACCACCAGCCATTGATAGTGAATGTCCTCCTGGTAGTTCGGATGCAGTTGGAGATAAATTCACAGAATCCACACCCGCAAAAACTAAGACCGCGAGAAAGTTGAAGAAATTGTCCTATTCACCCATTGCCGGAGAAGGAACAGATGTTGCAATGGAAGAGAATGAAGTGGACTACAAGGAAACACCTTCAATATCACTGAACATAGCGGAAGACGATATCAGAGATTCTACCTTTCATGTGAGTGACATGTCCTCAACGTTACAGGCCGAACCAGCTGGGATGCAGAGTGACAGTATAAGGAAAGAGGCCAAATTCATTGTATTCGATAGTTGTTTGATTGATATTATTATTCGGTTGAAATGTGGGCATTCGGTAGGTGGGGAAGTATGTGGGGAGCCATTGATTAATGTGACTCGTGCAATTCGAGGCACTAACCTTAAAATACATGCCACCTGTACAAAATATCATCCTTTCTCATGGTCTGCACAACCCACGCTGGGACAACTGCCAGCGGGCAATCTACTTTGTGCAGCGGCTGCACTTTTTAGTGGTTCAAGTTTTAAAAAATTAGAGTCTTTCTTTCAGTTTGTGGGAATCCGTTTCATTGCGAAAACTCAGTTCTACAAATACCAAACCGATTATCTATTTCCAGCCATTAGCGAAGCTTGGAGAATGGAAAAAATGTCTATTGATAGTACATTCGCGGGCAAACGGTTCAGGCTAGCCGGTGATGGACAGTGCGACAGCCCAGGATTTTCAGCCAAGTACTGCACCTACCACTTTCAGGACATGGAAAGTAAGAAAATTGTGAGTTCGGTGGTTGTGCAGGTGTCACAAAGTACATCCTCAGTGGCCATGGAGAAAGTTGGCTTTGTAGCATCATTGCAAGAACTACAATCGCGGGGAATGGTGATCGACCTGATAGCCACGGACAGACACGTTTCAATTGCCAAGACAATGAGAGAAGAGTACAAAAATATAAATCACCAATTTGACGTTTGGCATCTTGCAAAAACAATCAATAAAAAATTGTCGGCTGCAGGTAAAAAAAAGATATGCAAGGTATTTCACAGTGGTCCAAGTCAATCAGCAACCATCTTTGGTGGAGCTCAAAAACATGTGGAGGGTCGTTGGAAATTCTACTGGAAAAATGGCGGTCAGTAATGCTACACTGTACAAACGTGCACAGCTGGAACACGAACCAACATTTCCACAATTGTGAACATGGCCATTTGTCCACAGAGGAGGCACGGAAGAAGAAGTGGTTGATTCCTTCATCACCCACTCACAAAGCCATTGAAAAGATTGTATTTGATAAAACTATAACAAGAGATTTGAGGGGACTCACGGAATTCTGCCACACAGGAGATTTGGAGGTGTTCCACAATATGTGCCTGAAGTACAGGCCAAAACGATTGCATTTTGGCATGGAGGGCATGATAAATCGTACTCTTCTAGCGGTCTTGGCACATAACCATAATGTTGGCCGTCAACAAAGTAGGACGACCGGAACTTTAGGGACGCTTCGCTACAATAAGGCCTTCACTAAAAGAAGTAAACAATGGGTGATCAAACCAGTGTTTGAGGATATGCAATATGAGTTTATTGAGAGACTTATTGTTGACGTCCTAGATAGGCACATAAATGGAGTTGTGAACGAACCTGTGCAGGGGACAACTGTATTGCCACCCAACATTGCCTCTGTTCCAAGTCCACCTAAAGAAGAGCTCATTGAGAAATACACATCACGGTTTAAATGATTGTAATTTGATTGTCTGTTCTCTCGAGTCTCCTCATGTCGCAGGCCCATTGAATATGTTTATATATCCAACCTTGTTCATTTGCGCATTAAATTAAACCAAACAGTAATATAAATTATTTTTCCAAAAATATAGAATGTCTCCGTATTTATGGTTCTGTGGGGCAGCAAAGCACGCAGACAAAATGCAAAGATGGAGTGTAAATTTTAAGTCCTGTAAGACGGCCTTACACTGAATGTAGCTAACTAGGAATGTGTGTTCGTTCAAAGTGAAGGTCAGCTGCTTTGATTTTTTCTCGGGTGCCAGAATGGCCCACGACTCAGTATAAGGTTCTATTGTTATTTGACCTTGACAGGCCGGGACCACGTAAGAAACGATAATGAATATAATTTCAGAAACGAAAGCCATTTCATGTTCGTTCATTAGAAGAAATAAAACGTCGGCATAGAAGGAGTGGTATTTCGGGGCTGCCCTACGCACAGACACAATGGAAAATGCAAATATAATTTAAGTAACTCTTTAGATGAGTTTATACCGCAATTTAATTACTATACAGTAGCTTTAAAGACGGGTTAAGTTGTACTTGTTCATTCTATGTGGCATATTATTTTGTACCGCGCACTATCTTGGAGAGACCCGTCTCCTTTTACGGAAGCACCTCCAAACCTTCCTCTTTGCTTCTGCTTTCTCTCTCCCTCTCCCCTGCTACAACTTGTCCACTGTCTGTGACCTCGGTCCTGGGCCCTTCCACTCTCCACCTGCACTCCCTGTCAACCCCTGCACTGGGGGACTGTCTCAGTATCCTACAGCCCCCCTTGACGTATAAAACCCAGTTGCACTGTCCTAGCTATGAAATAATTTCCAGACCTAATATATAAAATGAATAATTTTAATAAAGATCTGATGGTGAGACTAATTTCCTTTTTATACATATAGATACATCGTCCATTATTGTCTGTGTCACGAGTACCAGACACCGGCGGATGGCTTTTTTAACCGCCAGCTGCTTCTCCGCGTGAACAACGTTAGCACCCTGACCATTTTGTGGGACGATCGCCAAGTACAAGTATGCCCTTACGCGGTACTAACGGCTAGATGCAACATACAGACCGTTGTGGTGCCCTAGTGCCTCGTTGTTGGAATAGCCATGCGATTATCAGTGCGACCGAAGAGCTTATTTTATCGTAAACCAACACCCTGTCTACTGCACACGAACATCGCTTGCCTCAAGACGAAATATTTTGGATCGAGAGCAAATAAAAATTCATTTATCTAAGACCCTGTGTACAGCAAAGGAACATCGTGTGCCTCGAAACGAACTTTTCGGAACGTGAACAAATAAACATGCAAATCGCTGAATATTCTCAAAACATTTGATGTCAAATAAATGTACTTTGCCAAATGTACAATCTTGCCGTTTGCTTTTAAACCACTGTTTCATATTCCGAATTGTGGCGCTGTATTGTGAGATGATCTAAGACCCTGTGTACAGCAAAGGAACATCGTGTGCCTCGAAACGAACTTTTTGGAACGTGTGCAAATAAAAATGCTAATCGCTGAATATTCTCAAAACATTTGATGTCAAATAAATGTACTTTACCAAATTTACAATCTTGCGGTTTAATTTAAAAGTACAGTTTCATATTCCCAATTGTGGCGCGCTGTGTTGTTTGAGCTCATCTGTGTTGATTTCCTGGTTCTGTGTGGAGTCGCGTAGAAGACGCCTGGGCGCGTTTGCCTACGCAGCTCAGTCACGTCACGGATAGAGGCGGGGAATATGAATGTTTTGATCAAGTCTGTTTCAGGGGCGGGGGATTTGATTTAGTGCCGCAAAAGCAGGTGAGCCAGGGCGATGCGGCAAGTGAGAGGATTATCATAAAATGGCGGATGTTTTCGAGTGCGTTAATGGACGAAAAGTCGGGTAAGGTCCATAGGAAAGTTTTCTACGATCTACCGATTTATGCTTAAAAACACATGGCCGAACCATAGGAACAATAAAAAAAAAGTCCCGGAACTATCCTTTAATATTAGAAATAATGCAAAAGCACACATGGTACTCGTACATAGCCCTAGAGGGTAGGAAATATTTCATAACCATATCTAAAGCCTTCCAAGAATGAAGAGTTAATTTTAGCAACCGTTGAAGCATTACACTCCAGGGGAAACTATTTACACAGTTAACACAATGTAGTTGTGTTAAAATACATTCGCTATTAAAGAAATTCAGAAAATGTGTTTATAAATGCATTCAAAATCAGTGCTAAGTACTAAAATTCTAGTTCTTGGTCCAGAGATCACTGAACCCCTTGTGGGTACAGGAAAAATATCCAGGGTAGCTTGAGCCAATTTAGGGGCATTCCAGGACAAGTTTAAAGTTCCATAGGAATCAATGGGTTTACAGTCAAATCGGCCATGCACTTTAATGGAGGTAATTAAGGTCTACTCCACAGGTGCAGATTCTTCAGCAAACAACCCCAGTGAAGGCCAGAAGAGATCACAAAGAAGAGATCCAGGGGTCGATGGACGATCCAAAACCACAAAGGAAGATACTCATAGTAGGAAGTTCCCCAATAAGATTCTGCAGGAAAACCAGTTAAAACTCAGCTCCAAAGAATCTGGAACCCTAGACTAGAGGAACACCAGAGAGGGAGTCTTTCAAATAATCACCCCCTCATTACTGAGAGAGATTTACTCACATTGGCAGTTTGGGCGACAATAGATCCAACACAGCGAAATAACCTGGGTAGGTACGGCTTCTTTTCCTAGGTGCTCTTCATAGGAATCTGGTGTCCACAGACTTGCACACTAAGCAGGTGACTGTTCAGATGACCCAGAAAAAAAAACAAAGAACCTTCCCACAATGTCAACATTAATGCCTGAAGTGAAGATTTCACTGGGGAAGACTCAGTGAAGGCAAATATGGCTTCTGGAGGGTTAGTGGCCAAAGAAGGCAGGCAACTCAACTGAAAATGGTCCCTGGACAGCAACAATGTCTGGTGGCACCCTCAGACATACTAGGAAGATATGGTGATAAGGGAGAAGACAACCCCGCAAAAATGTTGTGTGGGAGGCTCTGCCTAACAGATGTGAGGAGGCAGCAGGAAGCCAGACTGGACTTCTAGAAACAAAATATTCAAACCTGGATTTTCCCATGCCACTGTATGCAGGCAGAATGGAGAAGTAAAGGTTTTAAACAGAAAATAATTTGGGAAGAGTTCCTTAAGTAGGTCCGCAGACATGCTTCTTCTATGCATCAGAAAAGTAAAGCAAGAGAGGGAATCAGGGACACACAATGCAAAAAGTATCTGGCCAAAGGCCAGCACCCCAATCACTTAAGGGGTGCAGGAGGCAAAGGATCAGATGATGAACCATACTGGTTGGTTGGAAGGACTGCCACTCAGTCTATACCACCTCCCACAGGAAATAAGGAGAGCTTAGGGACTCAGAGTGGACAAAACTAGTTTAAACCAATATGGACTCAATATGTGCCATTATGGGCTCACCAAGAGCGTTAGAGGTCAGAACAGCCATTATGCTCTCAATATCTTTACTAGGACGAGGCGGTATGGGTTCATAACGATTCCCCTTTTCTCCTCTTATTCTAGTTATCCCGATTGTGAGGAGTATTAACACCCTGATAATTATTGTTTTTTTTTCTACAGCCTATTTCCTGGTTATCGTGACTTGTTTTAATGGTAATACTGTTATCAGGATTCTCATTAATTGTTCTTATTGTTGGATTCCCATTACATTGACTGGGCAGAGTATGAATGTTCACATAACGGTTTTATTTCACTTTTCTTCTCAATGGTATATTTTATTATATTGACTGGGACGGGTATTAATGTCCATATGATGATTTACCATCGCACCCCCGGGTCTCCCAGGCTTTCTGTTTCATTTGCTTTTCTCCTACAGCCTTTTTCGCTTGCGTCTTCTACTTCTCGGTATCGTCCTTTCTGACGGGTGCTCAGTATCTCTGTACCTTGTGTGCTTCGCGGTCTCGTCCAATAAGCGGTATTGGCGTGCTTGTCGGGATCTCTGGTCAACCACTGGCTCTATGTGGCCATGCCACCGCATACTGTTTTGCTCTCTCTCCAATACTTAGCACGCTGTGTGTCAGATTCCTCAACTCCAGTTTGGCAGCCTGTTCGAAACTTCTGGGCTCTGAGTTCCCAGTCTCCTCCCCTCACAGTGGTGATGTAGCTGCAGGCCTTCCTCGGCTTAGCTTCACCTCTTGTGTTCTCTCGCATAGCTGCTTGAACCCCTACGTCTTCGTTCTTCATAATTTTCGTCTCAGTAGAAAAAAGTCCTTCCCTTAATGGAATATTTACAATTTCAGATTCACAATAACAAATATTAGGTAGGTGGCTTATTGACCATTATTAAATCCTCCGCTCCATTCTCATAAGTGAAAGAATTTTTCTGATAAGTGAAGGAATTCTACTCATGCCAGGGAGTCTTCGCTGTAGAATTTATAATTCATTCACTGCTCATCAAAAGGAAGATTCTGCTAGTCAATATCTATTGGCACTGTGGTATTTGTACGCTAAGGACATTTTTAGATGGCGTGTCTACACTAATTTCAGAATGGGTTGCCAACACAAATATGGGTCTAGTTTTGGTTGTGGGTGAATTCATTTCTAGCTTTTTCCCAGCGGATGATAGCATAACTGATGTGAAGTGTCTACCTGTAAAGGCTAGGCTTTAAAAACAAGAAAATGATGGAATGTACTGCTCATCCTGCCTTGCAGGGCCTGGGTTCCATATGCTTAATTGTTCCACTGAGGGAGACAGCCATCCTAGTAGTTCTAGCCATCCTACTTAGAAAAGAGGGTATTTTTCCATTTTGGATTCCATAAAGTCCGCTCATCATGGTACACCAGTTAATCTGCTCCTATAATATAATAGAATAGTTTGGAAACCAGGGCTAAAAGAAAAGTAAAATGTAAAAATGAAAACTGATTGATAATGTAACTCTTACATGGAAACTGAAGACTTTTAGTGTCGATATCTTTGAGGGTTGTATTGATCTGAACACTTTAAGGATCTCTCTCTCATGCTTTTGCTCAAACAGTAGCTAATGAAAGACGAGTGTTGAGGTGTTGCATTCGAGAAGCTAGAAAGTGCAAATCGTGTGACTCCAATAGGCTAAGTGAAATTAAGAAAAACAAAATGAGGTTTAAAAATTGGATTCAACTCCAGAACGGCACAGATCTTGCATCAGGATGCTGCAACTAACGGAACATTCATAAGCGTAAAGACGTGTATAGATTCTGGAATGTGATCAATGCGCTCAGTAAGGGTGTGACTAATCAACTTCCGGTGCACGAGTGGCCGAGGGACGAATATCGGTTTCTAAACCATCAATCAGCCCTACACCTCTAGTACTCCAGAAGGGATCCTAAGAGACTGGACCACACGTCAATTATAAACCTCCTTGTCCAATTTTGATAACATGGACGGAACAGCAGGCTTATCTCTGCAAGGTTGTAGACCGTTGGTTAGTTGCAACACAGCGAAAATACAATTATAAGCCAATGAATAAAGGGACTGTCCAGTCAAGGTTGTATACAAATACTTTATTATTACTACAACGGACAGTTCTAGCACACTACAATATACAACACACCGTGTAAAGGAACACAGAGGACAGACAGTTGCACTCTGAATTTGACAGGATAGTAGTCGGTAAAGCAATTAGTCTCAACTGTTCAAGGTTATTTGGTTTCAGCACCAAGGGAGCAGCTCCTGTGACAGAGTTCAAAACTGGAGACAGCTGCGGGTATCAGCCGGCAGCCATTTCGGCAAGCAAGGCTGGACCTGACCGCTGCAGGCTGGCCTACACAGTGGCTCGGGGTAAGGAATCGCTGTGTCTGTGCTAGTTGGCGGATCTGGAACGCTGGTCGAGGCGTTTCGGACGGCTTTAGTGACTGCAGCGTGATAACGGTCAGTGGTGCATTCGGTCATGGTTCGAGGGCTCAACTGCCTCAATGTCCTTAAAAGATGGACGCTGTTTATGCTTGTGTGGCACTACTCCTAGCTTCTTCACAGGACTCGTGGCGTCCTTTCAAGGCATGCAGCCCAAAGATGAGACAAGTGCCTGCAGGCCACAGCCTTTTCCTTTGGTCAGAGACTCTCTGGCACTTCCCACTAAGGACGTTTGCTGGCAGAACCTAGCAGGGCACACTGTGTGCTGGCTAGGTACCAGTTTTGTAGCTGCTGGACGGGTCCTCTGAGTCCAGTATCTCCCTCTCTTTGCTGGGAGTTTAGGGGAGGGATCTTGCTTCCTTCTTGGAAATCCTGGCCTTCCTTCACTGGCGGAAGCTATAAGTTAGACCGTACCTTCAGCCAGGATCCAATGTAGAGTTCTTCTTTCCTGCGTCTGGTTAAGCCTTCAGATGATCTGCTAAGTGAGGGGCTCATCCCTCTTTTAAAGCCAAATGGGCCCCAGTGATTGGTGCAGGCTAAGCCTACCTTAAGGAACCAATCCGGGTCCCCGCCAACAATCTTCTGTTATGCGTGAGGTCAGGACCAGCGTGATTTGCAACAGGCAAGGTAAAAGGTGACAAAATGTACCGCTAAGTCCCACCCATCTTCCTGTCTGTTGTAGATCAAAGTGTGTCTCTGGTTAACTGAGCCCTCTGTGGCTCTTTATCAAAGCGCAGGTCTCCCTTGAGGTGTGGTGAGAACAGACGTCTGTTTCCTTCAAATCACATACTACGTCCCTCTCAAAGGGGTTGCCTACAGTAAATAGTGGACCCATACATGCCATTCACAGTCCTACATACAGAGGGGTGGGAGATAGCTTCAAGGTGAAACATCGAGGTGTTAGTTTTCCTGCCCATTATTAAGTTCTGTGACATGCCTGCTTCAATTAACTCATCAGTATGCACCGCCACCACACAGAACTTAGACAAATAAACAGGGCGGATACATGGAGCTTTTGATATTTAATTAGGCTGGCCATGGGAGGAGAAAGGTGTTGTCCTCCTCTGGATGTTTCTGTGCACCCGTTGATGTCACCCGTCAAATAAATGTGACAGGGAGGACTGTGCCTGTAGACTGTGTTCCCCAGAGTACACTGGACTATGTGTTTGTTGTGCGGCGAGCATTAGAAAATGTGTGCAGATTACCGGAGGCTGATCTCCCATCACTCATTTTCATTTTCAAAAAGTCAAGAAAGCCCAGGCAAGAGCACACTCCCCGTGCAGATGGTCGAATTCCTCATGAAGGGGAAGCCTGAAAATCAAATTAATGTTGTGTCAGAGAAGAGCTGGGTCAGTCACTTTGAAACCATGTATGCACCAGTGGAAAGGAACATTGCATGTCCTACCCTGTTGTGGTCAGAGTGGATTAACTTTGAGGAAGTCCTATTTGATCAGGAGCTGGTTGAAGAGCACTCATTTTAGTAATTCTCGGGCCGCAGGCCCAATCAAGCTTTGTAATAGGTTGTTTAAAGGAGACCCTCATGTGTGGGCCTCCATTTTAACCCTCGTATTTTGAGGGATTGTAGATTGGGGGAGTTTTCCAACTTCCTGGAAGACAGGTTATGAAAAGGGGGGCCCGAGACAGAAGCTCAAAATTATCATCCCCTCTCAATCCTCAATGCTGACAGTACACATTTCTGCTACTGTCGTGCTCGTACACCTGAGACCTGGACAAATAAAATGGGCAGACATAAGAAACTGCAAACTGGCTTCAGAAAAGGGCACGGTACTACCCTGAATGGATTTATTTTGAGATGGATTTATTTTGAGATGGTGTAAGAGCTTGTTTGGTATGGGGTGTATTTTGTTTTTGTGGCAAGGCCAACTCTGGTATAGATTACATAAATGGGCTATACGGGAGGGCGTTCTCCGGTTGATAGTGGGCCGCCATTAACAATCCAATATTCAAGTGTGGCTAGATCAAGAGGGTTCTTTGATCATGACTACGAGGGGGTTGCATCTTGGCCGCCTGCCTCTTCAACTTATATATTTCTGCCGTTGATGAGTTTTCGATCTTCACTCATTTGTGCCTCCAAATGTGTTGTCTTTTAAGATATGTCTTGGTTTTTGCAGATGATTTTCTTTTGTTTGACCGAACCCGAGTGGGGTTGCATTGGTTAATTTCTGCATTTGCCCATTATGCTGTGGAGAACTAATTTGTCATTAATCATATGAAAATGAAGGTGTTGGAAATTAGTTAATATTTGAGTTGTCCTTGTTGGTATGGAAGTTGAACCAAGGCAGATAGGATTTTGATATTGCGAAACTGAGTAAGAGTCATATAGAAGAATATTTTCATAGTAATGCCAAAGCCCTGATGTTGCGGATGTCCTGAGTGAGGTCCAAGTAATGTACGTTTACAAAGATAAAGTCATTCCACAGTTGAGCTATGGCATGGAAATTTAACAACCGTGGCTGTTGGAGTTTCTTGGGAAGTTGGAAGGGTTAATTTGGTGAAAGATACTGTGCATTCCCAATGCAGTTCCCTCCTCTGCAAATCATATTGAGCTTGGTTTGAACTCTATTGTGGTTCGTGTTAAATGGAAATTGTTCCAGCTATATATCCTATCTCCCTTAAAAGACAACATATATGAGGATATTGGAGATTTTGTCTAGTTCGAAACAGTGAATGTGATAAACTACTTCTCTGAGCTGTATGGGAAATTCCTGTCTGATTCAAATATTAAATTGGAGATTTTGTTGCAGGAACAGGGAAGGCCAATCTACTTTTGCTTCAACACCACTGGTGCTGCACAGTTGATGAATTTCATGGATTTAAACCTCTTGGACACCTTAGGCAAGAGCATAACATTCTTGGTGTTCTTCCGCCATACCTGTGTCTGTGCGATTCTTCACAGAAGCCAAAACTGAAGTATAGCTGACACCAGTCTAAGCCCTTAAATCAATGTAGGGTGAAGGAATCATTGCATGGCAAACAAGTGGCTCCTGAGAGGCACCCCCGGGACGGGGAGCCTTAGGGGTGACCGGATACCATATACCTTAAGTTAAGTAGAGTTGCAATGACAGGGGGACTTGGGGAGAAGTCTGCCTAGCCACCACAAATTTGTAAAAGGGTGTGGGACCCTAAAAGGTTACCCTAGAACCCACAAAAATAAGAATTCTGTCTAACCGCATGTTATAAGGGTCATCTGAGGGATTGTGGCTTCCACTAGCATAAAGCTGGCTTTCGATATTTGGGCATTGAGATGAGGAGAAACTTCAGAACAGCCTTGCATCACAATTTAGAACACAGGATGGATAAGATCAAAAATTATATTACCAGGTGCTCAATTTTGTCACGCAACATATTAATAGGCTAAGTCTTACAATGAATAATACAATACACTATTCATTATACAAATTATATGCATCAAATTATATTACAATAACATAACATTCTCAAGGTTACTTTTAAAACAATCGCTTTAAAAAATCATAAAACTCATTAGGAAAATGGCCTTGAATAGATTCTAAAAATTGGTATTCAAATCTATGACGATAACGTCAGGGTGGAGGGTCCTGTTCTTTTTAATCATGCCCTCTGTATGTATGTGCAAACCGAGGCAACGACTGCCTCATTAGTAGTAGACCTGCACACAAATATAGCTTCAGCAATAGTTTGAATATTAGCAGCTCTCAGAAAAGGATTGAGGTAAAGGCATCTATTATTTATCATAGCTTGGGCAGAAAAAGAGAAAATGTTCCATACTTTCTCTTTCTGGTACAAAGACATTGGTAGGACACTGTACAAGCTTTTAACAAGGATCCCAAAGATAACAGGCCATAACAGAATTTCATATACAAGGCAGGTGCATATGGGGGCCAATCTCATCAATATATTTCTCCTGGCTGAGCCCCAGTTTGTGTGTCCAATATGCACACGTCAATGAAGATCTTTCGCCCATTGTCAAAGTTCTAGCCTTAATGGCATCTTTAAAGGCTTTTTTAATGACAGTTTACACCCACTCAGTAATAGAGGTTGATATTGAGCACAAGTGAGCAAATCTAATTGAAGACCAAACAGATTTGCTATGTCGGTACCAATTGATAGAGATCTGCCGTCCTGCGCTAGCAGGTCTGCCAGCACTTCCATTTCCCGTTTGAAATAAGGGGAAGCCCAAAGGCGTATCCAGTAAAGGACCAGCTTCAAGCTGTTTTAATCTAAGATATATTGCATTTCTAATTCTGCAAGAAGCATGTGATTAGACGTCGGCTTTGGCAGGCTTAAAGCTTTTTTAAAGGAACCTATTCTCCAGCACCGCCAGCTTCAGGGGCTGGTGGCTACTCCAAAGCTCTGTGCCACAATTTTAAACTTTGGTCTTTGGTGGAGGATGACTGTTCATTGATTTATGATTTATATTATTTAATATTGCATGATTCTGGCAGAATAAACTGATCTGGGTGCAGGTTTTAAAGAAGAGCATTGTATTAATAACAAATGGCCACACATGTGTAACAGGAAGGTTAGCAGAAACAGTAAGGGTTTGTAATTCTTTACGAAACATGAGGCAAGGTGATGTATGCCTCTGGATCGAGGGTTCAGAATGTGTATACTAGCTACCATAAAACTCAGATTGCGTATGGTGTAACGCTCACCTGATTCCCACGGATGCGCAGGTCTGGCTTCGAGTGCTGATGCTTCTTCAATGGTGAAGCGCAGGACTCTGAAGACGGACAGGAAGGGCCCTCTACACTGGCCTCTCCGGCTCGCAGGAATATTCCCCTGTGCGTGAAAAGGGAGTATTACCTACTGACTGAGTTATGCTCAAGCCTCCCACTCTCTTCCAACCCTCCACGATACCCTTCCACGATTCCCCGTGAAGTCTCACCTTAGGGTCAGGAAGGATGAGCTCTCCATCCTGCTTCTGATGCAGGGGCGCGTTGAAACCCAGTTACTTCACTGGATTGAGGATTGATGGGAGTTCAGGTAAGCTTGACTATTCAGGTAAGGCTCTGTAAAAGTTCTGTTGCAAGTTCAAAAGTCCAAGCTTAATAATAATGTTCATTGTCTTTTTGCAGCAAGCGTTAATGCTTATGTCTTTTTTCCCCTTCGGGGCCGGGGTTCGGAATGCCGGAGATATGGCACCGACCCGAAGTGAAACGTGCAATTCCAGTTCCAGTAAATGGCAGGTTAGTTCTGGATGAGCGCTCGGGAACTGACTTTGCATACGCTCATTCAATGTCTTTGTCTTTTTTCCCCATAGGGGCCGGGGTCCGGAAAATGCCTGGAAGCGGCAAGACCCGAAATGAAATGGGAAAGACCCAACAGGTAAGTCTTATTCCCTTCCTTCTCTCACCTCTTATTCTTGGCTTTTTCTCTAGGCTCTGGGAAGTGGCTGTGTATCCGGATGATCGCTGCTGAAGATGGAGGAACCCAGGAAAGATGAGTGAAATGCAGCGCTGCAGCGATCGTAACAAAATGCTTTTAAAAATAATGTCTTCCCTTTCAGGATCGTCGGTGATGTCTCCGTGGTGCAGATTTAGCTGGTAAGGTCTCTTGTCTCCCTTTGCAGGTGACCCAGGATGCTGACAGGCGTGGCTGAAGTCCAGATGCAGGAGCTGACACGGTGAGCGTCCAGCTGCGAGGAGCAGAACAACGCGAAGCGTGAGTTGCTGATCGGGTGTGGTTTAAATAGCTTTGGAAGAAGTCCAAAGTGTGTATCCTTCCTCCGATCAGGTATGTATCCTTCCCCGACCACACCCGGGTGGAAAGTAGTCCCACAGGTAAAGTAGTTCCATTCAGGCCTCAAGAGGGCCTGGATGTGGCAGCATGGTCTGCATCAGGTAAGTGCACATTAAAACACTTGAACACATGTCTAGCTTTATGAGCCTGGCGCCTAAGGCGCCAGGACAGAGGTCCAACGTGAGCCCCCTGGGGGAAATGCCTGCCTGCCTCTGGGATCGCTGGGTTGGACCTGGCTCCTTGGAGGTAGGCATCATGACAGTATGACATACGGTTCTTGCACCTAGTTTTTGGAATAATTAAAATACAATTGTAATGAGACTGGAGCAACCATGAAGACTCATAAGGGTGAATTGTACGAGATGCCGGAAGGGCATTAGATCAATGAAGTTAAGATTGCATTATAGAAAAGAGTACGACAAAAAAAAAAAAAAAAAATCAGATCTAGGTAGATATTGAATAATTGTACAAAGTGGTTGCAGTATGAGAAAATCACTTTTTTCCATTTTGCCTACCTGTCAGTTAATGCTAAGATCAGCTCCACAGTAGACACCCATGGTTTTTAAATGGACTTGACATTAATGTAAAATCCAGAATGTCCAGTCCACACAGATTAGCTAGCTGAGCCGTCTTACAGGTGTTTAGGCCCCAGGGGTATTATCTCATTTTTAGATGAACTGAGTTGGAAACCGATGAGTAGCACCCAGACATTTACTTCATTCCAACCATTCATCATATTAGAGAATTGACCCACTGGTATAGAGCTTTTAAGATAGTCCTGAGTGCCAATGGTGTAGGAGTGGTAGTCCAAACCAAACCTCTCAAGAAAAGATAAGAAGGCAGATGTAAACATTAAACAATAACATGGAAATGGGAGACTCCTGTGCTACCATGCAGTTAACAGGTGTTCAGGCCGACAGGACTGGACTCATTGTTGCACTTGACGTCTGTCAGACAAGAATAAACAGAACAAGCCGTTGGCAGCCTCTGAAACCCCCAGCTACTTCGACAAGATGGGAAAATCACTATCCACTGTATTGAATTCTGTAGAAAGATCAAACAAACAGTAAGATGTACCCCCTCATCGGCAATCAGGGTAACGTCATGCTAAACTACACTTAAAGCGTGTTCAGTACCATGTATGGGAAACTAGATTGATTGAAATCTAGCTAGTACATTATAGTTTTACACATGCAAATACAGTTGGAAAGCTACAATGGATTCCGAAATTTCAGAAGGACAGGGCATGGCACTGTGAACGATCGAGAAAGCCGGTACTCGCCCAACTATCCCAGAACTATACTTAGCAGGGTGAGAGACCGGTAGGGACATGTCGGGAGAGGGACTGTGACCCGAGGGAGGACGTCAGTGGCGTGATGGATTTGGAGGCACAGCATGAAACAAGCAGAGAGCTGCAGCGGACTGTCTTTCTAGATGCCAGATATCACACTGGATGACGGCTGAAAGCCCAGAAAAACAATGCCACATGGACCAGCATTAGACAAGTTGGAGCCCAAATCGTACTGGGCATACCTGGCAGAAAGGAGCCCCTGTGAGGTGCAGAACGTTAAAATGGCAGACACCCATGATCAACACTACAGAGACCCGGGAGCGACAGGAAAAAGCGCAGGCATCAGGACATAGACTTCCTGGCACAGCAGTCCCTGATTGCATAGTTGCCCAGATGCTCAGAGAAGGGGGTGGGGCTCAGTCAAATATGTCAAAATTCACATTGGGTTAAGGGAAGGACACAAGCATTTGTGGGTTTCAAAAGGCTACTCTATAAACCAGGGCGGATCTATGGCAAAGTAGAATCTCATTTCGTCTATTCTAGGAGGAAGGAAGGTCAAGAGAAGAATTCTCTCTGGAGTGGGCATACGGATTCCTGGAGACCTAAGAGGAGAGAAGCTCGAGAGGAGAGGGGTCCCTACTCATTACGGACCTATAGACATAAAGAAGGTGTGAAGTAACCAGACTTCATCTGTCCAGGATAAATTATATGATTTTCAAGACAATACAGTTTGTTCTACGGCTCCTTGGGGTTCTGTCATCTCTATCTCACAGGCACCTATAGGACGAAAGTTCTCAGAATGAACAAGTCCAGTAAAGGCTTCTATGACCTCTTGCTTGAAAGAGGGTGTTAAAATCAGGCATGCAAGGAGCTAACGCAGCAGTGTGTTGTGAGGTCACTAGTGCCAGGAGAACATACTTCAGCTGAAAAGTAAGCTCAATGTTGATAACATTGTTATGAAGTGGAAACCAACACAAACGCTGACCGTCACAATGTGCAATGTAGGAACACCTGGTAAAAGACATTTCTTAGAATTTGATCTCAAAGGGTCGTGGGGGTGGGGGAGGGGGAGCTGTTAAATATAGCAAACCTTAACCAAGCAAGCTATTACGGAATTCTGAGCACAACAGAGATTCAGAAAAGAATCCTAATAGTTCCTTGAGTTAATTATCAGTCTGCACCATCTGTTTCTGAAGGAACAAGTCTCAGTCTCTTGGGCGGGCAAGTCCTTTAAATCGGTCCTGCCTGCCATGGGGTGCCACAAGGGTCTGTAATGGGTAATTTTCTATTCTCTCGCTATACTACTTATCTTGCTACTATTATTTCCTCTTTTGGGTTATCTCACCACTTTTATGGTGATAACCAGCTATTTATTTCTTTTTCTTTTTTTCTCTCCTGAAATGAATCATACTCTCTCTGCTTGTGTAGTTGCTATTAAATCTTGGATGTCTTCCCACTATCTTACCCTCAATGCTAGGAAGACTCGTATTGTTTTTTTCCTGCTCATACCCTTCCTCCCCATCCTTCATTTTCTTTGATATTCTTTCCCACATCTAAGCTCTCAATCTCAGCCACGGCCCAAAATCTTGGTCTTCACTTTGACACTAATCTTTCATTTTCCTACCACATTTCATTAACTTCTCGTACCTGTCATTTTCATCTTCTCAACATTCGTAAAGCTCCCCGATGTATTACTTTTCAAGCATCTAAACTCCTAATTTCTTCTTTAATTTTCTCCAGACTTTTCTACTTCCCTCGTTGGACTCACTGGTTCTCATCTTGCTCCTCTTAAATCAGTTTTCAACTCCTCTATTCGTTTTTTGTTTCTTCTCTCGTTTCGGGATTCCATCTCTTCACTTGCAACTCTTGCATGGCTTTCCTTTTATTCTCAAATCAAATTTAATTTTCTCTGTCTTGTTTTCATATCTTTTCATGGTCCGGCTCCTAGTTATCTTACTGCATATATCTTTCTCCCTCTCTTCATTCTTCTCAGGTTCTATTGGTAACGCTCCATCCTCCATGTGCTCAATCTCGTTTTCGTTGTGTACTCTTTATGCTGTGCTTCCCTGAAGTCTAACTTACTTCAACATCCCTGCGTGATTGTTCTCTGAATTTTACTGTTTTTCATTCTTATTGTACCGTTCCTCATTCTCTGTACAGCGCTTTGGTTTAAGGCGCTTAATAAAATCCAAATTAAATTAAAAAAAATTACAAGCTCTATGCTTAAAGAAAGTAATAGTTTCTCAAGCATCATTATATTTAAGGAATCTGGGTTATTCAATGTATCCACTTATCCAATCATTAAGTGATTTAAGCAATGAAGAGAATGAAGGCTGTGAAGGCTTTTTATGTTTTAAATGTCGTAATGCCGTCTCCCCCCTCCCTGCCCCAAGAGTCACATACAGGTCTGAAAGTATTCTCACAGATATGCATTCTCTACAGATGGGTTTCAAGCAGAAAATGTAGGTGATTATTAATAAATTCATTAGGCTTAATAGATTAATGTTTTTGCTATGATCTATAATTGATCAGACATTTTGATTAGTACTGGTGTTTCCCTAAAGAGGAATTCAGAACTAATATTCCAATGAAATGTTCAATTCATGGAACATGAAAACATCAATTGTGTCAGGGTTGTCAGAGAGATAGGTCTGTAGTTTAAAGTCACTTAAGAACAGATGACTATTAATACTGTAGAAAAAGCAAAAATGATCTAACACATTTAGAATGTATTGGCAGTGGCCGATAGCAAAGAACTAAACATACAGTTAAAGTACGACGTGTAGTAAATTTGATTATTCCACGCAAACAAGATCAGTGATAGAAGTAGCATAAATAACAACAGATCTTGCATTTATTAGTTCACATTTAAAAGATAAGTCACAAGAAGTCAAGCAGCAGATTTTTTACACAATTAGAGGTGATGTGGAAATATTAGATACCACAGTGCTTAATTGTCTTCACTGCAACTGCGGAAGTACAACTTGATTCTACTGTTTTACGCTTCTTTTCTTTGCATGCTTTGCTATTCCACTGCTTTATGTTTCTTCTTTCCAAATATATATTATGGACATTGTCTGTGCATAGATGTTCAAAAAGAACAAACAAGTAACATTATGAGACCACTGATATGGGGGTCATTGATGCGTTCACGATGGACCTCAGTCGGTAGCTCTTGGCATGGGCTATTAACTCTGCTGTAGTGTATCATTGGGAGGCACCACAGGACTTGGGCTCATAAATAATAGGGGACTGTATACAGACTGTGGAATAGTGGAAAGCTACTGACTGCATGGGATGGGAGTGGGTCGGCTGGTAGCTCCCCCCACAAGGTTACTGCAGTCATTCCCAATATACTAGCAGAAGGGAGTCATTCTGCGGGTAGTGCTACACCTATAAAGGAGGGCCGGGAAGCCTGGGGAAGGGTGTAATTCCCCCTAGTAAAAACGAATCACAACCAGTAACTGCGATACCCAGTCCAGGAGACAGGCGTCATTCTCCTGGACCAAGAACATTGGCACAACCTTAGGTCTAGTTATAAGTGTAAGGAACAGAGATGGGGACTTCTGACACAGGACTGTTGACTCTATAATTTACCAGGACAATCTGGCAGGTCCTTTAAGTACTTTAGTTGAGGCTGGGAAACACCTCACAGAAATATGGACCAAATTAAAGTTTATAGCAACCACTATACCACCTGTATGTCAGTCACTTCCTTCTGCACCCGGGTACGTTCCTTGCCGAACAGGAAGAACCTCCCCATACAGAAGTGGTATGGTAAAAGTCTGTTTCACAGAGGATTCACACCAAGAGCCTCTAAGGGCAAGGCTCAGGCGGACAGGCCACCTCTTGGAGCACCTCTGCTCCCGCCCATGGTGTAAGAGGGAATGTTCAAACTCCTCTACCTCTACTCTGTGGGGCAGCAGAATGTTGCTGAATTGTCAGAACCAAGGACTTGGAAGTCGCCCTCAAGGACTGGAACTTTTGGAGTGTCTCCTTGGCCTTTGACCCCAACAGGTTTTTGCAGTGAAATGGAATAGACTGGCCATCTGAGGTGAAACCAGAAGTACATTCTCAACACTGTTCCCGTATCCATAGAACGTGCTGCCACAGTCAGCCATATCCAGGTATGACTGCAGAAATTGACCTCTTCTGCAGGAAAGTGCTCTGCAGCCCCAGAGACTGCGGACCCGGGACCAAATAAAGTTGGCCAGTGTACAGCAGGCATAGTGGCCCTTTGCCTCAGCCCAAAACGTTTCTCTTCCTGGCACCTAACCTCGTACTCTCTGTGTAAGGAGTAGTAAGGGGGAAGGACACCGTTTTCACGCTCGTCATGGCAGCCTGGATAACCAGGCATGCAGGGGAAGCAAGCGAAGGTGTCAGCCTGTGCTTCTTCGCCAAGTCCCGGTCCATGGATGGGATCGAAGCAGGCTTCATCCAAATTCTAGGATAGGGATCTATACTGCCTCAATAAATCACAGCATGGTCTCCCTCTGTGGAACTTTGTCAAGAATGTCCGGTAAATCACACTGCACCTTGCATCTGGAAGGGCCCTACAGCGCTATGGCCTCAACCACCAGAGACATCAGGCATCTTTCCAACATCTGAGGTCTCCCAGGAGTTGCAGCAGGAAGCATGTCCCGTTCTGAAAACGTGGCTAAACCACTTGCCATACGGAGTTCAGTGGCCAGGTTCAACAGCGCCCCTCTCCTCCCTATCATTTGATAGGGAAATTTGATCAAGGAGCCTTGGCGCTATGAACGATGGAGCTGGTGCCGCATTACTGGCATCGACGGACAGAGTACGTTTCTCACATGCAACCACGTTAGCTGAATTCGTATGTGTTTGGTCGCTCCCTTTGTTTGGCATTATGGGTTTGGGGCTTGCAGCAGTGTCCCCAGCTTCCATTACAGCAGGTACGTGCGCCGCCACAGCATGCATAACTTATTGCGGGTAGGAAGAAGCAGGCAAGGGTGATCAATGTAATTACTGGGTGCCACGGTTTTCGAATTCGAAATTTTCAGAAATGTATAGGCGAGGCAATGGGGCATGGCACTGCTTGTAGTCTGTGGCAGTGGCAGATTTAAAGCAAAGGGGCATGTGGGCAAGATTGACAGAGGGCCTTGGGTAGGCAGGCATAAAGCATAGCTTAGGGTGAGAGGAATTAATGGCTGCCACAAGTGCAGCAACGAGGACCTTTAGAACAAACGTTTCAACTATTTTAAGTTCTCTTTTCTACTATTCAGGTTGTGTGTGCATGGGTAGGACAGTTTACCGTACCAGATTTTGCTGACAAAGTGATTTGCCCAGGACCACTCGATTTGTTCAAGTGGAAAATCTGCTCTCCCTTCTATCTGCTCATCTCTTCCAAAATCACATCCTCTTCTGGAACCCTTCCAAAATCATCTGCACCTCTTCCATCCGCTCCATCATCTCCTCTCATAAGCCCCCCTAGCTCCTTTCACCTTCCATCTGTCCCCCATCAAAACAGCAAAAACAATAAGCAAAAGAGAAGCAAGACTAGTGTGGAAACATCAATCTAACAATCGGCCCATCTGCTCTCCCCTCCCCCCTTTTCCGCGTCACCCACTCTCCTTCTACGTTCACACTCATTAAACCTCTGCAGCCCCCTTTACCAGCATTCACGTACCCCCATCTTGTCTGATTGCCTGGCTGGGGAGAAACGAGGGTGGTGCCTCGTCTCCGTTGCGGGGGCTGAGGGCTGAGGACCAGAGCCCCCCCCCGCCCTTCTTCCATCTCAGCTTTAGCGCGCTACTACTATGGGTCCCCGAACACTGTGGCTACCTCCAGCATGCCGCCAAGGAAAGGCACTGGGTCCTGCCATCATGCTGGGAAAGCCAGAGCCCCCAGAACACAGCAGCATGGAAGATGGCAATCGGTGGCTAAGAAAATGGCACTTGGAATCACATTTTGTGTGGAACTTTTGCAGCACATTTCTTATTGGCCCGAGCCAGGGTGGGGAGAAGTGCTAATATTCTGGAGAGAGAGAGTAAGAATGCAACAGCAAATGTAACCAATATCCTCGGAGCAACATTCACGTTTGGAAACAAGATCTGCTACTTTGTATGGTTAATATGAAGGGCCACTATTATATGTGGAGCAAAACTAGAGCTTGAGTGAGGCTATTTTTAATAGTGCATACTGCCAACTAAATAACATTTAGGGGCACCTAATTTTGGCAGGTAAGAGACAGTGTGAATAAATGATTTGCCAAGGATCACACACTTTGGTTAAGTGGTGGATCAAGAATTTGAGGTAGTCTGAAATGTAGGTACTTCATCAAGTATCTTTTTCCAGTTCAAGTTGCAACAAATATGTGTTAATGTTTGAAAAGTAAACAAGTCAAATGACAAACTAACCTGACAATGTACAGATCATGTTATACATAGGTTGATCAAACTGTGTATGCTGGTCATTTTGTTTTAAATCTTAAATTGCACAAAGGGAACCACTTTTATTTGCACTTTCGTGTAAAAAGTCCTCTCCATGCAATTTTGTTTCCACCACATAGCGGAAAATTAAATTAAAAAACTCCTTTACGCTTCACTTTTCCACTATGTGTAAATGCACCATGCAATTAATGATTGTGGCAGCCATCTTCAATGATTTATTTTGGAATCTGTCAACTTTGCCCAGGTATAAAAATAAATGTTTTAAAGTCAGTTTGATTTCTCCAGATATAATTGTTTTCCAGTAGCATAAAAATACATGCTGGTGGAAAACTCTGCACTCCAACTTTATGAGTGAGATTATACACAATCCTAGTTGAGTGGTGGTAAACACTGCCACTTTTATCCACTCTGTTGTACATGTAAAATTACCTCATAAGATTATAGCTTTATTTTGCACATCCTGAATAGAGCCGTACAAGTTCCTGCAAGAAAATTATTAAGAGCCTACAAAGAAATGTCAGAGACAAAATGAAATAAAATGCATATGTAATTTATTGCTTCACACAGCTTTTAGATTGTTCTGTACTCTCATAATGTCTAACCACCCAACAATCAAAGCTTATTAAAACCGTATAGAATTCCAAGACCAGTATTGGCAGTGCCAACGGTTTGGGCTTTTGTGTAAGCATGGGAAAGGCATTTGCCAGTGGTATTGACTGGCCATTGATGGTAGCAGGTGCAAAATGAAACTGTTGGATTAGCCACTGCTGTATTTTAACAGGAGTTCAGGTAAGGGCACGCATTGTGCCAATACATAGAGTGGATGAAGGCAGACCTGGTAAAGACATTTTTATTACACCAATAGCCCGTTTACAGCGCCAAGTAAGTTGTTAACCTTCAGAAGACTCCTTTGAAAAAACACTGGCAGGCACTTGGATTGAACATTTTGAATAGGGCTTGAGTAAAGCGAAAAGAGTTCCCATGAGGAGGTGTTTGGGGCGAATAGGTGCAGTGACTGGGTGGGAATGGCGATATGGATTAGCATGGCCATGGGCTGGCAAATAACCAAACAACACCTTTAAGCTGTGTAACCCTCCTCATATGCCATTTCTCCTATCTGTGCTCCTAATGCAATAGTTTCAGCTTATAGGTGGTGCAAGTGCCACATAACAGCCCAAACTAAAATAAAGTTCTACAACAGTGGCCACTGCCATTTACCTGTTAACATCACTAATTACTTCCTGATGTAAATGGTCTGCTGCAGAGACAGTTATAAAGGTATGGTCTAAGTGGGAGGCCTTGTGCAGCCCATGTTGTTTGTCTTTGAGGTGAGAGGCAGAGCTGAGGCGACCCCAGGGTTCTTTTGCCTTGCCTGACTGCAAAATCAGCCTCATTGGCACCTAGATGCATATTCAACTCAAGGCTACCAAATGAACCTCTATTCCAGTGACTGGTCCTCATTTTACCTTTGTGGAAATTCCAGCCCACCAGTTACAAATGGTTTTTACTGGATCCATTTGGTGAGGTGGAATTATGGCATATTCTACACTTCAATGGAGAGACAAAAACTTCCAGCTAGGATCTGGTTAGTGGTACTTAATTGTGTTACAGGAATGACATGTCTATGCAACTACTGGCCTATCCCTGTAATAAAATTGTATTGGGGTGGGGGATGCTCAACAAATTGTTGACCCCACAGTCACCACACCAATCTCTATGCCAGCCGTCAAGTTAATAAAAAGCTAGAATGAATAAGAGTGTGGTGTGAACAGGAAACGTCCCAACAACATACAACTGGAGGGGCAGCCTTGATTTATTGCAAGCGGGAAGGTTTCGGGTGGCACTTTAGAGAGCAAAAGTCAACACGCTTGTCAGCGCTCTCGTGCTACCAGCAAGCGCTCCAGGGGTCACTACGCTTCAAAGCATTAGCAGAGCTGCTGATACGATCCGAAGGGCACAGGACAAACTGTTCCAGACAGGAACCTTTACACTTTTTTACAGGCACCTCTGGCCGAGATCTGCCTTCACCATCTGGGAAAAAAATGCTTTCCCTCAGCGGCTGCTCTTCCCAAGCGGCTGAAAGACGACTTCCCTCCGCGGGTCACCGCCGCCCCTTGACCTCTCGATTAACTTCCAAAGAAGGTTATCCAGCTACAAGGCTGGCGGGGGGATTAAGAGCGCAGTACACGAGCAAAGAAAACAGCCACCTTCCTCGCATTGTTGGCATAGCAGCCCGTCGAGGTGCAGACAGAGCCATCTATCCGCTATTACACCACCGGCGTGGAATGAGCCCGTCTGCGCATGTGCAGCGCGGGGTCCATCATTCAATGTGCACTCACTTCTCCCACATGCAATGCAGAGGCACGTGCCCATGGAACACGCAGAGTGGCTTATTAAGTTCACCCACTGGCATGGATACAATGGCGACAGCACTAGTAGGATGACATGTTAGAATGCATCTAGTAAATGTTTGGGAGAAATAATTCAAATGTTTTTCATTGCTTACCGCCTCAACGGAGTAACCCAGCCTTGGAACACCTCATTCAACACAGGGGCAGGGGATGTAATGGAATAGCCGAGTTGTGCAATATTATTTTAATGGCACGCGGCAAGAGATATTTCCTCCCGCCTGCCTAACCTCTGCCATTTTGCAATTGGGAGCATTGCCAATGAGGTCGACAGAGACTGTTGCCAGTGGCAGCCCAGAAATACTGAGAGGCAAATGTCATTCTTTATGAAACACTTATATGTGAAATCAATTTGACGAGATCTGATTCAGGAAATGAACTTTAGCAGAAGTTGTAGTTTTAACAGAAGTTCTAATTCAGGTAGGCCTCATTGTCTTTCACTTGCTGGGGACAAGGTCATTTCATTATTCTGCAGAGCAGGCGCTTCTTGCAATGTCAATCCTGGCCACACCCAAAAGCACCCTCAGTGCACTCATTAGTCAAAGTAGACAGCCACTACCGTGAAAGGAGCCATCCATGTAATGGTGGTACGAAAACCAACAAGGGGATAGGAGGATTACCACAGTATTGCTTCGTTTATATTTTATTCTTTAAAGTCAGAGGGAGATGAGAAACAAAGAACGCCAGATTAGACCAGCAAAGAAACTTCTGAAATAATGTAATTGGAATTAGCACACTGCTGGGAAGCCAGCCAATCAGGAGGCTTGGAACGCAGGCTGAATCTACCAATCCAAGCAGGTGGATGGCTGATTCTGCCATCTTCCCCCACCTTCCCTACCCTTATTTTGAAATCTCTGCCTTTCCACTCACCTACTTTCTTCTGTAGCGTTGTTGCTGCTTCTGCTTCCTGGCTGCCATGGCAATGGAAGAAGTGACTTCCTGATCCATAGCAGCCATTTTAGTTAAGTATTTTGATGCAATGAATGGGACGCTATGAGGCGTCTTTTTCATTGAATCAAAATCCAATTCTCTCAGCACCCAGAGCTATCGGATTGGTAACTCAGGGTGCTAATAACATTAATACACTCTCCGGTGTGCCATATCAGATGGTAAATGCCTGGGGAGTCTCGTTAAACGCCCTTGCGCTGCATAGGCCTTTAACTTGGGCCCTGTGCCAGATCGGGTATTAATGCTTAATTATACAGTGAGATTTTGGCTACTGCAAAATAGGGGAGGGTGCTGTGGCCCAAGACCACAATCCAGCGGATCAAACTTCCAGAACCACTAAACTCAATAGTAACCTCTCGCTCAGCCACACATTCTCAACTATATATAGTATACATTACTTTCCTTTTATGCTGTAGGATGTTTTAAATGCGCAACATCCAATTTGGGGGAATTTTCCATCAACCCCAAAATGTTATTTACTTACATTTTTATAAACTTGGGACAACTAACTTAATATTATTAATTCACTACAGCCACCCTGCACTTTCGGGATGAGAAACTCGCAGGGTTGCACAGAAGTCCTATTCATTAATAAAATAGAATTGATTGAATATATTTATATATATATATATACACAAATTATGCATCTATGAGATTCTAACATCAAGTGTAAAAAAGGCATTATTATGAAAATGAACTTTTAAAAACACACGCATTACCATGTGTACATTTGAATTATTCTGAGCACGCATCCCCCCCATGTTCTGACAGTGAATGAGGGCTCAGGATAAGGTATTATGCAAAATCAAATTATATCGGGCTATCTAGTTTGTGTCTCTACTTCTTATTCATTGCAAATAAACATCAAAAATGCATCCAGGAAAACTCAATTGCAAAAGCTATTTAACATTCCCGCATGTGGATCACTTACAAAATGAAAGTGTACGTTTCCTAAACTCCCTTCAGTGGTGTTGTAATTACATTACCATGTGAAAGCTTTAATTTGTCATCTACAACGAGAAACTAAGACGGGAACATAGGTGGCAGTTAATAACTCTTTCTCACCTTTTCCTGAAGAATTCAGCACCAGTAACTGAGGAATTCGACCATCCGCACAGGGAGTGTGCGCTCGCCTGGGATTTTTTTCAGAAATTTTTTAAAAATGGAATGATGGCAGATCAACCTCGGAAAATGTGTAGGGCTGATCTGCACACATTTTTCTATGCTGGCCGCACAAAAAACACATAGTCAAGTGTCTTCTGGGGGTTGGGGGGGACACAGCCTACAGGCGCAGTCCTACCTGTCACATTTAGCTGGAATGTGACAGTCAGGAGTACATGAACGCATCTCAAGAAGGAGGAAGGCAACACATACCTCTTGCCAAGGCAAGAATAATTAAATATGAAAAGATCCATGGGTCCGCCTTGCCCATTGTAGTTCTGTGTGGTGGTAGCTCATACTGATGAAAATTAATTGAAGCAGGCCTACAAAGAGGCCTGGTCACAAAACTTACAAAGGTCAGGAAACCCCAACACCTCTTTTATATGTAATGTGTAAGCTTGAAGCTAACTCCCACCCCTCTGTATGAAGGGCATTGAATGTTTTGTCACGGGACAACTGTTTACGGTAGTCAACCCCTGCAAGGGTTTGATGGAGATCTAAAGTTTATTCGCCACAAACTTCAAGGAAGACCTGCAGTTTGTTCAGGGGCCACAGAGAGCTCAATTAACCAGAGAGACACTTTGATCCACAACAGACAGGAAGATGTGTAGGATTTAGTAGTACATGTTGTCGTCATTACCTTTCCTGTTGCAAAGCACTCTGGTTATGATCTCACGCATAACAGGAGATTGTTGGTGGGGACACAGGATTGGTTCATTAAGGTAGGCTTAATCTTCACCAATCACTGTAGACCATTTGTCTGTAAAAGAGTGTTGAGCCCCTCTTTAGGCAGATCATCCGATGACTTTGAAAGGAGTAAGGAGGACTCATTTGGACCTTGGCTGAAGGTACAGTCTGTCGGACCGCTTCCGCCAGTGAAGGAAGCCCCTGATTTCCAAGAAGGAAGCAAGATCCCTAGCCCAAACCTCTCCCAGGGAACAGAGGGAGATACCGAACTCAGAGGACATGTCCAGCAGCTCCAGAACTGGTACTGAGCCAGCACACAGCGTGCCCTGTGAGGTTCTGCCAGCAAGCTTCCTGGGTGGGAAGTGCCAGAGAGTCTCTGACCAAAGGACAAGGCTGTTGCCCGTGAACACTCTCCTCAGCTTTAGGATGACACGAGCCCTGCGAAGAAGCTAGGATTGCCATGACAAGCATCAACCAGTGTCCATCTTTTAAGGACATTTTCGAGGCAATCACACCCTCGAACCGCAACCGGCTGCATCACTGACTGTTGTCACGCTGCAGTCACTAAAGCCATCCAAGATGCCTCAACCAGCATTCCAGATCCGCCAACCAGCACAGAGACAACGATTCTTGACCCCCAAACCGCCGTGTAGGCCAGCCTTCAGCCATGCGTCCAGCCTCACTTGACGAACTGCCTGCTCTCTGATAACGGAAGCTGTCTCCCGTCTTTAACTCTATCGCAGGAGCTACAAAGCATCCTGGAACCGACTCACCACTGTCAAGCATCAAGATCATCTCAAGCAATAAGTACATTGTGTCTCAGTCCCCCTGGTCCTTCTCTGAAGGCCCCTGGTGACATTTACAACGCCTTGCTCCTTTGGTGCTGAAACCAAATAACCTTGAACAGTTTAGACTGATTGGTTTACTGACTATCCTCCTGCATAGCCAGAGTGCATCCCTTTCCTTCATGAAACTGTCTGTCCTCAGGGTGGGTTGTATTGGTAGTGTGCTAGAACGGTCTGTTGTAATAATGATAAAGTACACATTTGTATACAACCTTGACTGGACAGTTCCTTTTATCATTGGGTAATAATTGTATTTTCGCTGTGTTGCAACTAACCAATGATCCTTTAGCTTGTGGAGATGAGCCTGCTGGTCCGTCCACGTTACCAAAATTGGACAAGGAGGTTTATAATTTATTTGTGTTTCAATCTGTTCGGATGCCTTCTGGTGTACTAGAGGTGTGGGGCTGATGGTTTAGAAGCGGATCTTCATCCCTGGACCAATAGTGCCCCGGAAGGTGATTTGTCACAGTAACAGAACTCTGCTTGGTGACGTAACCAGCAAGGATTGACAATGGAGATGCAAATCCATGGGGCCTTGAAATTCTAATCAGGCTGCCCATGGCCAAAGGCTTTTGATGTACCCATGGCTTTCAAGTGTCGGCTATAAATAACAGGGGAGTGCAGCGCTTGTAAGCTGTGTCCTCCCAAAGTACATGACTATATTTCTGCTGTACGGTGAGCGTGGAAAATGTGGGCGGGAATGGCCCTCATTCTTTTAAACTAACAAAAAAGCCCAGGAGAGAGCATGCTTTCGTTCGGATGCTCACATTCCTCAAAGTTGCCCACGGGGCAGAGGGTGGAATCTCTCCTGCTGAGGTCCTGCTTGCCTCTACCCCTAGGGAGGGTATAGCGTAGCAGGCTCACCTCCCTAGCCTCATAGGGAAAGGCTCCCCCTTGGAGAGAATTGACTGAATCCCGCAATTCGTCACAGGTCCCACAAACTAGATTGTTGTGGACACTTTGCTATCATAGATATGTAAGCCTGTTACGCTCACCTGACTCCCACGGAGGCGCTGGCCTGGTTCGCGCTGCTGTGACCTCTTCTAAGGTGATGCGCAGGGTTCGGAAGACGGACTGGACCGGGCCCCTAAATCTGGCTTTCCTGGCTCGCAGAAGTATCCTTCTTTAGGCGAAAATAGGGGATTAACTGTCTGCGGGGTAATGCAATCGGCCTCCCACTTTCCCCTCTCACCCTCCTCGAAACCCTTCTGTGATTTCTCGTAGCGTCTCACCTTAGGGTCTGGAAGGACAGGCTCTCCATCCTGCTTCTGATGCAGGGGCGCGTTGGTATCCAGTTACTTCACTGGATTTTCGGATTGGTGAGAACCAAACTTGCTTGGCTTCCAGGTACGTTTTTTGATAAGAGGTTCCCCTTGTGTCCATGCATTAATGTACTAATGCTAGTGTCTTTTTCCCCATAGGGGCCGGGGTACGGAATGCCGGGGAACAGGCACCGACCCAAGATGAGAGGTGAAATCCTTGTAGAAATCAGGTAAGTCTTTAATGAGCGTTTTTTGGAAATGTCTTTTCATTCGCTCATTAACGCTGATGTCTCTTTTTCCCCTTAGGGGCCGGGGTCCGGAAATGCCAGGATGCGGCGCGGTCCCGAAATGAAGAGGGAATGAATCAACAGGTAATTCTTAACATGGAGATTTAGCTTTCCTTATTCCCTTCTCTCTCTCACCTTTTGTTCTGGTCTTTTTCTCCCTAGGCGCTGGGGCGTGACTGCGAATCCGGATGATCGATGCTGCACATGGAGGCGCCCTGTAAAGGTGAGTGGAATGCGGCGCTGCAGCGATCGACGCGATGAGCTTTTAAATTAAAGTCTTCCTTTTCAGGATTGTCGGCGAGATGTCTCCGGGATGCGGATTTAGCAGGTAAGGACTTTTCCTTCTTCTGTTCTCTTCTACTCTTCCTTTGCAGGTGATCCAGGATGCTGGCAGGCGTGGCAGAAGTCAGGATGCAGGAGCAGACACAGTGAGCGTCCAGCTGCTAGATGCAGAACAACGCGAAGCACGTGTGGCTGTTCGGGTGGGGTTTAAATAGCCTTGGAAGAAGTTCCAGGTATGTATCCTTCCTCCAATCAGGTATGTATCCTTCCCCGACCACGCCCGGATGGTAAATTAGTCCCCCAGGTAAAGTAGTTCCTTTCAGGCCTCAAGGAGGCCGGGATCCTGCAGCATGGTCTGCATCAGGTAAGTGCACCCAAGCACTCCCATAATGAGCCTGGCGCCTATGGCGCCAGGACTGGTGTCTTTTATGAGCCTGGCCATAGGCGCCAGGACACTGTCCAGAGGGCCCCTATATGGGGTTGCTGGGTCCTTCCTTGGGGACTGGATGTCTGCTTTCGGGGACGCAGGGCTTGAACCGGCTCCCCGGGAGCGGGCATCATGACAAAGCCCTAGGGCACTGCCCAGTGTAAGGAACTCATGGTGGCAAGAGTAAAGACAGACAAGTGATCACGGTTCAAGGGTGTTTATTAAACTGTATAGGTAGGTTGGAGAAACGCCTAATCTCAACCTGAAACTAAGATGGCAGTAAGCTACGACCATCAAATAATAAGGCAGTCCTAGTGGCGTATGGTCTAATAAAAGGGGCCTATACTAAAAAAAACCTATTGCCAATCCTTACGCGAAATACAAACAAAGTGTGGGATGGGATTCATAGGAAAGAAAGAAGTGTTCACAAATAATAAGTCATGATGCGGTGGTCGGGGTCTCCCATCCCCACGTTTTGAGCAGGGGACAAGCCGGGACCCCGGAGCACAGCACACGCTCGAGTTTTCCCAGCACAAACCAACACTTCTACAAAAAGTCCCTACCTCCGAGGACCTGACAGATTCAAAAATAATAAACAAGAGTTCCTTTCTGCTTGTATGTTGAGTGATGCCTTTTCAGGCCTGGACTTCCCTCTTCTGGGCTCAGATCCACAAAAAGTTATTGGTAATATCAGGAGCTTAAGTACCTAAATTTCTGGCTTGGTAGGGCCTGATGAGCTCAAAATCATAGACAAAAGTTATTTTCTGCTTTGCACTTGGGGTGATGATTCTTCATCCCTGGGTCCCACTCTTCCAGGCTCAGACCCCTCTAAAATATCAGCCTCCCTCCTTCGGGTTCACTATGGCTTGTATTCACATACATTTATCCGTGACATTCACATGTCGTTAGGGTGATTGCTTCTCACCCCTGGATCCCCCCTATTCCGGGCTCAGACCCTTCTCAAATAGCAGCCATCCTTGGTCGGGTTCACTACGGCTCTTCTCCACACGCTTTCTCTTTTGGCATTCACAAAAACTTTAGGTCTTTTTAAAAAGTTCACTGTGGACATCCCTCTGCCAGGTTAACTCTTGCCAAAAGACTGTTAATTTGAACTTCAGACTTCGGCCCTTTTTTATGGTTATCCCTCGTAGGGTTCACCCTTGCCAAATTGGTCAATCACACAATTCCTTGAACAGTTCTTACGGTGCAGGATTCTTCCATTAGCTTCGCAATCATCTGTCGATCAAATCCTTTCGACTGTAGAGGATTTTACTAGACCCTGTATGACCACTTTGATCCCTTTCTCGACCTTTCCCAAGGCCTTCTGGTAACAGTAGTTTCAACAATAGGGTACTCACCCAGAGTTTCCCTAGAGTGAGCACCCACGTGGTGCCTGACTCCTATGTTGCTGGTTTTCCCCTCTCGTAGTAACAGTTCTTTGTACTTTCTTCAATTAGTCGCCTTCTACTTTTGTCCAACACAGTTCAGTTTCTTATCGGCTTTCCCCTCGACTCACCAGCTGTGATGAACCGCTTGGCTTTGCTCGTCTCTAGAATCAACATCGGTACCACAGTGGCAAGCGTCTCTCCACCAGCTTGGTTATCAGCAGAGGAGGGCCCTGTGAACCGTTGACATCCACTGCAACACATGCTAGCTATTGTTTGCAGTTTTATGATTCCTTCCTCAGAGATTTCACAGGCCTTGGTCGCAAAGGGCAAGGTCACTTCTTTCCTTGTAACCCTTTCGATTCGCGCTGTCGTTTTCCTCCTCTTGGACTGCAGTGCTGAGTTAGCTCTTTTTGTGCGGCCTGCCTGGCTCATATTGTGTTCTCATGCTCCACCTTTTATTCCTGTGGAGAAGGGAAAGGGCCGTGTGCTGGGACATGTCAGGTAAACGACTGTTTGTCCGTCGTCTTGTTCGTGTCAGAAAAGGAGAAAGGGTAGAATGTTTGAGTGTCCTAAGTGGTAGGTTGGGGAAAAGGTGTTGTAAGAAGGGGGATACCGCATCTCACCTGTCGGGTGTCCTACTTTCACTCCCCAAGGATCCCTGTTACAATGGACACCGAGAAACAACCAGTTAAGAGTAATAGGAGATATGCTTACCAGGACTGCAGCTGTGTCCAAACTTGGATTGCTGTGCCCGAAAGAGAATAGTTCCTTAGATGAATGAAACTTTCCCAATGACTGACCCCACTAGTCAATAAGATGAACGACTAATGTGGTGGATCACTTGAAAGGGTACCGCAATCCCTATTCCAGGGATGTTGAGTAGCGTTGCTTCCTTTTAAGGAACAATCGCCTCTCCTAGGAAGAGAAGCACCGGATTTAGTATGGGAACACCCAGTAACAAACTCTCTAAACTCTAGACAACCTTCAGAAAATAAATGTCCTACCTTATAAGTGAGCAGATGATCTGCGATGAACCGGGAAGGTCCCGTCCAATAACAACTGAAAAGGAAGGGAAATTAATTAGGGACTAGAACCCGCACAGCACGAGGCATGCACTAGTGTCGAGGTGGTGCACAATCCTGGAAAGAGTCTATAAGTCTAGTGCACGGCAATACCAAAGAAGGATTGAAGTCTATGGGATGTCCTGTAGGAAGCATAGTGGCAACCCAGATTTCAACTGAGAAGCAGGGATCCGAAACCAATAAAAGGCCGGATATCGTGGTTTAGCCCAGTAAGGGGTGTAGTCAACGGAGATCCATCAAGCAAAGAACTAAAGTCCATATGTTCAAGATCAGCAGTAAGTATTTCTCCCAGAAACACAAAACAATCCTAACCGGGGAAATCTGCAGCAAATCCCAGCAGTTGATAACTGTAATAGCCACGGAAAGATGCAGCTGTAACTGGCTGCTGACAGGTGTTGCGGCGTAGACTGCAGTAGCCACAGAGCAAATGCAGCTGAAGTGAGTGGCTGAATGAAAGTAGTGGCTACAGGATGCAAAGCTGAAGAAATGTAGGAGCCAATGCAGACAAGTTCGTGTTAGGTAGTAGAAGCAAGAAGCAGCTGCAGAAAGTGTGCGGCTGAGCGCGGAAGCTGCTTTTTGCTCTACTAATGGCTCCTCCTCCAGGTACGGCAATGCCAAAGAACGGTGGAGGCGTTCCGAAGAACGGGAAGGCAGGGTGAAAGAACAAGGTTGCCAGCGAAGGGCGCAAGGAGGCAAGCAGCTTCAGAGTAACAACGTCAATAAGAACCACTGGGCTCCCGCCACTGCCGTGCTTAAATCTACGATCAACACACCACCAGGCATATGACACGAAAACACGTGACACATGCTCATCGAGGAAGTCCACGACGTCCTGACAACAAACACTGTCTCCATAGGAACCGCCCGTAATCCTGCAACGTGAAAAGAATGGCCTGGCTGCCGTTCTAGGAGCATAACTTTGCCTGTAAAGAGATGTTTCCTTATTTGTAGAGGGAGCACGTAAAGGAGCGATGAGAGCACTCTTAGTAGGCATGACACTTCCCCCATCCAGGTGATCCTCCCTCACTGGTCCATCCCCAGGAACTGGATCCAATAGTGATGGCCGTGTCCTGTCCACCTGAATGACAGATGCCCAGGGACTAGTCAGGGAGACACCTTCAGGTTTCTCACACCAGTTCACTTCGAATGAAAGGAAGCGCTTTAATTTCCTTGATGTGCTCCATCATGTACAATGTCTTCCCTAATGTAAAGGACATGCATCTGTGCACAAACCATGCATTTCTTTCCCTTGACTATTACTTCAGAGTTGCTGCCGTGAACTATGGACAATAGCAGAGAATAGTCACTTCTGTGCTGTGCTAAATATGTTTTTTGTCTAATTAGGTGGAAGATTTATCATATATCCCTTTTTCCAAGATTCTAAAGTGAAGAGAACATGTAGCCAACAATCAAATGTTTTAGTTCTTGGCGAGGAGGTCAATGACTAACAGGAACCTAGAGACTACTTGAGTTTTAATTATTTAATCTTTTCTAAAGCAATGTTTAACATATGTTTTAGTCTTCATGATTATACTTGGTATGGTTACAATATGGTTATGGTTCTCTTATTTTAGTCATTGTTTTGTTTAAAATAATGAGCAGGCCCTTGTGAATTATTTCACCACTGTGTTGATAAAGTTAATCCTGTATCATGTGTCAGACCTCCACTTGATGGAAGAGCATAAGACTTTCTGTTCAATTTCCCTACCAAAGGTGTACTAAGGAAGCCTTAGAGAGGCTTTATCACTGTTGCCGGAGAACAGGCCTACATAACTTGAACCAAGGGGGAACAAAGTAAGAGGTATGAAATCCAAGACCTGACCTGACTGGCCATCTTAAGCATTACAGTGGTACATATCACTGCAGAAAAGATACTGTTTCCAGCCGTACCATATTCGCACGGGAAGCGATAGGGGGCCCGCAGCAAAATTGCAGCACTTACGTGAGGCTCACAAACCCCTTATGGTGCTCCAGCAACCCACAATACTATACCTGGATTGGAACTAATTTACAAAAATTTACCGAGATAAAGGGGCATGGGAGGAATGACTAACTGTACTAGATGCACATCTGGACAGGACCAACGGAGAAACACAGGGCTTGTAAATTGGCCTGCAGGATTATTGAAAATAGTGAGCTTTATGGTTTAATAGATGTTTGGAGGGCAGGGCACTTGCAAGCGAGGAAGTATACATTTTATGGGCTCCAAAATGAACACCTCAGACAGCATCCTGAAGAATGGAGGGGATATCTGTTTAGAACCCTTCAAGACCACTGTTATTACAAATACTATCCCAAAAACAGCCATTCTCATACCAATATTTAAACAGGGAGATAGGAAACATCCTAGAAATTACCAGCCTATTGCGCTACTGGATCCCCTGGGCAAGATCTTTTCTTCCCTATTACTACAAAAACTGGTAATATGGGCAAAAGATGCTGAAAGATAAGACCAGAGACAAACAGGATTTACCAAAAACGTAGGAACAAATATCAACCTACTCCTTTTAAATCTCTTGAAAATTGCAGCCCTGAAAGAGAAATCTACGACACATGCGGCTTTCATTGACTTTGAGCTCGCGTTCGATGCCATCAATAGTATGAAATTATGGAGGAATCTTGAGAAGTGGAAATGCCCCAATGAAATATTACAGCCCATAAAAACACTCTACACCAATACATTGGTCAGAATCAGGCTATCACAAGCTGTCTACTTGTCATCAGAGATCGAAACAACAAATGGACTGAAGAAGGGCTGCCCCTTGGCAGCTACCCTCTTCAACCTTTTTATATCAGACATTCCAGAATTCCAAAATAACATCCATGTGAATCCCCCTAAGCTGAAAAACACGCAAGTAACACACACAGTATATGCAGATGACTTGGTCATCTTTTGTAAGCGGATTCAATTCAACACTACAGCTAAGTCAATGCCTAGTCTGGGATGCTGAGGGAAACCCTTATTGATATATTTTTATGTCCAGTTTGTTTACTCTGGATGACTACCCTTATATAACACCCCTCTCTTAGAATCCCCCTGACCCCACTGAGCCATGAAATAGGTTTGTTTTGCAAATGAAAAGGTTTATTTGAAAATTAAACAATATATATCTATCACACTTTTATAGTAAATTAATATTTAATAGCACACTTGTGAGGATGATAGTGATCAACAATGGATAATGTTACAGTGGTACACTCTTTTTGATGGCTTAGAAGTGAGATAGAGAGGATAAAGTAGCTGAGAATGCTTTTATGGCTTCAAGGACAATGCAATGATGAATGAAAATGCAGTACAGAAAATAAACTTGATATGACTTCAACAAAAGACAATGTAATCACTTTTCTTTGACAATTCACCCCCCTCCCCCTTATGCAAGGTAAAGAGATGGAAGGAAAGCACACAGTTCTCAGAAATGCAATCAAATATAATTCAGTTCCCCCCTAGAAAGCTTAGAGGAAAACAGGTAGGAGTTTTAAACACAGGCAATATACTTTGATGTGGTATGCAAAGAAGTGAAAAATATGCTAAAATTGCTTTAATTCCCTATAGGAGGTTCAGGGTGAGTGAGAGATACTTTAAATTAATTGAGGATCACTTTAGCAATGCTCTATCAATGATTGTCAGGTTGCACACGAATTTCAGCAAGGAAAGCAAGGATAAATATTTTTACACGTGGCTGAAATTAAGCAAAATGTCAAATCGCGGCAAATTTAGTCGCGTGCGTCGAGCGCAATTACGGAGGCACTATAAGGGGTAGCAAGTCGGTTTTAGGTTCGTTGGAAAGCTTAGAATCTTAGCTTTAAGATGACAGTTAAAACTCGCTCCTAAATGGTTTCGGAGATACGGCCGATTTAGTAAAGATAGTTTTTCGGATTTGAAATTTTAAAGCTCAGAATGACAGATGACAGTTTTCAGTTTTAAAGGTGACAGAATGACACGATTCTAGGAGGCAGTTCTAATAGGCTAAAATAGTTTGGATTAGATTATTTTAAACTAAGAGATTGGTTTTGGCACAGTGCTAGCTGGATACTCACACTAGATTTTGGACAGGAATGGGCCTCGTCACGGATCTGGTCAACAGGTTGAACGGGACTTCTGGTGGTTCTGCTCACAGCGTCTGGTCTCTGGTTCTCTATGGTTCCGGATACAGCACTGCTTTCTGGATACTGCTACAGGTTCTTGCAAAAGTTCTTGGCAAAGAATTCAAACAACTCGCCCGGCTGTTGAATAGTTTGGTTGGTTCTGAGACCTGCTGAAGAGGATTCAGCTTGTGGATTCAGGCCTCTCTGCTACAAATTCTGGAGTTAATTTCTGGTCTCTGGAGATTGATGGATTTGAAGTCTGGATCTCTGGATGTGAAGTCTGAAGTCTCCCGGCAAAGCGTCCCGCAAGAAAGTGGAAAGTGAATGCTCTACCTGGGTTTCAATGTTCCTTTTATGTGTTTTGAAAATGGGTGTGTGCCTGGGCCTAGCTAAGCCTGCCCCTCTCACTTATCATTGGCTATGCTTTCCTCTCTCCCTTGATTGGAGAGCTGGGTTGTGTGTCATCTTTATGGCTTACAGAAAGACACTCAGCTTGTCAATGTGCACACAAATCTATTTCTGATCCAAATACATATTTCCCAGATACACAATTTGTTGAAATTACATGTAGATATTACAGATTCCTTATGGTCCATGCTTGTCCGACTCTGATCTTCCTGGGGGCTTGCATTCAAAAATGACAACTTAATTTCGTTTTTAATTGGTTTACCAATGTTAAATCTGTATCAAAAATTACACCAATGTACACCCTCCTACACACATTCCAGTAATTTACTAGGTTTCTAGCATAAACCTGGTGTCTGTAATATCAAAAAATAGCGGGGTTTCGCCTCAGAACATGGTACAAAGTTGAATCAAGTCTTGAATTGTGGGGACATTTCTTGGTTCTCCAAATTGCACATTTTTGTGAGCTTAATACAATATTTTAGAAGCATTTAACCTAAACATATATTTGCTGCAATAGGAATCCACACTCAAGTCTGGCCCGGCCCTCGAAGCTGGGTGGGTCAGCTCACATGTCCCTGCTCCCAGGCAGAGCTCTGTTTACAGTCCACATCCAAAATTAACATACTCCATTGAAGGGAAAGAGTCTATTGTGTGGGTCTCTGGGGTGAGAAGGTTTCGCAGCCTCTTGGCCTGTTAATTGAATCAGATTGTCTCTGGGAACAGCAGGTAGTTAAGAATTTTAATTAACCAACAGGCTTTGAAGTCCTAGTTAGGCTGGATCCTCTTGCACTCCTGAGATACAGTCCTACTGTCAGAGTTTAGACCGCTAGCTCCGGTTTGTGGACAAAGCTGGTACTGCACCCATTTTTGGGATCTGTCTTGAATTAATGCATTTCAATAGAGTGGTCTTTTGTTTGATAGTATAGGACCCTTGCTTAACATTGTTTTGATGGCATCCTTACAGTAGAGTGGTGATGTGGAACCCCCCCACAAGAAGGTTGTATCTTTAGAGTGGTCTTGTGCCCATGATTTTAGCAACTTTTTGACATTAAAAAACGGATTTTGAACAGAACCACCTTTCTTTGGACTGGTGGGTGGCAGATTAGGTGATCATTTTGGTGTGCGCAAACTGTGTAGTTCTCCTGGATTATGGCGTGAATGTGGGCGGCGACAGCTCATCCCCACATCTACCGAGTCTATTGATTTAGTTTGTTCTGGGATAGAATAATGGGCGGCGACAGCTCATCCCCACATCTACCCAGTCTACCCAGTCTATTGATTCAACATGGGTCAAAACCCTTGACACTTTGCCAAAACACAGGTGGGACTCCAAAAAAGAATTGATAGTTTATTCGCACACATTACCATAAACGACCTAAAGATAAATACAAAAAAAACGCAAGCGATGATTTGACAGCAAATCTGAAATAAAAAAAAAAAGACCTTTAGTAATCTTCCTTGAAGGAAAAAAATAGACACAGTTTCCTAAAGTAAATACCTGGGGGTTATGATAAGCCAATCAGAAACAGAAATACACTGGGTAGAGAAAATGAAAAAAAAGCCCTCTTGTTGGCTCGTCGGGGTAGGATTCCGCATCAGAAATACGGAGCATATTCATTAAAACCAATGATCAAATTTTTCAGACAGAAAATAATGGTAATATTAACATACAGTGCAGAAACCATGCTGAATGTTCAACAAGACATGTGGATACAACTTGAAGGTATAATCTGGAGAATCATTCTGTGCCTCCCTCCGACATTTCCAGCGCCACATGTAATACATGAATTGGCACTTCAATCTCTGGAATCAGAGAAGACTTGGAAATCCCTAGCCTTATACAGGAAGCCGTTGCAAAAAGAGCATAATCCAGCGATCGAGATCCTACGAGAAACGCAAAGAACCACCAGGGCACTTATGGAAAGAAGCATGTATGAAAATATTGATCTGTGAAGATATTTCTGAAAACATTCTAAAAAATCGACTGCAAAAAGCCAAAATAAAAATGCTAAGAACTGTTTGGATATGAACAAATGAGCAAAATGCGCAATATAAACTTTCCTTAACATCTGAAATCGATACCCGAGCTCGGAATCAACTGCCAGATTACTTTAAACAGTTCCCAGGGCAAGCAATGAGAGACACCTTCCAACTAGACAAATTCAGACCAAAATTAAACAAATTCCAGAGACCCTTGCATACTGCAGTTTTTGTGAAAATCAAAACAACGTAGAGCACTGAATGAAAAAAGTTACATTTTTAGATCGATGCTCTCCCAAACAAAATACTAGCTGGACCCTAAATGATGGGAATTAATACTAAGCGGAAATGATAAACACTTGACATTCAGAGAAATTCAATTCTGGAACTCGATAATGGATTTAAGCAAAACAGAAACGGATGTAAAATAAGGAACAAGTTACTAACATGTAACTGTTGTTCTCCAGCATGGGTCTGGCATGGATTCACATGCTCATGAATATTCCCTGCCGTCAGGCTGGGAATCCTCGGTAAAGAAAACATCAGTATCAGTTTCATTTCTGATCTGTCTTTCTTAGTAGTAACCAATCACTGGTCTCTGGGTCATACTGCCCACTGCCAATGACTGCCCTCTCCCTAAGCCCCACCCTTGCAGCCATCCTCAGATTTGGTAGCACGTAAAGTGGCAGTATGACCAAGTGAAGAGCCGCAGAGGGGTAGGAGGGAGGGTTCGCATGTGAATCCATGCTGGAGAACAACAGTTACATGTAAGTAACTTGTTCCTTCTCCAGCATGGGGTCTGGCATGGATTCACATGCTCATGAATATAAGAATACATAGCAGTACACACATGCACAACCACGGGAGGTGGCAAAGGCTCAACATTAAGCACTGCATAGACTCAACATCAAGCATCTCTTGCCTCCTCACCAGGCCCACCTTCAGGCGAACAGGTTGCGCAGCACTGCCTGGCCGACTCTGGACTCCTCCCTGGAATCCCGGTCGATGCAGTAGAATCTCGTGAAGGTGTGCGTCGACCTCCACGTAGCAGCCCTGCAGATGTCCAGCAGGGGTACACCAGACAAGAACGCTGTGGTAGCAGTGATCGCTCTGGTCGAATGGGCTCTCGGACGGCCGTGCAACGGTCGGTTTGCCAACTGGTGACAGTGCATGATGCAGCCGGAGAGCCATCTGGAAATGGAAGCCTTCGAGAGAGCCTTCCCTTGGTTCACAGGTCCAAAGTTCACAAACAGCTGTGATGTCTTCCGAAAACTCTTCATTCGGTCCACGTAGAACTTCAGCGCTCTAGCTACATCCAGCGAGTACAAAGTCCTCTCGGCCGGCGATGAAGGCGACGGGAAGAAAACTGGTAACACCAAGGGCTCGTTGAGATGAAAGTCCGACGGCACCCTGGGCATGAAGGAGGGGTGCGTCCTCAGCACCACCCTCGTCTCGTGAAAAGTCAAGGATGGAAGCTTGCAGGATAGGGCCTGAATCTCTCCCACGCGTCGTGCGGAGGTGATGGCCACGAGGAATGCTGTCTTCCACGACAGGAACTTCAAAGGAGCCAAATGCAAAGGCTCGAATGGCGGGCCCATGAGCCTGGTCAGCACCATGTTGAGCTCCCACGCCGGGGCTGGAGCCTTCAACAGCGGGAACGATCGGAACAGTCCTTCCATAAACTCCTTAACCCGGCAATGAGACCACATGGATGACCGTCCTACAGTTCTGGTGTATTGGGAAATCGCTGCCAGATGTATCTTGATGGAAGCATGAGCTAGTCCAGCTTTAGCCAGCGACACCAAGTACGGTAGCACTCGAGGGGCCGTAATCCGTAGAGGTTAATCTTCTGTGCACGGCACCAGACGGAGAACCTCTTCCACTTGTGTCCGTTAACACTTGAGAGTTGAGGATGCCTGGCCTTTGCAAGAACCTCTCTGCAGTCCGCCAGGTTAGCGTACCCTCCAAACTCTACTGCTGCAGGAGCCAGCCCTGCAAGTTCAGCGACTCCGGGTCGTGATGAAGGATGGCGCCTCCTTCTCTGGAGAGAAGATCTGCGTCAGTCGACAGTTTGACTGGTGGGGACGCTGACAAGTCCAGAAGGTCCAGGAACCAGATCTGCCTCGGCTACGCCGGTGTGACGAGGATCATCCTGTACCGGGACCTCTTGAGCTGGTTGACGAGTCGCAGTAGCAACAGAGGGAACGCATACAGGAACAGGCTGTCCCAGGGGAACGAGAAAGCATCGCCCATGCTCCTCGGCTGGAGAAACCTGCTGGCGATCCTCTGGCACTGGAGTTCCTCGCCGTCGCGAACAGGTCGATCTGGGGTTTGCCCATCGTTGAAAGAGTCGATCCACTTGATCCTGACGCAGTTCCCACTCGAGGCACGAGTGCAGCTCCCTGCTGAGCGAGTCGGCGATTGTGTTGTTTGTCCCTGCCAGATGAAAGTGTACCAGAAACATCCCGGGCAACGTCCTAGTGCCACAGATCCTGGGCTTCCTTGGACAGGGCTGGGGATCTTGTTCCCCCCTGCATCCGGATGTAGAACTTCGTGGTGGTGTCATCGGTGAAGATCCTCACCACCTTGTCCTTGAGGGACGGGAGAAACGACCTGAGGGCCCAAAACACTGCTCGGAGCTCCAGTATGTTGATGTGGAGCGTCCTCTCCTCTGGGAGCCAGGTGCCTCTCGCGTGAAGATCTCTGGTGTGCGCTCCCCACCCCTCCAGACAGGCATCCGTCGTCAGTGTCACCTGGTGTGCTGGGGTCTGAAAGTCCGTGCCCGCCGCGAGATGCGCGCGGGTGCCCCACCACCGAATTGCTTGGCGGAATACCTCGTTGAGCGAGATCTTGTCCTCGAAGCTGCCCGTTGCTTGCATCCAACGGGCGTTGAGGAACTCCTGTAGAGGGTGCATCCTAAGCCTGCACAGGCGCACCAGGTAGATGCATGAGGACATCATTTCGAGGAGGGACTTGATGGACCTCAACCTGGCCACGTCCGTGGACGCTGCATCTTGCCCAGGATGGCCTTCGTCCTTTCCTCCGACGGCGAGGCCAATCGTGCTACTGTATCGAGTCTGGCTCCCAGAAACAGTGCAACCTGTGACGGATCCAGGTGGGATTTGGGGAAGTTGATGGAGAATCCCAGGTCCGTGAGCAGCCGGACGGTCTTCGCTGTGTGTTCAATGGCGAGTGCCCTTGTTCTTGCTCGGATGAGCCAATCGTCCAGGTAGGGGTAGACGTGGATCCCCTGCAGGCGCAGCCGCGCTGCCATTGGCCCTAGGCACTTGGTGAATACCCTGGGCGCTGACTTCAATCCCAATGGGAGGGCCTTGAACTGGTAGTGCCGTCCCTGGTCCACGAACCTGAGAAACTTTCGGTGTCCTTTTAGTATGGGAATGTGAAAGTAAGCATCCTCCAAATCCAACGATGATAGAAGTCCCCTTCCTCCAGCAGGCTCAGCACGTGCTGGAGGGTGACCATCAGGAACTTCTGTGCCTTGATGTATCTGTTTAGTCGACGCAAGTCCAGGATGGGACACCATCCTCCTATCTTCTTTCTGACGAGGAAGTATCTGGAGTATACTCCAGAGCCCCGGAGCCTCTTTGGGACGAGCTCGATGGCTCTTTTATTGTGCATCGCCCTTACCTACCCTAACAGCAGTTGAGGGATGTGGTTTTCCTTCCTGGCCACGAGAGGAATTCGGGGGCATTTCTTAAGAAATTCCAGAGTGTGCCTGTGGGCCAGGGCATCCAGCACCCAACGGTCAGTGGAGATGGACTCCCACACGCTGACTAACTTCGTCAGCCGGCCTCCTACCGGGGTGCTTCGGTGGGGGCCCGACGCAATGGCCGGTTCAGTCTTGCTTGGAAGCGGCCTTGCCGCCTTGGCCTCCCTGGCGCCGACGGCAAGATCCACCTGACTTGCCTCGTCCCCTGTAAGCTTCTTGCGTTTAGGAGTGGGCCGCCTGACGGTACGTTGAGGAGCTGCCACCGAATCCTTTGGAGGTACCTTGCTTGCCTCCGGAGTTCCGAAAGGGGGCCGCCGTTGCTGAAGAACTCCCAAGGCCCGAGCTGTCTCTGTGTCGGTCTTGATGGCCTGCAGTGACTCATCCACTGTTTTTCCAAACAGATTGTTCCCGTCGAAGGGCATGTTCAAAACCTTGGCTTGCACGTCTTGGCGGAAATCCATCACCTTGAGCCACCCCCGCCGTCTAAGGCAAACGATGTTGCCCAACTGGCGGAAACCAGTGTCGGCAATGTCCGTGGCTACCGTTATGGCGTGGTCCGATGCCACCTCACCTTCCTGTAGGATCGGCAGGGCCTCTGCCCTCTTGTCGTCCAGTAGGAAACCAAAAGGGGGCAATCTTGTAGCACAATTCCCTGTTGTAGCGGGCCACAATCGCTAGGGCGTGGCCACCTTAATCGTCGTCGCCGACGACACGATGACTCGCCGTCCCATGGCGTCCAGTTTCTTTCCCTCGCCTTCCGGTGGGGAAGTTGAAGATGAAGCCGATGCCCCCCCCCCCGCTTTCTTCTTGGCCGCTGCCGAGACGACCGAATCCGGGGTCGGCTGTGCCCTCAGGCACAAGTGGGCGGCGTCGGGGACCCGGTACTTCTTCTCGTACCTGTCCCTCTTGGCAGGCGTCGTGGACGCGTTCTTCAGAAGCGCAAGTCCCTCGTCCCAGATGTCATCTAGCAGCGGCACCGCGAGGACCGTCTTCCTCCTGGCCTTGCGCCGTTGGTAGAGGAAGCCTTCCTTCTTCTGCTCTTCGGGGCAGAGCTGGAAACGCTCGGATGCCCTGACAATCATGGCGTGGAAGGAGCCAATTTCGTCAGGCGGGGAGGCCCGAGGAATCAGTGATGGGAGATCCGTGCCGTCGTCACCACCGTCGTCATCCGTCCCCGTTGTGGCCGTATCTGTTCCTATGTCATCCCCAAGGACAGGGGACAGGGACAAAGGCTGAGATGGCCGTGAGGGTTGAAAAGGCAGGGCCAGATGAATCCTCCTCCTCTTGTTCGGAGGGCTTCCCGACGGGCCCAGCTCTGGGTCATCCGTCGGGGGTAGAGGCAATCTCGTCCTTATCTCCGTGCATAAGGATTGGATTCCCATAAAAATGGCCGCCGAATTGTCCTGCGGCTCAGGCTGCGACAGACGCGATGGTTCCTCCACTGGAACCTCGTCGGCGCCACCCTCGCTCTCGTCGTCGTCCTCGTCGGGATCCTTCTCGTGGGACCAGGCCTCCTCAACGTTCCTGTCGAGGCCCTTCAAGACTTCAACCAGCTCCTCCTCGGAGGCTGTTTCTGTGTCCGTAATGGCCACGGCCCCACCCTCTTTTTCCACCAGGGTCTCCACAGGGGTTTTCTCGATAGGCTGAAAAGAGGATTCCCTCCGTGGTGGCAGGGAAACTCTGGGCCCCGAGGTCACCTCCATTGGGGTAGCCTCCACAGGCTGTGCCAGGGCCGTAGCTACTTCCTCAATAGAGGCCTTAGCCGGATGAATCAAGGCCTTCACCACCTTGGGGGGAGGGTCACCGCCTCGCTCCCCCTCGGTTGGTTCCTTCGAGCTCGACCGGGGCCTCTCCAGAAGCTTAGCCGGGTTCTCGGATTTCCTCTTCCCCGAGCCAGAGCCTTGGCTCGTGGTTGATGGCGCCAGTGAGGATGCACCCTGCCTGGCAGCCGAGGAGCCCGACCGTTCGGCGCTCCCGGTGCCCGCAGACTCGGGGTGCTTTGTCTTCTGTTGGGCCCCCGTCGCCGGGCGCCCTCACAGGACTTCAAAGACCGCGTTGACTTCTTCTCGCCTGACGGGCTCTTGCCTTCCCAACCAGTTGGCGAGACGGGTCCGACTATCCTTCATAGTCCGGTCCGACATGTTCATGCAAAACGCACAGTCCTTCTCCACGTGCGTTTTGTCTTCGTGGAGGCAGTAGAAGCATCTCGAATGCTTGTCCTCCTTGAACACCTTCTGCAACTTGCATCCAGGGTAGTTTCTGAACAGCTTGGATCCGGGTGTAGAGCTTCCCTTTTCCTGGGCCATGTCCACGAGGTAGGCCTCAGAAACTTCTGGAATCCCCCCCAAGAAGCGTAACTCGATGAAAACTTCACCTTTGAGGGGAGTAGACAATTCCGAAATGGGCCCCCGTCGATTGGAAGTAGAAACGGTGGAGCTTGAGGCTCGATATTACCGAAAAATGAGATAAATCTCTTTGAAAAAGCGCAAAACGCAACAAAAAGCTCGAGAGCTATAACACGAGGAGTCCAAACACTTGAACGTGCGGTAAAAATCTGAGGATGGCTGCCAGGGGCGGGGCTTAGGGGGAGGGCAGTCATTGGCTGGGAGCAGTATGACCCAGAGACCAGTGATTGGTTACTACTAAGAAAGACAGATCAGAAACGATACTGATTTTTTCTTTACCGAGGATTCCCAGCCTGACGACGGGGAATATTCATGAGCATGTGAATCCATGCCAGACGCAATGCTGGAGAATAATGAACAGAACTTTGAGTTAGATTTTATTTTAAAGGAATGAGCTAAAAATTGATTTCGAATAAATAAGTTTGTAATAAACTATAATATTCAATAAACACATATCACTCCTCAGTTAATAGCAACACCTCTGAAATTGATAAATTTCTCCACTCTTTCATAATGGGAAAGATGGGTGGAGGGCAGTGCCATTTTGATACATACTTTAACTATTCGTCTTTTGAGATGCAGCTCGGTACCTATAGATGACATTTTAAGCCAGCTGCTTTATCTAGTCAAGACAAAAGTGCACAAAGAGCTAGTGGATTTTTCAAAACCAATGAGGGATGTGTAAATTCCAGCCCAATGTTATGTAGGCCTTTGAATGCTTTATAAAGAGAGTTTGTATTGCAAAGGGAGGTGTGATTCTCCAAACTATCAGATTAAATCTATACAAGTTTAATATTTAGAAAATCTAATTCTAGCTGAAGCACTATCCGACCATCTCCTTCCTTTAATGCTAGTTTGCAAATTATCTGACAAGGCAGGGTTCATACCGGGAAGGTTGATCAGATATAATCTCAGACAGATAGATACTTGGTGTTATGCATCTCCTGCAGCCGGACCTTCCAGCAGTGGGGGCGCTACTAGATGTGGAAAGGGCCTTCAAAAAGGAAACGCCCTTTCACAGATTTTATGTCCTTGGAGGGAATTGTGTGGGACCAGTGTTTATCTCATCGATTAGTTGACTATATACTATAGCCACAGCCAGGATAAGTGTTAAAGGAAAACTATCCAAAACAAGGTTTTCTTCACATTGGTGGTCCATGGTAAACTCTTCCCTCCAGTTAAGCTAAGCAAATGAACAGCAGCATTGCAAAATATCTCCAACCCTGGGTTGGACCAAATCCTTAGCCAATAAAACATGTGTTGCAACAAAATCTCATTGGCAATTGAAGCCAAGCCGACCTCCATGTGAATAAGAACATTAGGCGTCCTTTGGGATAACAATGACAATTCCTTCAGAAATGTGTTGTCTACAATGATCAAGTTTGGGGTACTTACATAGCCCCAAATCTCTGCTCCGTAAGAGGCAGACAAAACATCCTGCTTCTTCTATAATTCAATAGCAGGGGAGGAAGCTCTCCTACCATGACGAGCGTGGAAACTCAGTATTCCCACCACAGTATATGGACAGGCTCGTACATGCTTTGTCTACTTGGGAAGACAAAAAACCATTTTCATGGACTCTGATCCCCAAATGATCATAGAATTTCCCCTGCTTGAGCCCAATTCCCACATAACTGGTAGTTACCTGTAATTGTTTGACAGACGTGGGTCTAAAGACCATGGATTTGGTCTTCCTCGTGATGAGGGAAAGCCCAAGCTTGCCACAACTCTTCACGAGCAACGCCAAAATCACCCTGTTCCTCTGGGGAGAGGTAGATAGGAGGACTGCGTCATCTTCAAAGAAGAGTGCCGGTAGTTTGTCTAAATCCAACTAGGGGGATTCAGGTATTACTCAAGTAGGGTCCCAACAACTTAATCAATGAAGATGCTAAACAGGAAGGGGGCAAGTGTGCACCCCTGCCTAACCCCCTAGACACATCCAATTGTGGGGTGGTCTCACCTGGCAAGTCTTATCGAACTATCGCTTTATTGTCATGTTAGATTGTCTTTACTATGAACAGCAGCTTGGCAAGCATGCTTCTATGCTGCAAGGTCTGCCAGAGCAAATCACAGGGTACACCGTCAAATGCCGTGTTGAGGTTGACTAATATGGCAAATAGATTCTGCCCCACAAAACCGCCTACTTTTGCACCAGGACAGACACGTGGAAACACTGTTCCACGGTGCACTTGCCTTTCTGAAAACCTGCCTGTACTGGGTCAATTATACTGTGGTTGGAAATCCATGCCTGAATGTTGTTTAAAATTGTCTTTGCAAAGATTTTCCCCGTACTGTCCAACAAAGAAATTGAGCAATAATTAGCTAGATATTCTTTTCTGCCCTTTTATAAATTGGAATTATTCCGGCAGGCTACCATGAGGTAGGAACTGTGTGCTGGTTAATGCATGCCATATAATACCATTCAGTTGCAGGAGGTAGGGAATATTTGTATCTGTGCTCTACCAAAAAGTCATCAAGGCAATTCAAGGTGTTCAGACAGTAAAGAGGCTCATGGCAAATGGGGTGGTTTCAAATAAACCTTACAGATGAGCTGTGGAAGTATATCTACAACCAGACTGGGAGAGTATCAAGCAATCAATGTTTCAACCTCCTAAACTAAGTTTTCACCAGATGTACATCATGCCTGCGCCACTCCACACATTTTATCCGGAGTTCTAGCATGAGTGTGAGATGTCATGTCAATCAAGCTGATTTTTCCATCTAGCACAAACCTGCCACGGTGTGTCTAAGGTTTGGGAAGCATGTTTTGCACCATTCGTAAACTCCTGGGTGAGAACATACAAATGTCCCCTTGGGTCAGGCTACTGGATTACACCAAATCCACTAAAGAACATGCTTGTGCGAAGGGTGTTTATTGTTTATGGAGAGGGTCACGCTTCCAAAGTTTGAAGCATAGCTACAAGACATATCATACTTTACTTCATATTATTTATTAGGCGCATCCAAAGTGGCCCAGAGGCATACGAGCACCGAAGACTATCAATGACGATTAATCAGAGTTATTTGGCTTAGGGCAGAAACTTTATTTAAATAGGTGTGTTTTAAGTTTGTTCTTAAACACCTTAAGTGTCGAGCAATTTCTTAAATCCAAAGGTAGGGCATTCAATTTTGCAGGGGCAGCAGCCCAAAAAGCACCCCTTCTCTCTCATTTTTGTAACCATTTGACCAAAGGATGTGTACCAACTGTTAAATGTTTTGTCTCTTGGTAAAATAAACCGGGAAAGATCCCATGAGAGATTTATAGGTAATTGAAAGCAGCTTGAACTCAATTCTCTATGCAATAGGTAACCAGCGTAACTTTCTTCTTATCTCTGACACATGCGCAAACTTTCATAAACCCATGATTGCTCTAATAGTGCTATTCTACACTACCTGGAGTTTTACAATTTCTGTTTTTCCCACTCCTATAAGGAGGGAGCCACATAGTCAATTTCTGCAGAGACAATAGCTCTAGCAATAGCTTTGCAGCCCTGTTGGGACAAGAATGGCCAAATGTGCGAAAGCAGCCTGATATTATAGGCCGATGCTGACATCAGGTCGTTGACATGAGCAGACATACTCAATGTCTGATCAAAATGTACTCACAAAATTTTAATTATTTCCTTTGTCAGAATATTATGATCCGCAATGTGAAACGATTCATACTCTGTCGCGTGTTTAGCAAGTCTAGCTCTGGATCCAATTATCATAAGCTCTGTCTTGTCATGGTTCAATGCCATACCATTCCTATCCATCCACTCGTGTATGAGGTGATATATCTCTGCCACTGCTATGGCGTCCTTCTTATAGTTGCCTGTAAGAGGAATGAGGCACTGTGAATCGCCCGCATAGCTTGAGGAGCAGATCTTTATTTCTTCTAACATATGCAAGAAAGGGGCTGTGAAGAGATTATATAGACTGGGGAAAGTGCAGCCCCTTGAGGAACACCATGACTGACTGAAACACGGTCTGCTTTTGCTTGATTGCTAAAAACCTGCATAGTACTCATCCCTAAGAAAGACTGCATCCAGTTCCTTGCAAGTACACTACAATTTGCTAAATTCTGCAATCTGTTCAGGAGGAGTGGTTGGTCCACTAAATCGGACGCGGCTGATAAGTCAAAGGACAACAACATTGTTGTGCCCTCGTTGATGTTAGTCAGCATGTTCCATTTTAGTTCCAGAACACGCTGATTCCATGCTGAAGCCTTGCCGAAAACCTGATTGAGTTTCATTCAAAATTGGGCGATCTTTTATGTGGTGTAAAAGTTGTTTGTACGTCACTCTATCGATGATCTTTAGAATGAAGAGTGAGTTGGAGATAGGCTGATAGTTTGTTGCATTTTTGGGGTCAAGATCCGATTTCTTCAGCAAAGGGGTAATCCAGGAAACCCTCAATTTAGTGGGAACCCTGCCCTCCTTGAAGGAAGCATTAACAATCCTGGTGATAGAGCTAATAAGAAGCTCCGAACAGTCCTTAATGGCCGTTGCTGGGAACTGGTTTCCTTTACAGATGGCGGGCTTAAGTTTGGCTAGGATAATACGGAGTTCTTCTTCTGATGTACTCCTAAAGTTTTAGCGCTCTGAAACATTTGTGTATGAGCGTGATACAAATAAAATATCATATCATAAAGTCATACTTAGGTATGGACTGCAGGGTAGTAGACGCTTGTTCCTGAGCTACCATGTGGCGGTCTATAAGCCGTAAATTTGTGGCTAGTTCGATACCGTTTTTAATTTTTTTAGCGATCATGGCCATGGGTCGTACACCACTCCTGATCATTAACAATGGATTACCCATGATTAACATCAGGCTTCTCAAGTTCCCTAAGAATTGCTAACATTTCCTTAGTGTCATGTTGGGCAGTTAGAATACATGCTTCATACAATTCTTTTTTAGCTTTCATAACTGCCAATTGGAATCTATTAGCCGCTCCCAAATAGATTAATCTGTCCTCTTCCTTCTTAGTATTTTTCCACAGCTAGAAACATTTCTTTTTTTCTACTCTTAGTTGTTTTAAATCCTCAGAGAACCATATATTTTTAATATGATTCATGACCTTCCTATTTGTTTATAGATGCTATTTCATCAATAGCTTTGGCTAGGGTGTTGAGGAGGGTATTCGTCAGTCCCTCCACACTCTCGGAGGGCGATGTATCTTCTTGAAGTGAAGGTACTATCCAATCCCTCATGGATTCTTGATTCACCCTCTTCAAATTTCTCGACATAACCCATTTTTGTTTGGAGGAGGTCAAGTTCTTCAGCTTTATAATATCAACCTAGAATTCTATGAAAGTGTGGTCCAACCAACGGCACAGTGAGATATCGGGGATACTAATCTTTAAATTGGATGAGAATACCCAATCCAGTATGTGACCCTTGGAATGTGTGGGTTTATCTACATGTTGTGAAAAGCCCACAGCCTTCTTGAATCTAACTAGCTCCTTGGCTGATGGATCTTTAGGGTCATTCTTCCAAAGATTAAGATCACCCATTATCAACGATTTTGCCATACCTTCAAGTTGGGACAAGACCAAACTATTCAGTTGCGTTATAAAATCTGGCATGATATTGGGGGACTATAGATCAACAACACATTCATCGTCGTGGATGCATCTGTTCTAATTTTAAAGCACATAGACTCACACCCATCAGGGCCTTGGATGTCATATATCCATATCTCAAAAGAGTTTTTATAAATAATTGCCACTTCGTCCCCATTCTGGTTCTCCCTATTGGTTCATAAAACTGAGTAACCATTGGGAACAGCAAGCGCCAGGGTTGGGCCTGAAGCCTCATGCAGCCACGTTTCTGTGCAGGCGCAGATATGTAAATCTCCCTCCAATGTACAGTCCGCTATTTCTACTGCATGCTCACCATAGATCTGGTGTTAAGTAAGAGAAATCGAAGGGCTTACCATCACCCATTTTAATATCATAAGCACTATTTACAACAATAAAATGCAAGTTTTTAGGCTCATCATTCTCCTGCGTCGAGTGTCAACTCATATGGCAGGGTTAAAACTACCTAGGTTTCTTCCAAGTCCTGGGTAGCATTTAAAGTGTTATTCGTGTCAGAAAGCACAATGGCTTCCTTTATGGCCAGCCCTTCTAAAGACCCCTCTGGGATATCCTCTCCCGACGGACAGGCATTTTGTTCTGGGACTCCGCTATTCATTTATTCAATAAATAGAGTTACCATTTTATTAGAGTCTGGTGTGGCTTAGTTGGTGTAAAAAATAGTTCTGGCTGCTGCTATGGCAGCTAGAACTTCAGAAATACCAATTGTCAGCAACAGCAGAGATTTCCACCTCTTCCTCTTTGCAGATTCACAAATTTAAGCGGGCGCGAGAACTCGAGGGCTTCTGGGGCTGTTAAGACACTAAAGAAACCTACATCAGAACATTGGTACCTTCAAATAACACTACAGCTATACGGACCCTGTAAGAGAACATTGTGCTGTTTTGCGCCAGGAATAAAGTTCTGACGAAAACTACCTCAGAAATGCAGATTTCTCGACTGGATTAAAGAAGTAGCTCAGAATGGACAACATTTGTGCAATCCGGAGGGTATGGAGAGGTGGGGCAGAAGGATGATTGCTGCTCCCACTGGAACCTCCTGGTTGATTTGACAATGCAGTAATAAGAAACGCAGCGTTGACCAATATTTACTACCATCAAAAGGGTAATGGCCAGTATTCTACAGTATTCAAACCAACGAGACCTTTTGGTCCTGTGTCAAGCCTCTCCATCCTCAAATCTCTGAGTTTCAATGTTTGATGGATGTAGTTACCGGAGGGCTGGATTTGTTTCAGCTGTCATATTTTGAACCTAGTTTGTTTTAATGAGGGACCAAGTCTATATTTCATAAATGCCATCATCCTTCAAGTGACTGTCGGAACTTTTTCAGGTTTTTGAATCTTCCCTCATGCTCTGCCTGCGTATGTCCTTTGCTACCAGCAATCCTGGTACTAACATAGAGGCTTGTTAAACACTGAATTCATTGATGACTTGAAGAAACACTTATGGACCAACTCGGTCATGTGGGTTATCAGGTTACCAATGCAGTCTAACTTCAGTATAATTTCTGTTGGAGTCTGCCTTAACTCGGAGAAGTGAGCGAAACTGTAACTGGGTTCCACACCTAGAATAAGAGGTATGCAAAAAGATTATTAAAGCACAAAAAACCTCTATCCCCAAAGATTAATCTTCACTCGATCCTACAATTCCAACAGGAAAATGAGACAGCAGAGTAGCAGGTGGAGCAGTTTCATATTCTCCACGTGGCAGCAAAAGCAGAAGATAAAGGTGAGCGGAGACGCCGGGACATCAGCAGTGTGCAATTGTGATTCCCATCCAGAGCGGGTCTCGGAGGCTTGGTTTTGCAGCCAGAGATTGCGCAGCGGAAGGCGTACCATTTTTCTGGTTTTCCCACTGTCAGATGAGCACAGAGGGCGGAGTAGTCCTGTGGTGCTGTAGTCCTGTGGTGCTGTAGGAGCCGTGACAGCTCTGAAACTGACAGAAACGGACCGCGAGAAGCAGTGCAGAGGAAATTGCAAGGATCACACAGATAAACCAAAGCAGAAGACCTCAAGGCAGTGAGGCGAACAGACCAGCAAGCCGGACCCGGTGAGTTCACTTTTACATTGTGACCCTAGAGCTCTGCGTAACTGCCTTCTTGCCAAGTCCAGGCAATTGAGTTTAACAAAGTAGCATTAAAAAGGAAGAAGTTACATTTTGAATTTCGAATGAACACAAAGCCGATTAATACTTCGAATGTCAATCAAGCTGATTTAAGAATAATGTATGCTACTATACTCGTACTTTGCTATGTCTGTAACATTTCATGCCTTGAAGAGCGCCCAGATACCCCTGGGTGAGGTGCGCTATATAAGAAAAATAAACAAACATACAAACAAGAAGGCATAGATGGCAAATTAAGAAGTGGATAATCGTACAAGAGAAATGTGATTGTGACATTGTGGGGCAGAGTCAAAACCAACAACAAAAGAGGACAATACATCTAGAAGAAAAGAGAAACCATCATTGCCAAAGTCAAAAGAGAAGTAAACCTGGCTAATTAAAAAAGAACCAGAATTGCACTAACCAAAAGAAGGCGATATTGAGCAATGATAAAGACTGTTGCCCATCAAGAAAAGTGACCCCAAAGAAATATGGTTTAGGCCAACATTGCCAAGAAAGTGTGAAAGTGGAACAGAATCCTTATCAGCAGTTGGATGACAGAAAAGGGGAGAACCAAGAATGGCAGGCCGGCTAGCCCTCTGAAAGAGAATATTCAGAGGTACAAGAGCATAACCTGCAGAGAGAGTGACACCTGTGTAATAAACAGCACCAGTGTGGTTCTGGTTTCCCTTAAAGCATTTCATATATTAGAAATGGTATAACAAGATATTACTAACCTGTTTAACCTTTATTACTGAAGTACCTTTATATTACTGAAGTACCTAAAAGTAGTATTTTGTTGTGGGCTGGCAGGAGAGTACACCAGGTCACAGAGAGTTGTAATACTTTAATCTGTGCTGGCAGGAGCGAAGGCCAGTACAGAGAACTTTGTAGTGATAAATGTGCCAGATGAATGGACCAGGTGGAAAGTACTGAGGTGTGGTTAACAATATTGAAGCAGTTGAAAACTCACTTAGGTGTTTTGGTGAATTAAAGCAGAAGCATCCTGACAAGTTAATAACATTGAAACAAGAGGTGGGGTGGGGGGCCTGGCTGGCAGCCAAGTGAGGCAGATGTGCTCACAGACAGCTCCTGCAGATCCAGACACCGAGAAGCCTCCAAAGTGGGTCTGAATTTTGGAATTTTGGAATTAAGCTCCAAAGCGGAGAAATGACAGTCGGAATCCACTGGGAAGCTGGTCTGCGATAAGGCATCACCTCGCATCACAAGCTCCGTGGAAAACACAGCAGTGCCCACGCATCCAAGATTTGCACCATAACAGTCTGCTGACTGCGACCCAATACAAGACAACTGAGGAATAGATGCCTGGTGCGCTGTCAAGGAGTGCAAACGAAATAGTGGCCCGACTGCCGAGGCCAGATACGGTGCAATTCATCTACCCTGAAGCGCCGACACAGGGGGAACAAAGGTGGTGGAAAGGTGCATACTGAGGACACTTTGTGCAGGGTATTGACAACGGGGCGAAGGCGGGAGCACAGACCACACCAAGGGCCCCCTGGCGGAGTGCCTGGTGTCTTCCCCGAGCGAGCGAGGACAGCTGTTGGGTGATGGTGTATGATGACTACCAAGGGTGGCAAGAACAAGCAGAAACTGTCCACGGTAGAAAACTTCGCGAAAGACCAACCAGCCCGCCAAGAGAAAGACGGAGGGCGTGCAGAAAGGGAGCTTGGCCCGCCACCAGGAAACATGGCTGAGAAGGGATAACAGCAGATCCTGGAGGCCATTGTCATTGCAGCGCTCCAGACAACACTGGAAGCCAATATCAAAGCCAAGATTGACGCTATAGATGTGGCATTACTGCAGCAAGGTGTTCAGGCTATAGCTGTATGCACCTGAAAGCTGGAAGAACAGGTCAAAGAGAACACGGAGGTGAAGGCACAGACGACGGAAGCCATGGACGCTCTCCGGCAAAGGGTAAAATTGCTAGAAGACACAGCTGAGGAGGCGGTAGATTATGCGCCTAGAAACAATATCAGAATTGTGGGGCTGCCAGAGGGGGCCCGAAGGGTCCAAGCCCACCACGTACATTGAAAATATGCTGATCCATGAAATAGGGGCGGAAGAACTTACTAAGGGTTCACAATAGAAAGAGCTCATCGTTCCCGTATAAGGAAACCGCCGCCAGCGGCACCACCGAGGCCTGTGATAGCCAAGGTGTTGAATTGCAAAGATCGTGAAAAGATTCCTCGCCTTCTCTAGATCCAGCAGGACGATGCAGAGGGCGTCAGCGACAATCTCAGTGTATGCCGACTACACTTTCGAGGTCCAGAAGAGCCCAGTACATCACGATAAAGGCGCGGCTCAGTAAGGCGGGCCTCAAGTACATGTTGCTGTATCCTGCAAAGCTCAAAGCGATATATAATGGAAAGTCCTTTTCTTTGTGATGCCTACGGAAGCACAAGATTGGATGGACGGGGCAAATATACCAGACAAGTCAGATCAGAACGAACATTCCTAATCTGAAAGGAGATTGCCCGACAGACTTCCATACTGAAACTACCATGTAACGTAGATGTGGTGATTTGAATGTAAACGAGCTTAAGCCACATTGTGATTTGAATTGACATGTCCTTTGGAAGAGATGGGATACGCTAACAAATGACAGGAGCGCCATAGGGAGCACCAAAGCCTGTTAGAGGGAATACTTGATAGCAGACCCACTACTACCACCCCCTCCCCCCTGTGCCACTCCGCCAAGTAGCAGTAGTTTAGCACCATAGTTAGAGCCCACCCATAGGGCACCAGGAGCCTGGTCCAGCGACTAGGTGGAATGGAGCGAAACAGGGAAGTACCGCATGGCAGGACGAGTAGAGTTTGAGTTTGGTTTGCAGTAGGGCTGAGGGGGGATGGACATACATAAGACAAAGCTGCATGGAACTTCTGCTGATGCGGGCAATAGGCTGGCGGCCACCTTGATACCACTGACCAAATACCCGGATGGCTGGAATGTCAGGGGTATCAACTATTATGTGAAACGCAGGAGAGTGTGGATGTATATTAAGAGACAAAGTGGGAATTGCCTTGTTGCAGGAAACGCACCTGGATGCACAACTGCATAAAAACCTGGCGAGAGCGTGGGGAGGGGTAGTGGTGGGCTCTGCTTATTCCACATATGCAAGTGGGGGTCCTCAGGTGGGTGGACCCTAAGGTCCCACTCAAGGTGTTGACCGTGAAAACGGATAATGAGGGCAGGAAGGCAATGCTGCACGGTATATTGGAGAACCGCAAGATATATATAGTGAACACGTATACCCCCAATCATGATGCCACAGTCTTCTTTAAATCTTTGTATGCGAGGCTGGGACCATACAGGAACAGGACTTTGATTTTGGGGGGGGGGGAGGGATTTTACTTGTACGTTAGACCCTACCATAGACAGATCAGATAAGAAGCACAAACAGCCATCTCCCCCGGCCAAGGTGCTAAAGTCGCTCCTGCAGCACTTCCAGTTACGGGACCTATGGAGGTACTCACATTATTTCACCCTGCACAAGGTATGTACAAGGATAGATTGTGTGTTCGCTGGGGGCGAACATGAAGTGGAGTTCTCTGAGGCAGAATATCTGGCTAGGGTCCTATTTCACCACTCCCCATTGGTGGATAGGTGGCGGGTGTCTGCCCCCAGACCACCCATACCCACATGGAAGCTGCAGGGTAAAACTGCTAGACAAATCGTTTGCTGAGCACATCCGTAAGAGGACAGTTGAGTATATTGCAATGAATGAAGGAAGTATGAAGAAGGTGGGTACGGTATGTGAGGCGTACAAGGTGGTTATAAGGGGGGAAAGGATCACTGAATCAGGTGGTGTGCAGAAAGTCAATTAACAAATTGCAGAAAACAGAAGAGAAGCTGAAGGTGTTGGAGGAAGAGGCGAAGGTGCACGATGAGCTTGTAAAGGAAATAATAGAACTGAAGCAGGAAAGCCTGGAGCAATGGGATAGATGGGGCAAATTCAATTATGCGAAGTATTTGGAGAGGAGCCACGCCCAGGGGATAAACCGGGAAGAATGCTTGCCTGGCTGTACAAGCATGGTAATGCAATGCCAGAGGCCCCATATGTTACACCCAGAATAGAGACCGAAAAGAGATGAACACACAAGTAGGGATCAATGAGGTCTTCACAGATTTCTATAAAGCACTCTATGCCGAACCTCTACCAGGCGAAGAAGACCTGCAAGAGGTGTTGGAGCTCATTGCCCTGTGCTGATTAGATGCGCTTCAGGCAGAATCCCTGGAGGCGCCCGTAACCCCAGAGGAGGCTGTGGCTACCATCAGAGCACTGCCTACAGACGAAGCCCCAGGCATGGATGGACTCCCCAGTGAGTTCTATAAGGCCTATGTAGACATACTGGCGCCACTGTTGGCCAAGGTGTACAATGAGGCACATCAGGATTGTATACTCCGAGACAGCTTGCGAGAGGTCTTGATAGTGCCGCTACTAAAACACAACAAGATAGGTACGGACTGTGGATCCTATAGACCATTGTCATTGCTGAATCAAAGTAGCAAGATCCTCACAGCGATCCTAGCAAATAGGCTTCATAGAGTGATACATGTGTTGATACACCCAGATGAGACCGGGTATGTACCAGGGAGAACTATCTCGGAGAATCTTCAGAGATTGCATCAGGTGATCTATAACTCTAAAGGGCACAGAGAGGAGTGTGCGGTTGCCTCCTTAGACACGACTAAAGCGTTAGACTCAGTACACTGGAACTGGCTATATGATAAAGATGAGGATAGAGCATCAGTACATGAAATGGGTACAGCTGATATATTCTGAACCAATGGCCAGAGTCCGAACTGGTTGTATTTTTAGACAAGTGGCGACTGCATAGAGGCATAAGAGAAGGCTGTGTGCTGTCCCCAATGCTGTACATCATGGCGCGGAGACCATGGCAGCGTATTTGAGACAGGAATATGGCGATACAGGTACAGAGGTGGGTGGGGTGAAGCCTGTTGTGTCCATGTATGTTGCTATATTTGAGTAATCCAGAGGTCAACCTGCCATTTATTCCCACGGTGTTAGATAACTCAAGCGCACTCATGGGAATCAAGATTAATAACAGTAAATCATGCTTGTTCCTGCTGGCTGCGATGGCGGAGTTGGGAGAAAGGGAACTGCCAATCCTCCCATTTCCGTGGAAAACGGACTCCTTCAGATATCTGGGTGTCAACATTTACCTAGACCCTGCACGAGCACACAAATATAATACGGTACAGGCCAAAAATGGGCTGCGGAGATCCATGGAGTTCTGGAGCAAGCTACCCTTATCCGTGATGGGCAGAGCGGCGCTGCTGAAAATGGTGGTGCTGCCGAGGTTCATGCATTGCTTCAGTAATGTACCATACAACATCCCCAAGCGGTTCTTTAGTGCCCTGGACAAGATGTGCGGAGGTTCCTGTGGCAGGAGGGGAGGAATAGGCTGGTACTAGGCACACTCCAGAGGCCGTACGTGCAGGGGGGCTCAGGATACCAAATTTTGAGCTATACTTCCTAGCGTGTCAGCTGCAACACGTAGTGCAATGGATGGCACATGAGACCACGGCAGAACCGGCTCTGCCGCAGCCGGCTATTAAGGGTAGATGTATTAGGGCTTTATTGTGGATTCCACCTGGGGTGCGATCAGACTATCCTTACCTAATAGAACTAGGCATCTGTATCTGGAGAAGGGCTTGCGCAACCATGGTTCTGGTGGACGCCCTGTCACCGCAGGCGCCGATTGCGGCAGTCCTGGAGGGCAGACCAGGAAGCACGGGATGGTGAGAACGAGATGGGAGGAGGGTGGGATAGTTACAGTGGGAGACCTGCGGAATGAGAAGGGGCTGATGACGTTTTCAGAATTGCAGAAGGCCACGGGTATACACAAGGGCAAACATGGTGATAAAGGTATTATGAGATAGGTGGCCAAAAAGCAACAAGGAGACATTACGAAGTGAGGACATTGAAGTATTACTGGCGGTCACAGAGGGGGGGCATGCTATATCTAGAATTTACAAAGTTCTGATAGATCAGGATTCAAGAACGGAATTGAAGTGCAGACAGAAGTGGGAGGCAGAGTTGGGGAGGGTGTTCGAGGATAAGGACTGGAAGGAGGTGAAATTGTATCACAAGAAAGTCTCAAGGAATGCCAGACTGCAGCTCATACAACTATATGAAACACAAAGAGCGTACCTCACACCGGCCACCATCGCAACTTTCAAAGGTGCCAAGGGGCAAGAATGCCTTAGATGCATACAGGTGAATGCTGGATTGGTACGCATGTTTTGGGGATGCCCGATAGTGCAATGGTTTTGGAAAGAAGTAGCGCGCAAAGCACACCAGGTCGGCATAGAACTGGATATTCAGACCCCGGAGGCCTGTATGATGGGACGTACAGGAGTAATGCGAAAGACAAGCTGTTCACTAAATTCAAAGACCTGATGTACATACTGGCCAAACGGAGCATAGCCATGAGATGGAAAGATGCTAATGAGCCAAGCGTTGCTAGATGGTGGAGAGAGCTGGAAAAGTGGGTTGCTGCAGAAACTGGAGCATGGGAAAGGGCGCTGAGCGAACAAAGAACGGAGGTGGTGATGGGCATCCAGCGGTGGATAGCGTTGACTATTACACTGTTTACAGGGAATGTGGAGGAAGCAACCGCACAGACCACACAAGGCAGATCCGATGCATGATTGATGAGAACGCATATTATTGCAGGTTATGTACAGGCCACGTTGGAAGCGGGAGGGTGTGTTATAGTGTTGTTTATATTGAGTTATAGTTGTATGGCGATGCGACAGATGATGTTGAAGGTGATAGTTGTGATAAAAATGAAAATAAAAATATTCAAAAAAAAAAAAACAACATTGAAACAAGAGTTGTATGAACTGCTGCAGAAGTGTTTAACATAGTCAACAAATTGGCTTTATGTATTGTGGCTGAACAATTATAACAAAGACCTTTCTTTTGTTGAAACCAATGAAACAAGGAATCATTGCAGGCTGATGAACAGACGTTGTTTAAAGGTTTTCGTCACAAAGAGAAGGAAGGAACTTTGTTGAGCACTTGTGAACTGTTGGTTGAATACAATCATGGAACTTTTATTATCGAAGTGGAACAAAAAAACTTGAGCTGGAACTTAAGTTAAGAGACCGTGTTCCCTGAACCATTGTTTGGAACTTTTTAACAGAATCCTTCTTAAATCTGGGGAAGGGGAATTCACCCAGATTGGAAGGAGAAACAATGTGTGTAATCTGAATGTAACTTCTATTGCTTATTGTTGAAATGCCATACATTACCTTGTTAAGTAGGTGTATGTTTAAGAGTGAGGGACAGAAACCTTTTGCTAGACTGTTTTCTTTAGTTTATTTGAGGCAGATAAATCCTCGTCAGTGTAGGGATTTTGAGGCATTTATCCAACCTTTTGAGTTAATAAAATGGCATCCTTTCAAAATACTTCACAAACGTGTCTGCCTCACATTTCTGACCCCTCACAAGCGGCAGTAAGACAAATTAAGTACAAAAACAGGGCAAGAAAAAAAACCTACATTGCTAAGGGCCTCCATTCCCAACCAACCGTGCAGAGAAAAGGACTGAAGGGTGATGCGCTGGGCGGGGGGCTCAGGAAGGTGGGGTAAAGCAACACCATCTGGCCCAGTGCAAAAATTGAAAAAGGGCAATATTTTTTGGGATGCTGTTAAAAAGTGCTCTGGTTTAATCCGAAGGACGAATATCCCCAAGTATGGAGGAAAGAGGAAGTCTCCGGCTCTTCTACCGGTGGCAACTACTGACATATGTTGCCTCCATTTTATGCATCTCTGGCCCTACTGGCATACTCCTACCAGTGACGATTACTTGTATACATGGCTGGCAAACTTGTTTTCCCTGCTATCTCACTTCACAGACTCCTTGGCAGCTGCTCCTGGCACTCAGACTCCTTCTTAGGCTATTTGAATCAGCTGAGGCCCACAAGATTTACAGCTGAAGTCTCCAAATCTCCAGCTACCTGTTTAAGTGACTGTGCACTGTAAGTGAAGCTCAATTTTCCCTCTTCCTCTGTCTGGCCTACTAGCCACAGCACCTTTACTGTAGGCAGTTTCCCTCTGCTTTAGGAACCTCCTCATCCTGGTGTGAAGGCATCATGATTCAGAGACGACAGGTTCAAGTTCATTTCACAAGTTTTATTAACTAAAAAGGCAGGATGGGGAAATACCTAACTTGTCCTATTCCAAGGTGCGATTTCCCTAAATAAAACCAAGGATAGTCTGCGTCAGAAAGTCCAAAGCAAGTATCTGTGTTTCCAAAATCTATGCTTGCCTCACAATGTATAGGGATGTCAGCATCAAAAAGGAATAGTGTTCAAAATAGAGTTCAGAGCTTCTTCTAGCTCTTGGCTTGTAATCAGCCTCCACTTCCCCTAAGTTCCAAATAGTTCATAAAGCACAGGGGTTCCCTTCCCCAAGAGTTCAAACCTTACACATTTGAAAGCAACACGATTTCAAAATCACCTAAAAGATTATTGCAAAACACTAGCTTCTTTATGGGTGTTTTTAGTGGGTTTTCCATGCAGGGGGGCACCCGTTATAGGCGCAGTTGTCGGATCACATGGTCCACCCATTCCTGGTCGCAACCAGTACCCCTTCTTGACTGCTTTTCCAACAACTCCAGTCCACTGCTTTCCCTCAACATTCATACATGCTTCATTCACATGTCACAGCCTCCTGCACTGCACCGTGGCTTGGTGGGCCACCAAGAATTTGTTACACTTTCCTATGTTCTCTTGCAAATGCTGGTTTCCTTAGAACATACGGTTATTTGAACTCTCTTGGCTTTGGCCAATGCTGGATTTCTCATATTAGACAACTCTGTTTTCTCTTGGCTTTGCCAGCACTTGTTTCTTAGGTAATACAGTTTCTTGTATTTTGGCTATTGCCAGTGCTTGGTTTCTCATATAATGCAGTTGACCGTTTCAGTGCAATTCATAAACTCCCTTTTAGTAAGATTCACAATCTTTCTTTCACTTCAAGAGTGTTCACAACTTTCTTTCATTTCGTTCGGTATTCAAAATGACTTACAACTGCTTTCATTCAAATTGGTATTCATAGCAATAAATGCTTCTGTTTAAATCAATGTTTATTACTTGGTTCCTATGTCCACCTGCCAATCCTGGTGTTTCCCCTTCCGGTTACACTGATCGGTTGGAGTTTACGGCTTCTTGCGAGGTCTTCCGACACCACGTGTTCCTTTCTTCTCCTGCGGTACCTCACATCCTCACCCAGCAGTACTCCTTCTGCAACTCCAGACGCACACGACCGCTTCGCTCAGTCACGCTGGCCTCCTTCTTGCGGCTTGCCACCGGCATCCAGCGTATTTAAGTTTGCTTCCCACTGCATGAACTCTGCACTTTTCGACAGGTCCCGAGCACTGCGTTTGCCACACCGCTACCCCAGAGAGGTCTGCCTGCACTCAGTAGTTGGTGGTCGTACTGCCACAGATGACCTCATTTTCATCTTGATTCCGGCTTTTAAAGTTCTCTCCTTAATGATTATGCTTAACTCTTGTTGTCGTCCTCCTCGTCTCAGTACCTAACTGGGATCAGTATGTGTCTGCATTAACAAAATGAGGATGTGTTGCTCTAGTTGTCCTCTTCTTTGTCCCAGTAGCATACTGGTGTGTTATGGACAATGATTTAGGGGAAGAACAGGGAAAGGGCTGACAAAAGCCTAAAAAGGCTTGAGGGATAGAGGGTTTGTTGTGAAAGGGAAATGGGGATACCATGTCTCACATAAGGCAACCTCTCCCCACACCCCATGTTTCTGCACCCAGGTCCTCCTTTGCATATGTATCCCAAGGGTCAGGATCCAAAAGAGATGGCCTTTCCCTGGCCACCAGGATACCAGGTAACAATTGTTTAGCATCTAGAATACCTTCATGCTACAGATGTGTAAGCTTTTATTATTCTGCAGTACAGTATGTATGTCATAATGCGATTGCTTCAAAAGAGACTTACCCACCTACTTTCTTTTCATAACAATTTAACATCATTAAACCAGTTATAACATTACCTATTCTTTTAAAAGTGTAATCGCTTCATAAACACCTTGCAAGAGATACCTAAAATATGAACTCGGGGTAAAGTATAGGGAAATAACAAACAAGTGTATTAATCTTCATTAGCAATGCAGTCCGAAAAGAGTCACCAGCAAGGAAATGGTTAGGGAAAAGGAGTTGCACATGAAGGAGATGGTGGAGAGCGATTTAATGACAGGGAAATGATGGCACTATGACATTAACTGATATATTTTGCTTAACTGGCAGCACAGTGCATGCCATAAGTTTGGGACAGTCCAAAGATCTGCTCTTGGAGTTTGAGCCTTGAGTTTACAGAACAAATATGGGGTTGCCCCATCGGCCTCCTTATAGTGTGACGACGTTTGGACAGGTTTCTTCAAGACCACTGATCTTGCTCTACTCTAATGGGAAATAACCAACGAGAAAGGCAGCCTTGGAGTGTTTTCTCACTCTTCATTTTTGACCATAAATTGCAAAATGCATGGAAGTAGAAGTGAACAGCTTGGAATGGCCAATGTAATATCACAGAGCATTTCTTAAATTCATCATATTTTTCCGCATCACAATAAAATATAGGCACAGGGAAATAGAGGTGGGTGTGGCAGGAACTGGTTGAGATGGAAAATGGAAAGTCAAGGATGTACTGCTCTAACATAATGGGCAGTTTCATCATGGTCAAGCTGGACCAAGTTTCTTTGAACAGTATGGAGGAATAACTTTAGTGCTTTAAATATTACTTTTAGTTCAAGTTATGGATGTGCAATGTTGTGCGCTGAAATGACCAGTTGTCATGAGCCTTGAGACATCCCACAGGAGCCTCAAAACCGTCGCCATGCCACTGTGACAGTGAAACAGGGGCCTTCAATTATTAAGGCAATTTCTGAGGAGGAGCATAAAGCTTAGGGGCTCTGCAGTTCTTTAGAATGAGTACAAGCTTTATGAATCATTATCTATAAATATGATCCCCATAATTTGCATGTGACGGACGTGCAAGGCTATGTTCCTCCGGGGGCATTCACACCTCTGGTTCTTTGATCATCGGCCCCTTAGGAGAATGAAAGTGTTTGCGCTATTTGGCGTTCATGATCTTTCATCAGCCAAAGGTACTCTTACGTCCCGTCCCCTTTCCTCCATACTGTATGAGCGTCCCTCGCGAGGGAAGGGAGACAGAACCTTTTTCACCAGAAAAATTCTTCCCCCCCTTTAAATTTAGAGGCGCGCAGGGGCACGGCCCTGGGAGCATGCGCTCGCCTGACTCCGCCCCCCAGCGCCACTCTTTAGTCCCCTTTTCCGCGTCGACGGGAACAAGCCGAATTCACCAGCGCTCCTGGGTTTGGCTACGGCCATGTAATTCCACGCGCAGATAATTCTTCTCTTCTGTCTTTTTTATCATTCAGGTACTCGGTCCTCAAGTGTCACATTCCTCCCTGGCACATGTCGACTTCTACAGGGTTCAGCAGGAGTCCATCCTGCGGCGGGATCTATCCAACTTCAGACTCCCCCCCCCCCCACGCCCTCTGCCTACATTGCCCTGGCCCAGACCACAGCTGGCAAGCATGTAACACGTGCAACACACTTTACTCGAGGTCTCTGAAGAGCAGACTAGTCAGGTGGAGGGAGCTCTTCCAGAGATCGCCTCCAGAGGACTGGAAGGACTTCGTCAATCATCAATCCAGGCCCACGGTAGGGCCATTCTTTTCCAGCGCACCCTGCAAGGGAGACTCCTTTCAAGGGACTCGCCCGTGCGGGAGGAACGCTCAGGTTCTCAAACCAGCATGAGTACCGAGGCTAAATCAGCTACCGGCCGGCAGGGCGAGTGGTCAGTGGATCCTCCCAGTGACAGTGCCCTAGGACCGGAAGGTTCTTTTACCAAGTCTTCACCCAAGAGGCCACACCCTAGTACCGGCAACATGTCCGAGGGGGTGCCTATATGCAGTACTACTGGCAGATCGGCCGCGGGCGAAACGCCTCCCAGGTCACACGTACCGAGGCTAGTCCAGCTACCGGCCTAGGGATCTCCGGAGGTTTATAGTGATAGCATTGAATGCAAAAACATTAAAAAAAAAAATAAAAATCATGGGGCGTCCCCCCATCCCCTGTTATTTTACTCCTTAAAACCCATTATAATACAAATAAAACCTTTACCTTTAAAAAAAATTAATTTTTTCGATGCTTTTGCATTCAAGGCTTTGTCTTCGATGTAATCACTGGATACCGCCATCTCCGGATCCTTCCGGTGTCAGTGCTGAGGAACCACAATGTTCTTTTACCGAGGTTACTCCTGAAGGGGCAATGCCCTAGCACCGGCATCATGTCGAGGGGGTGCTTTTACGCAACACTACCGGCAGCTCTGCCGAGGGCAGTATGCCTTCCAGGTCACAGTCTGAGGTGCGGGATAGTCCTTTTGTTCCAACAGCAAGCGTCTTGGACGGGGCTGGTTCCAGCGAGCCAAGCACCACGACTTCGGCACGTAGCTCAACAAAATGGCCACACGCCAGACAAGATGTCCGCCCATCCGATACCCCCTCTAGCGGAGCGGGTGGAGGAAAGAGTCACAAGGTGGGACTGGTGTCAGTCAGGTGCGTGGCCTACAGTTTATCCCTCAGCAGCGCATTGCAGGTTTCCCCTGCAGCCCATTTAGAGTGTGCCCCCGCCCCAGCTGCGCCTGGCACCTCCTTCAATATCATCTGCCACCTCTTCAGCCCCCGAAGACAGGTTCTTTGAAAGGTTCCTAGGGCTGATGTGAACCCCCCCAGACGGGGGACCATCCTCCGGGATGCCATCAGGGACATGCTCCCTCAGGTCACCCAATGACCCATAGTCATTCCTCTGATGGCTCCGGTGCCACAGGGCCCAGCGCACATGCCGCTGGCCTTTGTAAATCATGTGTACCTCATCATCCAGGCATGGATGGCCTCTCATGGTCTATGCCTGAATGATGACAAGACCGAACTCATTTTAGGCACTACACCTAACGTCAATACACTGGGCCAAAACTATTCCTCTTTTGTCATAGACAACAACATCATCATCACCGTAGCTAAGGAGGTCAAAACCTTAGGATTTTATTTAGACTACACTTACATTCAAAAAACAAGTTAACGCCATTGGCCCCTGCTACATCGTATACCTGTAAACTTATTAGAGCATCTAAACCATTCCTCTCATCAAACAACTGCATCATTATAGCCAGAGAATTGATCCTATCCAAGTTGGATTATTGCAATGCGCTTTACATAGGCAGCAATAAATACATTACAAACAAAATCCAAATCCTGCAGAATAATGCCTTAAGAGATGAGAAGATCGTACAACTGGCTCTCTACTAAGACAAAATCTTCCTTAAATTGGTCTCCTTGACCCATAATGCTTACACCAAGCGGCCCCACAGTACTTAATAACAAGATTTACCGGACCAATCACCCGCCGCCCCCTTAGAAGGGCCAACGCAAATCTCCTCACCGTCCCTAGATTGAAACGCACCATGGCTGGAGGGAATCGCTTTCCCGTGAAAGCAGCACAATTCTGGAGTTCCCTACCACCACCGCTAAGGGAAGACTTTCCCTACCTACAATTCAGATCCATTACTATCCGCTGGATCAAGCAACATGATATCTTACGAGATATTTAACCACATCCACTGCGCCTCCTATTGTAAATTGTGTATAAATCCCATATCTTCTCACCTCTATGTTTTGATTTATCTATAAATTGTAAATTATGTATATTCACATGTTAACTAAACCTCGGTGTCTTGACCTAAATGTTCGATGCTCCCAACACTGTAACCCAGTGGGATCCATCTACTGTGTATTCTGTAACCTAAGCTGTACAATCCTCTTAATGCTGCGCCCTGTTACCTACGGGTGAGGTGCGCCTGACAAATAAACTAAACTACAAATACCTAGCCAGCTCCTCCGATTCCGGCTTCCCTGCCTCCCACAGTACAAACGGTTCCACACCAGCTTCCGCAGCAGCCACCTACTCCGTTCTCAACTCCACAGGCCACAGCAGCCAGCACTACTCCACCAGCTTCGGTCCCCCGAGCCTGGCGGAAAAGGAGGAGGACCCTGACATGCCGTCTTCAGCTAGGGCCTTCCATGAACATCTTGCAAGTTTAGCAGAGTATTTGGGCCTTCCTCAGCCTGAGGTAAAGCAGCCTGAGGAGAGGGTCCTCAACCTAAGATCCCCTACCAAAACGGGGATCCCGAAGCAGAAAGACGTAGTTGCCCTGGCCAAGAAGGGGTGGCTCAAGGCACACTAGGCCCAGCCTGTGAATCGGCACCTCGACATAAAGTACAGGCAGATGGAGGGAGAGACACGCTTGCTTTCTGCGCATCCTCAACCGCACTCTTCTGTGATAGCTGCAGCGCCACTCTATACCAAGCCTCAGTCGTCCTCTCCCACCTCGTCCTCGATGCTGCTAGGCAAGGAGGAGAAGAACTTGGAGGTGCACGGGAAGAAGCTGTACTCAAACGCATCCTTGCACCTGCGGCAGGCCAACGCAGATGCCATGTTGGCAGCCGCTAACCAAAGGCTCTGGTGGGAAATTGCGTAGTTCCTCCCAGAACTTCGGCACAGAGCCAAGCGCGCATTAAGGCAGGAATAGGAGAATCCAGACTGGTAGCGCAGGACAATATGGAGTTCACCGTGGCCCGCATCAATACCTCTGCCCGGGCCATCTGCATTGCCACGGACATAAGAATGGCCTGGATCCGGGCTACTAAGTTTAATCCTGATGTCCAGGAACGCATATTGGACCTTCCCTTTAGGGGCAGTGACCTATTCCACTCCACCACAGATGAGGAATTAGATAAAACAAAGAACAGATCGCAAACCGCAAAGTCTATCTCTACTTACAAAGGCCACGCCTAAGGCCTACACCCAGTCGCAGCAACGCTCCGACAAGGGGCGGGTGTTTTTGGCGGGTTCCAAGGCTTCTAAGAATGGAGTCAGCATCGGAGGAAACAACAAAAGGTGGGAGGGGGAGTGGCAGGGGGTGAAGAAGTTTTTCCAATCCCTCTCCTCCGCAACAGCCTCAGAGGGGAAAAAGGGGCATGACACGCCCCTTCGGGTCTCTGGGGGGAGTGAGGGGCGTGGAAGGCTCGACTTTCACATGCAATTTTGGTGCCAGAATTTTTCAGACCCCTGGATCCTCTCAGTAGTCTCCACGGGGTACCGCCTACCGGTACCTTCCTCTCCTCCCTTTTCCCCTCCTCTACCACAGATTGGGACAGCAACTCTGCAGGCAGAGATTCGGTCGCTCGTCGAGAGCCAGGCTGTGGAACAAGTCCCAACCTCCCAGCGAGGCTTGGGCTTTTATTCCAGGATCTTCGCCATAAGTAAGAAAAACCAGGCTGGCCTGAGAGTTGTGTTGGACCTTTCCACGCTCAATCTCTCCCTCCCGTTGCAGGAATTCAAGATGGTTACACCAGCTCTTATTGCGGAAACACTGGACAAGGGAGACTGGTTGTGCTCCCTGGATCCGAAGGACGCTTACCTACATGTCCCGATTTGGCAGCCGTAACGTTCCTTACTGCGCTTCAGGTTCATGGGCTTCCATTTCTAATACAAGGTGCTACCCTTCGGCCTCAACTCGGCTCCCAGGATATTTACCAGATTGATGAATGCAGTGGCAGTCCGCCTCAAGGCCCAGGGCCACCACGGCTACCCATACCGGGATGATTGACTCGTCCGGGCCCCCTCTTCCGAATCGGTTCAGCATACTGCCTCCCCACTGATGAACACATTATATTAAAAAAAGACTCAGCTGCAGCCCACACAGAGCCGGATCATCTGGGATATAAGCTCTGTGAGAGAATTTCACTTTGGAGGACAAGATTGCGGCCATCAAGAGAGCTACAGCTCACTTCCTCTCCAGGCCCGTGACCTTGGTTTGGTGGTATCAACACCTATTGGAGCTTACAGCAGCGGTCCTTTTGGCCCTGACCCACACAAGTCTCGGGATGCAGAGATTACAGTTGCTCTTTGCAGCCTCATGGAATCAGGAGAAGACTCCCAAGACGAGCCAGTCAACATTCCGCCCTTTCTCCTTCAAACTGAGGCAGGGCAAGCCCTTCCGGCAGCCGGCCCCTCAGGTCGCAGTTACTACAGACTTGAAGGCCATATGGTTGGCTCTCAAGGCCTTTCTCTCTCTTATTGAGGGCAAGACAGTTCTTAAACAGACATACAACTCCACCTAGCAGTCGACATGTGGGAATGGGCTCTGGAGAACGACATTTACCTCATGGCTGTCCACCTCCCGGGGGAATCCAACCTGGAAGCGGACAGGCTCAGCAGACTGGGGGCGGACAATTATGAGTGGCAAATGAACTATCTGGTACTGAAGCAGAACTTCCTCAGGTGGGGGTATCCCCAGTTGTATCTTTTTGCCTCCTCGGACAATAGGAAATTATAGCAGTTCGTGCCTGGCAGGGGCAGGGCTCCGGCTCCCTGGGTGATGCATTCCAGATCCAATGGAACGACTTGACCGCATATGCCTTCCCGCCCACACCCCTAGTCCACAGGGTGATATGCAAGATAAAGGAATCCGGCACCTCAGCATCATTTTGATAGCTCCCTAGTGGTCAGCCACTGGTTCTCCGAGCTCCTCAGCCTTTCGGATAGACCACCCAGTCACCTACTGCTGGGCCCAGCAGGGGGGCAGGGTGCTCCGCCCTGCTCCTCACAAGCTAGCCCTCACAGCGTGGCTCCTGACCAGGTGCCGCTGAAACACTTTAGCCTACCTCAGGCTAACCTAAAGATCATCCAGGGCGCTTGAAGCAACGCTACTAGGAGCCAATATAAGAGTAGATGGTCAAGCAGCATCTGGTGGGCCTCCACAGGCTTTACACGCCTATAAAGAAGCCACACCCACTGTGGGACCTTAATGGTGGGTTGGGCACCTCAGCGCATAGACCGTTTAAGCCTATGGCATCCGCGGACATCAGACTGGTCACCATAAAGACAGCTCTGCTCGTGGGCCTCAACTTAGCTCGCAGAGGGTCTTGCAACATCTGGAGGTCATACGCGCCCTGAAATACTGCCTGGATAGCACCAAGGACTTCCACAAGTCGGACACCGTGTTTATCTTTCGGTGGGTCAAGTCCCGGTTATCAGGCTTCAAAAGCCTCCACAGCAAGGGGATGATTGCTGCCATCAAGGAGGCCTATGAGGGGCAGCACAAACCAGTGCCAGATAACTTTCATGCCCATGCGGTCAGAGCCAAGGCCACGGCCCTCGCCTTAAACAGTATGTGCCATGGCAGGTCATCAGCAGGGCGGCTTCCTGGGCCACCCCTTCGGCTTTCTGTGAACACTGCCGTTTGGACGCCACCTCTAGGTCAGACGCAGCATTCGGGCAGGCAGTTCCAAGAAACTAGTTTTCTTAAGGAGGGGCTCTTCTCCACCCTGGGGCTACATTCAGTTGTAATCGCCCATACAGTATGGAGGAAAGGGGACGGGACGCAAAACTAATTAATAGTTACTCACCGTAGTGACTAACGTACTCTTAGTCCATAGTTCCTTTTCCTCCATACCTCCCACCATCCTCCCCCTAATAATACTGGTGCCATTAGGCAATGCCTATCATTGTTGATGTGTCAATGGGGACTGAGGGGTGGCGCCGGGGGACAGAGAGCAAGCTCCCAGGGCCGCGCCCAGCGTGCATCTAAATTTAAAGGGGAAGAAGAATTTCTATGGTAAAAAAGGTTCCGTCTCCTGTTCCTCGCGAGGGACGCCCATACAGTATGGAGGAAAGGGGACTATGGACTAAGAGTACGTTAGTCACTATGGTGAGTAACTGTTAATTTCTCAATGAACCGTGGTTAAGACTTTCGTTGCTGTGTGAGGTGCATTTAAAGGCCCTAGACAGAAGCCCCTCTCACCTGAACATTAGCATTTAAACACTGCCACAAAAAACGGCCCTGTTTTTCTCCCTGTCACATGAGTGGCAAGAAGTTCTACACTGCCACCAAAAACGGCCTTGCCTTACTTTTATGTCACATGAGGGGCACGTATTTCAACACTACAACCAAAAATGGCTTTTGCTCTCCCTTGCACATGAACAGCAGCCCTTTATACACTGCAAATGAAAAACGGCTTGGCCTTTTTTTGTGTTCATGTCAAATTAAAGAACCATGTGAAAGGGGGCCTACCCATCATTGTCAATGGAGCAACAGCAAAGGTAAATTCACCCAAAAAGGAGAAATCATTGAATCCTGTGATCTGCAAGACAGGATTTTAAACATTAAAAGCAAATACACGTGTGAAAAGAAAAACGGCTTTAAAAAGCCACACTGGAAAAAGATAGCACTGCTCACACAGAGAAATGTCAAGGAATATGATGTGGGGGTGGTTGACCAAAGCGAATGCACATTATGTTCCAATCCACGAAATTCCAGGCACCTTTGAATAGACCATTACTACAGGAAAGACCAGTTCTGGCATGAAGGCAGGAAATTCACAAAGCCCCCCTTCCAGCGGGATATCACACATGTCCTATAACCATCCCGCAATAAAATGGGATGCTGCTGAGGGTGTCCTAATTCCCTGCTCTGCAGACATGAAGGCAGGAGCCCAGAGATTTCAAAGAAGGCAAAGTGTGGCGAAAGCATGACCAGGAGGTGTGAGCCCTTCCAGCACCCACTACAGAGAGCAAACTGCAAATTTGAAAGGGAGTCAAAGATCTATGGTCACCGGCTGAGCCCAGAGGAAGACAGATGAGTGTGGGGGATGAAGTGGCCTTCCACAGGTGGAACAATGCACTCGGAAGTGACATTAAAAGACAGATTTCATTTTATACATTTTTTGCAGCAATCAGAATGAGGATTAATTTCGTTTTATGCCATTTTTTCATGTAATTTCCAGGCGGTTTAAAAAATATAAATTGCATTTACCTAGGACTTTGGAGACTGAAATGGCCAGTTAGAACTAGTTTCTAGCTGATCTGTACAGGTGACAAATATGACAGTTGGTGAAAAGATGGAAGATGAAATTAGGAACATCTTTGATCATGTGCAGATTCATAACTTTTGTACATTTTATTTAAAGGACAAAAATGTGCCAGCGGGCCATGCTACATCGTACGGAGTTTGCTATCGGCTTACCAAATTCCCTATGACCAGCTAAAACCGAATATCTGTTTCATATGGCAGGGGCTAGTATAATTATGAAGTTATGAGACATAGCTAGTTTTTGCCAAAAAGTGGTAATGAGAACAAAGAATTGTAATGAATGCAACCAGACAGATGGTGTTCTCTTCCCTTGAACCAATCATGCCAGGGGGTGGAGAGGGGAATGGTAAACTGTCCTAACCTAGCGGCACGATTAATTATAGGGTACTCCCCCCTAGATTGTAAAGTTAGTGATGCAATTTTTACTATATAAAGGGGGGGGGCTGTACTAGGTCAGGGGGACACAAAAACCAGGCGACAGGAAAAGGACGACGGAGAGAGGGCTGCTGAACCTTACCATCTTTGAGAGTGTAGTGACCAGACCCCTTGCTCTACCTGTCCAGAGAACGCTGAGATCCAGCTGGCTTTCCTGAATCCTAAACCAAGGCTTGCTTTGTAAGTAGTATATAAACCCAGCCCTAAATTGCATAAACCCCTTTATTTTTGTAGTAGTACATGTAATCCAATACCCCATTGAAAACCCCAAATTGCCAGAGTAATCCAGTCATCTCCCCTAGAAGAATCTCTTATTTGCTTGTGTATGTTAGCATATCTCCTTTGAAAAGCTCTCAGTGTCTGTGTAAATACTTAGTATATTTTCCAAGTAAATCAATTAATTCCCCCATTGAAATTCACGGTAGAAGATTGTTGCTAAATCGAAATCAACCATCTTGTTCCTGGTGTTTGTATTTAATTGTTATAGTCATTAAAGTATTGCCTCAAAAGAATTAGTCGCCTTGTAACTAAAAACCGAATTTGTCTGTATATTGTGTGCAACGAATTTCCATTTGCCACTGTATTTTCCCTTTGCGTTTCTCCCAAAAACCGATTTTCCCACTACATTTCTATTGTTGCCCTGGTGTGCCGATTAGTATTCTCTAAACTTTCCCTATCTACTAAAGTATAAGTAACTTGAACTTCCTTTCATTCTGTCCCCTAGCAGTTGTGAGTAATCAAAATCCCATTCTGCCATTTTGCTCCAAACAACGGGTTTTCCCTTTCTTTGCTGACTTCCCATCTCGGGGTGGTGGGTTTTACTCCAAATCTGATTTTTTTCTCTCTATTCCTGCTCCTTGCCACTGCCTACCATTCAAAGGAATCAAGCCTAATTGATGTTTGTGGGTGAGTGTTGCAGGGGGGAGTGCTAATCCGTTGGTGTTATCACTTGGTGGAAATTGTTCTTTTTCTGTGTTGCCATTAAATAGCTGAGTGAACTGTAATAGGATATCTTAACCTAATTGTTCTGTAGAGATCATTGAATTTGTGTTGCCACAACAATGATGGTTGTTGTGAAATTATTTCCTTTTTCATTACATAATAAGTTAATAAATATCTTTTTGATACACACCAGCCTGGTTCCTAGTCCATTGTGACACATGGTGTTTGTGGAGGCCTACTCAAAAAGAATCCGTAGAATATTAAAAATAAAAAGCGTTTTATTGTACGCCACATTCATTATCGGGGAAGGAATCTCTGTCAGGAGTGTGCCGTGTAATAAAACTGCTACAGCTAAGAGGCCAGGTATAGCATGCTACAGAGACTGGGCTGATAAGGCAGTATGTTCTTTCTAGGTACAAACCCGAAGGGTATACAGATAAATTGTTAGTTACTCACCGTAGTGACTAACATACTCTTAGTCCAATCCCCTTTCCTCCATACTGCATGGGCGTCCTTCGCTAAGGACGGGAGACAGAACCTTTTTCACCAGAAAAATCATCTTCCCCTTTAAATTTAGAGGCGCGCTGGGGCACGGCCCTGGGAGCATGCGCACGCCTTACTCCGCCCATTGGCGCCACTCCTCAGTCCCCATTGATGCATCGACAATATTTAACATTGCCTAATGACATCAGTATTAATAGGGGGAGGATGGTAGGACGTATGGGGGAAGGGGGCATAAGGACTAAGAGTACGTTAGTTACTACAGTGAGTAACTAGTAATTACTCTTACATCCCATCCCCTTTCCTCCATACTGCATGGGCGATTGCAACTGAATATAGCCCCAGGGTGAAGAGGAGACACTCCTTAAGCAAATAGGGTCCTTAGAACCGCCTGTCCGAAGGCTGTATCTGACGTAGAGCCGGCGTCCAAACAGTAATGCTTACAGAAAGCTAAAGGGGTGGCCCAGGTGGCAGCCCTGCTGATGACCTGCTACGGAACCTGTCCTTGGAATGAAATGGCCGTGGCCTTGGCTCCGACAGTGTGAGCGTGCATTTTAGCTGGCAGTGGCTTGTGCTGCCCCTTTTAGGGCTCCTTGATGGCCGCAACCATCCACTGTGCAATAGAGGCCTTGGATGCTTGATACCCGGACCTGGATCCCCCGAAGGTGTCAAACAGTGCGTCCGACTTGGGGAAGCCCTTGGTCCTGTCCAGCTAGAATTTCAGAGCATGCCTGATATCCAGAAAGTGCAAGACTCTCTGAGCCTCGTCCTTGGGGTCAGCAAAAAACGTAGGTAAGACTATTTCCTCGTTTAGATGGAAAGCGGAGGGCACCTTAGGTAGGAATGTAGGGTGCAGCCTCAGGACCACCTTATCCCTGTGGAAAGTGGTATAGGGTTCTGAGGCCACCAGAGCCTGGATTTCGCTGACTCTGCGAGCAGAGGTGAGGCCCACTAACAAAGCTGTTTTAATGGTGACCAGCCTGATGTCCGCGGATGCCATTGGCTCGAAGGGTTTGTGCGCTAAGCTGCCCAACACCATATTGAGGTCCCACACAGGGTGTGGCTTCTTGATGGGCGGGTAAAGCCTGGACAGGCCCGCCAAATGTTTCTTGACTATCAGGTTGGAAGAGGAGAATACCTCCTCCTCCGAATTTCTGTAGGCCCCTATGGCTGCCAAATGGGTGCAACATGTGTCACCTGTACACCAGAGTGCGCAAGGCGTGCCGAGAAGGAGAGCACATCATCCAGCGTGCACATAAGGGGGTCGATCTCCTTAGAGTCTGCCCAATGACAGAACCTAGTCCATTTACCCTTGTTTTGGCGCCGGGTAGCATTGCTCCTGGAGCCCTGAATGATCTCCAGATTAGCCTGTGATGGGCTCAGGTGCCTGAGGGCGACCTGCTCAGGAACCACGCTGAGAGGGCTAACTTCTGTGGGACGGGGTGGGTGATCCTGCCCCCCTGCTGGGACAGGGGATGGGCTGACCCCATTGTAAGGTGAATGGGTGGTCTGTCCGTAAAGCTGAGCAGTTCGGAGAACCACGGACTCGCCGTCCACCATGGAGATATCAGAATTTCGCTGAGGTGACAAGATTCCTTTATCTTGCGGATGGCCCTGTGGACCAGGGGTGTGGGAGGAAAGGCATAGGCTGTCATGTCTGTAATGCATCGCCAAGGGAGCTGGGACCCTGCCCCTGCCAGGACGCAAACTGATGGCACTTACTGTTCTTCCAGGAGGCAAACAGATCCACCGGAGGATGACATCATCTGCTGAAGACCTCTAGCAGCACCTGGACGTTCAATTGCCATTTGTAATTGTCCGCTCCTAGTCTGCTGAGCCGATCTGCTTCCAAGTTGGCCTCCCCCAGGAGTTGGCAGGCCGTAAGGTAGATGTTGTTCTGCAGGGCCCATTCCCACATGCTGACCGATAAGCTGCACAGCGGAGGGGACCTGGTACCCCCCTGTTTGTTGACATAGTACCTGCTAGTGGAGTTGTCGGTCTGGATGAGGATGGCCTTGCCCCAAATGAGGGGAAGGAAAGCTCTTAGGGCTAGCCAGATGGCCCTGAGCTCCAGCCAGTTGATATGTGATTCCTGCTCCTGTCGGGGCCACACTCCGTGGATGGTGTGGCTTTGCAGGGGGGCCCCCCCAACCTTCCAGGGAGGAGTCCGTAGTGATAGTGATCTTGCCTATCCACAGGCTGCAGTCCCTGGACCACCATGAGATGGCCGGGTGGCGACAAGGAGGTATGCTGATAAGCTCCGCTTGGGAGCTCCTCTGTTGATTCCATGAGGCTGCGAAGTGCAGCTGATACCTCCTCATTCTGAGTCTCGTGTGGGCACGGCCAGTAGGACCGCTGCCACGATACCCAATAAGTGTTGGTACCACCAGGCTGAGGTCAATGCTCTGGTAAGGAAGCGAGTAGTGGCTCTTTTGATGGCCGCAATATTGTCCTCCGAGGGAAAAGACCCTCTCGGAGCTTGTATCCTAGATGAGGCCCAGGAAGGGGAGAGTCTGCGTGGGCTGCAGCTGAGACTTTTTGAGGTTGATAGACAGTTTGTGGAGTGTGTTCATAAGTGCAGAAAAGCGTGGATAATCCCCTCTGGAGATCTCGTCCTGACGAGCCAGTCGTCAAGGTACGAGTAGATGTGGTGGTCCTGGGCCCTGAGGAGGGCTGCCACTGCATTCATGAGCCTGGTAGATATCCTGGGGGCTGAGTTGAGGCCAAAGGATAGCGCCTTGTATTGGAAATGGAATCCCATGATCCTGAAGCACAGGAATGAGCGATGTGGCTGCCAAATCGGAACGTGTAGATAAGCGTCCTTCAGATCCAGGGAGCACATCCAGTCTCCCTTGTCTAGTGTCTCCACAATACGGGCCTGGCGTAACCATCTTGAATTTCGGAAGAGGTTTAGGGTGGATCGGTCCAACACAACTCTCAGGCCAACCTGGTTCTTATTTTGTATGGCGGAAATCTTGGAATAGAAGCCCAAACCTCTCAAGAAGGATGGGACTTCTTCCACTGCCTGGCTCTCGCCGAGGGACCGAATCTCTGCCAACAGAATTGCCGTCCCAATCTGTGTGAGGGTAGGGGAGGGGAGGAAGGAGGCGGCTGGCTGAATCTGGTGTCTACCATTGACTAGTACAATCCATTAACCATGTGACGAGTTCTGTGTTCACTAAAGCATAAGTCATGTAGCATTTTTACATTGCTCCTGGGAATATATTGATCATATGCAATAACCAAAGGTTAAATGCTTATTAATACATGTGTGTGCAACCATGGTTCAGAAGACAGTTCAGTGCAGTAAGCACTGGTTGCAGAGATCAGTGTGGACATGCCAGACCACAGTACCAAAATCCATCCAGGCTGTCTCGGCTTGTGCGCTCCTTGTGATTGATGAACTTGAGTTTAGGTATACTTTGGTGACAGTAACACACCTGCAGCACTAGTTACGAAAACAAAACTGTTGGAAGTGCTGAGAGCCAGCTTTGCCACCGGATAATACAGTGATCGTGATCCTGGGTAAATCCTTTCATTTCACCATCGGGCACAATGCGGCCTTCTGTGAACATGTTTTCCTGCACACACATTGGTGGCATTGTTTCGCCCACCGGCTGAAGATAGCCAAACAAATGTCACAGACCCTTGGCTACCTTATTTTCAGTTTTGCTTATTTGAAAGAAAAACAGTTTGCTTGGTGAATGTTCTAATGTTCTTCTGTACATCATGGAACAGTAGGCAAAGCTGTGTGTTGCCTGGATTTAAGGTTTTGAAATACACTGGTAAAACCCAGATTTTTAGTTTAGGCCTGCATCAGTGCACATTCTGGCACTTCCCTTGATAGAGAAAATGAAGCCAGGTTTATTATCCTTTTGCATTACATGTTTCTGTAGAGTTCATTTTTCCAACATATTCAAGTTGGGTTCGGCTGTGATTTGCGTACTTTCTAAGTCAGCCTACAAGGCAGTTTATCATTTCAGCTCGTGGATGCAAAACATTCACACATAATTTCACGCAAACTGGGAAACAATTGGTCAAGTGCAGTAATTGCTGACTGAGCTCACATCTCAGCTTCACCTCTTAATCAAAGTGTGTGATCCTGGGCAACCCATTTAATTATGGTGTCGAACCTTCCTAAATTGCCAGCAGCTAATTTAGTTTTCTGGGCACACACTAAAAAATACCCACCCGTGATTTACCTGGTTATAGTGTTGAAAGATATCTAATAATTGTCCCCAATATCGGTTTCATTGCTCCCTAATTGCAGCACCACTTGAAAACCACTCCCCTGTTCGAATGTGTGTATTTTGGGATAAGTGCACCAGCCTGGAAGTTGTGGTGTGGTCTCCTATATTGCAGCTTGAGCACGTCTACCTTCTCTGAGGCTACTCATTGGCGTTTAGTTATAATGCTGGAGCAGGTGCACCCTCTCCATGCAGTGACTGATCGGTGCCCTGCATCTATACAATATCCCATATACCTTCCTGGTAACTGTGCCCTGTACAGATTCCTGAGCACCGGCACGCTCATCGTGGGGCACACATCTTGCCCTTGCAGTGCCACATCCTTATTATTCTGTTGCATGAAGGGGTTATGCGGCTTGAGAGGGGCAATTCTGATCACTGCCGGGCAGCATATCCAGCTTTGGGTTGGGATCACGATCACAGACTCTTAACCCCTCAAGTTTCTTTGGATCGGGGAAAAGCCACTTCTTTGACAATCTAAATCCTAACCCTATGTTTGCACATATGGGCATCACTGCCGTATTTGGACTCAAATGGCAGCTAGCAACACATTCTCATATTATCTTGCATTCCATCCTCCAGCACCTTGCGTGAACCGCGAGCGAGGGCTTTAATGAGGAAACTTGGTTTATCTCGGAAGAGCCCAGGCCAGACATTGCGGGAGTTTGTCCATTTTGTGTGAAGCCACACAAAGTATGGGAGGCTGTTGCAAATTGTAGGCTCTATGCTAATGACACTGAAAGGCTGTGCTAGGGGCAAAAGGAATGGCTTAATTGGCATCTGTTTGACATGTGACCAGCCCAATGGGCTCAGGAGGTTGTGACATAATTATGGGAAGAGACGTCTTTAAGAGGAAATAACCCTTAAGTGAGGACTGTGGTGGATGTGTCCTTGTGAGCTAATGAGAGCAAGCACTGTGGCCGGAGGAGACCAGCTGTTTTCTATATACTTTGCATCAGGTGCTTTTTAGTTGCCTCCGTGCTCCCAGCAATGGATTTATTTATGTTCTCTATTAGGATTCCGCAGCTCGGTGGTCTCAAAGTCATGCTGAAGAATGAATGGTTTGCCTAAACCTGCGATTTGTCCTAATTAATGAGGAAGTCTAAGAATCTAGCCTACAGTTGGTAATGCAGCATTCTACCCACACCTCACTCAGCTCTTGAAATCCCCTGGAGTAGACTGGACTGTTCTTACCCAGGGCAGGGCACCCCGGCTGACTCCATCCTGGCTGCCACTGCGCCTGAAGAGATCACCAGTTCATGAGGGGAGCCGGAGGAGCCTGTATGACCTCAATTCCACCCAAGCTTCCTGAGGCAAATTACCTGCTTCTCTTATAGACCCCTTCCTCCCACGGATTGCTCGCCTCTTCAAAGACCCTCACAAACCAGTAGGCCTGGATTGAGGTAAGAATTCAAGGAAACTGAACCTGCCGCATTGTTAGTCGTGTTATGGCCCTCCCGATACTTTGCAGTTCAACTCCTATTATCCCAAATCAACAGTCAGTAGTGAAGTATCATGAGAAGTGTAGCCCAAAACTTCTCGAGGGAGAAGGGACACAGTATTTCCGAGTCAGTTTATAGCATGTTTTAATTCAAACAATTTCGAGCAGAAGATTGCCTGTATGGTAACCAGTTCATGGACCACAAACTCCAACAAAAACTGTGTCGTCTTTAGTTCTAGCAGCATAACAGATCGCTCTGTGAAAGCGCACCCACACCTCATAAGACGGTGGCCTCACAGATAAAGGCAAGGAAATGCATCTTCTGCTGGAGGTGGCATTCACATACCACCTTTGGCAAGAAACAGGGATGAAGTCTAAGAATAATCTTTTACTTTGTGGAAACAAGAACAGGAGGCCATACCATGTGTGCAGTTTCAGAGGTTTGCCCAGCTGAGGTGATGGTCATTAGTTAAATGCAAGGAACCTCAAGGAACACTCATGCAAGGGCTCAAAGTGGGCCACCATCAAGAAGAAAATGAAAACAAGTTTTAGGTCCATGCCAAAGGGTCGATACAGAGTGAGGGATGGCTCTTCCACCATCAGAGTATGACAAGTATTCAAACCAGTTTCCTGCTTCTAAATGAATGGGCGACTGCCAGCTGGGGTTTTCTTGAGGGTATCAGGACTCCTGGTGTCCTGCATCCTCAGAGTCACAGAAGTAAGGCTGTGCATGCGGTCGCTACAGTGGCCTCCGAGTAGCCAAAGGTCCCAGCTGAAGAGGGACATGGAGGACATTATAGAGCCCCTCCCACAAGTCTCCTGGGATCGGTTTTGTTGGGAATCCACGAACAACATCCCATGTCAACCTCCACGGTGGTAATAGATGCATCTATGAAGGGATGGAGAGCTCATCTGCAGGAGCTTTCAGTGAGCGGTCTCTGAGAAGACCCAAAGATGCCCATCCACATCAACCAGCTGGAACTGGGAGTCTGCCATTGCGATCCATTTTACCATGAGAGGTTTAACTTTTCAGGTAATCATAGACAACACCACTGCCATGTAGTACTATATCAGCAAGATGGGCAGTGTGGGGTTACTAATCCTGTGCAAGGAGGCCATCATACTGTGTTTTGGGAGCTCCAATATTGACAAACAGTCTCAACATTCAAACAGACGCGCAGAGTCAGTTCACAGTAGTGTGCCACTAGTGTTAGCGGAGGAGATGATCATCCACTACAGGTGTGGGATATGCTCTGGCTCGAGGGATAAGCTGCAAGGGAACACACTGAACAATGAGCGAGTAATACTGTGGGAGCTCGACTTTATGGGCGCGTTCTCCCCTCTGCTCCACCCCAAGATTATTTTGATGCTGAAGATGATAAGTAGATGTGGCCAACTATGGTTTTGATCAGCCAGAGTACAGAGGACCTGGTATCGAGCTCTGTTGGAAAAGCTGCTATATCCTCTCTGCAAGATCTCTAGGAGGGAAGATCTACTGACCCCAACATGCAGCAGGGTACTTCACCCTAGTCCAGTGCCAGGAATCTGAAACATCATGCCTGGCAATTCAGAGGCTGAGGTAGAAGGATTGGGATCTTTCTGAGGGGTTCTTGGTGTGATTCCCTCTGCAGGGTGCCCACCCATTGAGACTACCCTATGCTCTCACTGGCAGATGTTTGTGATTTGTTGGTGGGACAGAGAGCTCCATCTGGTGTTGTGTTCCATAGGTACGTTTTGGAGTTTATGCTTCCATTCGCAAAGTCAGGCTTGAAAGTGAATACTGTAAAAGGCTGTTGGTTTATTGCATTTTCAAAGAGACCCCTTTACAGTGTCCATGGTTCTCCAATTGCTAAACGGAATGGTCAATTCATTCTCTACAATTCCTCTTGAGGCTCCAGCCAGAGATGTAAACATAGTTATTGTGGCGCTGCCCGATGACGGGACGCGCACGCGGCGGCGCGCATGCAGAATAAATAAATGGGGCGTTCCCGGCCGCGGCAGTGCGACCGGGAAGCCAGAGCCAGAAGGACGTGTGCGTGTGAGTCCTTCGTGTGCTGGGGGTTTACGGGAATCGCCGGGGGTCTGGACACACCCCCAACAGTGGCAACGAGTGGGGAGATGATGCCTGGGGCCGGCGGTGACGAATGTGCAATTTTTTTCTCTCTGAAACAGAGTATTGCTGTAACTTCGTTTCGTGCCCTAGGCCGTGCATCACCCATGCGGCTGGCGGCAATTTTGAAAACAAGGCCGTGGAACTTCACAGAGCTCCGGTTTGGGCGGTGAGTGGCACCCAGGCCTAATTTCGGACACACTGCTAGCAGGCAGTTATACCTGCATGCATATGCCCGATTTTTGATTTTTCTTCAAATTTTGGGTCTCCTACCTCGAGTGCAAGCAAGAAGGAAGGAGGGCTACAATGGCTGGGCCTGCATAGCCCACAATTCTTTCTTGACTCAATTTTTGGACCAGCTGAAGGCTGGGGCCTTCTTTATCCTCTTCATCATCAGACTGGTGGCCCTGTTCTTCATCTTCTTCATCATTACGGAGGTGTGTTGCAGTTGTGTTTTTCACTCATCAGACTGGTGGCTCTGCTGTTTTGATCCTCTTCATCGTCACGAGGTGTGTTGCAGCTGTTTTCTCCAAGTTTCTGGTGAACTTTGCTGTGCCTGGATGGGGTCGGAGTCTGAGTTGCGGCCCCCATTTCACATGCAGGGGGTGCCTGTGCGCTCGGACTCATGAGTGACACTGAGGATTTGGACGGTGGTCAAGCAGCAGCGGTGCAGCAGCCTCCGATTCAGCAGCCTCCACGTACTCAAGCAGGCCCTCCGCCTCCAGCGCAGCCGGTGGTTGCACCTATTGTCCAGCCAGGACTTCCTGCTATGGCCCGGGTACGTGCTCATGCGGCCTTGCAGCCCATCCTGGAGTTTGATGTCTCGGGCCCGCCCTCTAGCTTGGAGCCCAGATGGAAGAGGTGGGTGGACCACCTGGACATGTACTTTCGAGCTGCTCAGGTGGCAGATGACGGCAGCATGCTGGCAACCATGCTGTACTCGGCAGGACCCTCAGTCCAGGAAATCTTTGAATCACTTCCACCAGGGGATGGGTCATACGGTCAGGCAAAAGCCGCGCTTCAAGCTCATTTTCTCCCTCTTGCCAATGCGGACTATGAACGTTTTGTGATGTTGTCCGCCAAGCAGAAAGAGGACGAGACTTTGGACACTTTCTATGGACGCCTGCGGCACCTGTCGCTGGCCTGTGCATGGGGAGATGCAGACGACATGATTAAGACCATGATCATCCAGGCGTGTTCCTCAGGCAAGCTCAGACGCCAGGTATTAAGGGAGCCCGGGATCACGCTCCAACGTATCCTCGAACTGGGGCGGTGCCATAAGGTCTCTGAAGCAAGGGCAGCCAGAAGGGAGGCTGGGTCGCGCCCCATCAAGACTGAGGAGGTGTGTGCCATGTGGCGTGGCGGCAGAGGTACCAGAAGGCCTGGCGGTGGACCCCGTGACAGAGCTGGAAGGGCAGGGGAGCCCTGCCAAAAGTGTGGGTACGACCTGCCCCACCCGACTGAGTGACCCGTGGCAGGAACAACATGTGGAAGGTGTGGACTGCCGGATCACTTCTCGAGGGTATGCAAGGCGGCCATGCCTGTGATGGTGCCGCGAGGCCCGCCCTGATCCGGGCTTCGTCGTCAGGGTAGGCTGCTAAATGTTGCTCAGGTGGACCAGGGTGAAGAGTAGGCCCAGGCAGAAGAAGCAGACAAAGAGGAGGAAGAGAACGTTTTCTTTGTCTCCAGTGTGGCAGTCCTGAAAGGAAAGAACAGGAGACAGCCGAGGTGCGTGGTGGAGGTTAACCGGTCTCCAGTCCCAGTCTTGGTGGACACAGGGGCGTCAGTCAACGTAATGGCCCGGGGACACTATGACGCCATGGTCATGCCCCCCAAGCTGGTTGCACCAAAGGCGCGCATATTCGCCTTCGGTGGTCTGGATACCATCCCTCTGGACTGTGCTTTTGTGGCGAAAGTGTAACACGACGGCTCGCAGATCACGGCACGCTTCTACATGACGCCGGTGAGCACCAACACCCTGCTAAGCTGTGCAGCGTCGGAGGCCCTCGGCATCGTAAGTTTTGCGTACTCCGTCTATCTGGAGGACATTAATGTCCTGCTGGAAAAGTATGCTGCATTGTTCAGTGGGATTGGACAGATGGCTGGTGATCCAGTAAGACTGCATATTGATGAATCCATGCAGCCCATCGCCCTGAAACATCGTAGGGTACCCTTCCACCTCCGTGAACATGTGGACAAGGAGTTGGACAACTTGGTCGATTTGGACATAATTGAGAAGGTGGAGGGTCCCACTCCCTGGGTGTCCCTGATTGTGGTGGCACAGAAGCACAAACAACCAGATGCCGTTGGAATCTGGGTCGACATGAGGCTGCCGAATAAAGCGATCAAGAGAGAGAGGCACCTCACCCCGCCAATCGGCAACATCATTGCGGAGGTGCAGGGCGCTCGTGTCTTTTCGAAGCTGGACCTCCGTGCAGGCTATCACCAGGTGGTTCTTCACCCCGAGTCGAGGTACATCACCACCTTTACCAAACACCGAGGGCTTTACCGCTACAAAAGACTGAGCTTTGGTGTGTCCTCGGCGGCGGAAATTTTCCAAAATATCATCCGGGGCGCCCTAGCAGATCTGGAGGGCGTCTTGAACATCAGTGATGACATCCTGGTGTTTGCAAAGACTGAGGAGGACCACCTGCGGCGGCTGGAGAAAATGTTTGAGAGGTTGCAGTCACTGGGCCTCACCCTCCATAAAGAAAAATGCAAAATTCTGCGACCATGGCTAGAATTCTTTGGCTTGTTATTTAAAGATGGCGGGGCGTCACCAGATCCAAAGAAGGTCCAGGACATTAAAAAGGCACAGCCTCCGGAATCCGTGTCCGATGTGCGGAGCTTCCTGGGTATGGTTACATATTGTGGACGATTCATCCAGAATCTCGCCTCCAGGTCGGAACCGCTCAGAGCCCTGACAAGGAAAGAGTCCACTTGGAACTGGGGCCCGCTTGAGCAGACGGCCTTTGATGACATCAGGGGTGCGCTAACTGCAGAGGACACCATGTCATTCTTTGAGCCTGCGTTACCATCGGAGATCATTGTAGACGCCAGCCCGTTTGGCCTGGGGGCCGTGCTGACGCAGATTGATCGCGATGGGGGTGTCCGCCCGGTGGCCTACGCCAGCAAGGCACTGTCGGATACCGAGCAGCGTTATTCGCAGATTGAGCATGAAGCGCTGGCCGTGTTCTGGGGCTGCAGATACTTCCGGCTCTATGTTCTTGGATGCCCGTTGACGGTGGTGATGGACCACAAGCTGCTAATTCCCATCCTGGCAGGGTCGTCGTCGTCCAAGCCGCCGGCAAGGATTGAGCGGTGGATGCTCGCTCTCCTGGAATACAGAGTCACACTGGTGTATCGGCCGGGGGCGAACAATGCGGCGGACTATCTTTCGCGACACCCGGGTGCGCCTGGGGAAGGAGTCCAGGGAGACCATGACACCTGTTCAGAAGAGGCAGATGAACATGTCCGTGTGGTAGTGGAGGCGGCCACGCCTAATGCAATGCCCTTCGAGGAGCTGGAGGTAGCCGCAGCAGAGGACGAGTGTTTCGGAATCCTGAGGCACTCCATGCAGCAGGGATCCTGGAAGTCAGTACTGGAGGCTCTGGCGGGTCGCACACAGGAGACCAGAACCGGTCTGGAACAGCTGTGGAAGGTCCGGCAGGAGCTATCCTTTTCAGCCTCCGGCCTTCTGCTCAGAGGAGACCGCATTGTTGTGCCTCCGGCCAAGGTGAAGGATGTGATTACTCTTGCCCACCATGGTCACCAGGGTCCCGCCAAGACCAAGGCACGCCTCAGGCTGAAAGTATGGTTCCCGGAACTGGACAGGAAAGTAGACGACTTTGTGGCGGCCTGCGTCTGGTGTCAGGCGGCGTTTCCTCTGCAGCGGGAGCCAGTCATCGAAGCCATGCCTCGAGGGACGCGACCATGGGAAGTCGTTCATGCAGACTTTGGCTCCACCACAATGGGCACCCACTTCCTGGTGCTGGTCGACGAATACTCTCGCTACCCGGAGGTGGAGTTTGTGGAGTCGGTGGTGTTTGAACACGTCGTGGTGGTCGTGGAAAAGGTGTTTGCGTCCCACGGATTCCCCAACACACTGTGCTCGGACAACGGGGCACCGTTCCAGAGCGAGTGGTTCTCGGAGCTGATGGAAAGCTGCGGGGTAATCCACCGGAAGATCACGCCCCTCTGGCCGTGGGCCAATTGAGAAGCCGAGCAGCTAATGAGAACTCTAAACAAGACCTTCAGAATCGCCCAAGGCCAGGGACAGTCCCTCCAAAGGGCTCTCTATCAGTTCCTGAGGGTATACCGCACAACTCCACATGCCTCCACCGGGGTGGCACCGGCTGAAGCGTTATTCAAGCGGTGCCCTCGTGGACTGTTACGAGAAGTGGGTGAGAAAGAACCGGGGGTGATCGACAACCAGCAGGTCGAGGCAGACCGGCGAGCGAGGATCGAGCAGGAAAACATCTGGCGAGGGCTTCGCCCGCAGCAGCTGGAGCCGGGCGATGAGGTCCTCATTCGAAATAGACACCCCCATGGAAAGCTGCCCCTTCCATATGAGCAGGAGCCGCTGGACGGCATTGCAGTCAATGGTTTTATGGTAACTGCCTCCGAAGGAAGGTCCGCAGTAACACGCAATGTGAGCTTCAAGAAGCTAGAGGACCCGAGGACTGACCCGCCCCTGATCCGGACTTACTGGTGGTCCCTGAGGACGGAGGAAATGCATCCTGCCTGCCTGAATCCCCTGCCCGGGGAACGGCCATGGACAGACCACCCGTGCCGGAGGTGAGAGGGAGATACCCCCAGAGGACTGGGCGAGGGAAACCCGCTCACCTCAGCGACTACGTATTGGGACACTTATTTGGTCGGCCCGAGGCTGAGGACAATTAAGTAAGGGGACCCAGGTGGATGTGAATAAAGGGGTGTTTTTGAAAGTGGGTGTTAAAGTTGTATTGTTGAGTTGGTTTGCAGTGTGTAGTTCTTAAATGCTTTGTTGTTTGTCCTCCCGAAAAAGAAGGAGTGTGTCGCTGCCCGATGATGGGACGCGCACGCGGCGGCGTGACGTTGCACGCCGCGGCGTGCAGTATAAATAAACGGGGCGTTCCCGGCCGCGGCAGTACGACTGGGAAGCCCGAGCCAGAAGGACGTGTGAGTCCTTTGTGTGCTGGGGGCTTACAGGAATCGCCGGGGGTCTGGCCACACCCCCAACAGTTATAACATTCCTAATGTCTGCTCCATTAGTGTCCATGCATCACTGGCGAGTAATGCTCCTTTCTTTAAACATTGCATTTCTGGTAGCTATACATTCAGTGAGAAGAGTTTGAGATGGTCGCTCCTTCTAGGACTGGTATGGATAAGGTAACTACGGGTCAAACCTTTCTTTACAAAAGTGTGTACAGAATTCTACTTACCTTGTTTTTTTCTCCACATCATCCTTCAAAAACGGAGCAATGTTTCAACAGGTGGACCCTAGGGGAGCTCTAAAGTGTTCTCTCTCCAGAACAAGGGAATTCAGGCATGAGGGCAAACTTAGTGGGATTTTCCTGGATCCAAGAAAGGAAAGGCAATTTTGAAAAGAACCATCAAGAAGGATACTTCTTTGCACCACAGCGTGCTATAATCTAGCTCCCAAAAAAGAACCAGAGGGAATCCATGCTTACTCAAGCGGTTAGCGGGTCCTTTTGTCTCTGTAAACAAGTATTTCTTTTGTGAAGATCTGTTAAGCAGCTGCATAGGCATGATGTATTCCTTCTCTAGGCATTATCTGCTTGATTCCTTAGAGAGTGAGGATGCCTCAGAGAAAAAAATGGGTGCTTTAAAATGTCTCCACGTACTGGTACTCATTTGCACCTGCTCCACCTTCTCTTGAGTACAGCTTTGGGAGTTTTTGGGGAAAATGAGGCACCTGTGGGAGGAACGTGTCCATTAGAAGACCAAATAGCTTATCATGGGAAACGTTTCGTTTGATGGATACATTAATCTCCCCCACACCCTCGTCAATACCCACCCACCCACTTTCTACTCTAAAGCCATTCAAGTTTTAAGACCTTTTTTGTCACGACGGCTCCGTATCTATGGCTGCTGCCTGCTGAGGTAATCTGCTATGAGACTTGCAGTTGTGATGGTACAAGATTCTGAACAGGTTCCATTTATGTTTTGGTCCTTTTTATTGATTTCCTTTACTATGCGAGTTGTATTAAAAACAAACATTTTTAAATACAAAGAAATGTTTTGTCAGTGACAAAGAAGATTTCCTTATATTCTGCCAAACCTTGCCTTGCCAGGGAAAATTGAGCGGAACGGAGGGGAAATGGCCCCGGTGACTCAGATCATATACGCCTTGACATCAGCTGGTAGGAAGACTGAGCCGACGTCTGAGGGTGTAACCCAGGGCTAGGAACAAATGTCTGCAGCCACCCGAGAGGAGAAGGCGAATATATGGGAGGAATGCGCTCATCAGAAAAGAAAGCTACACAGGCAGAACGTTATTGGCAGTGCTGCTTTCAATCTTAACTGGGTTACAACTCCATCCTTAATGGTACCTGATGATACATGTGTCTGGTGAAAAGCCTTCAGTGATGACTAAGAGGCTACTGCAGGGCACGATGATCAGGTACTAAGAACTGCATTTAACACACAACAGGCAAACGACTCTGAACAGCACATAATACAAAATACACAGACTCCAAATGATAACAGGGATGCGGGTTCCCGCATTTTTGTTTCCCTCTTCCCGACACTGGTGCTTGGCTTGTTGGATTTTCAATAATATGCAGCTATTGTTTGCTTTGAAAATTTGTTTAGTACACGTAGGAGAGCCTTTGCAGCTCTAGATAAAGAGCATTGATACAACATTGCTCGTCTGCTCCAGCAGCCTGCAATTAAACATGAACTCCTCAACCCACAGCATGTGCACAAGATACGCTGGCACATTCCTAAGACTTCACAGGGTGCACCACCTTGCAAAAGCAAAGGAATGCATACATGGGATAAAGAACTTCAGGCTGCTGCTTGAGCCACTTCCAGTAAAGAGTAGACCAGCTGCGTGATGACATGCTTCCGAATATTACTAGGTTTACTACTGCTCCAGTCCAACTATGCAACTAAGGGGGTTGCAGAGGAGAGGAGTTCCAACTTGAAGATGGACACAACCCATTGAAACCACTACTGTACTTCATAGCGTCAAAGTGTAGCCCTGTTTTTTTACTTTTATGAAATGAAATTATATTTTAGAGCGCGACCAGGCAACAAGGGAGGGGAACAAGGGAGAAAAAACACAAAAACAGCGATCTTACCAGGCCCAGTGACATTTAAGAAAGCGCAAGTGCATTGAAAAGGAAAAAGGGGGTTAAAGTGCATGGAAGGGGGCGTGGAAAGTGCGAGGCAGAGAAAACAAATAAATATTAAATAGAATAAATAATAAATAAAGGTGACAAACCATGGTAGTGAAGCCAGCAAGTGGCAGGTGAAAGTTAGTCAGAAAGGTATATCTGACAAGTGCAGAAGAAAAGTTGGAGGGGGATCTGTATGGGTACAGATACAGAACCCTAGTGCAGATGGTGGCCTGGAGGCAGTGCAGGAGGGTGGCAGGGTGAGCAGGTACCTGGGCCCGAAAGAACAGAGGGTGGCCAGGTGCATGATACAGTTATCCACTGCTGCAGGCAAGTAATACGGGCAAAGTTCTAACCTTTTATATTCCCACCAAGATGTGAGCTTCATGGTTTAAATACATTCATTAAAGATGCACATTCTCTGTCCACCATCCTTGCTCCACCGCCTTCTTGGACCAAACATGGCACCATGGACAGGACTGACAGGACTGCGAGACTGCGAGACTTGTCCTTGGCCTCAAGCCCAGGGACCGTATCTCTCCAGGACTGAAATCACTACACTGGCTCCCAGTGACTGCGAGGATCAAGTTCAAAACCCTCTGCATTGTCCACAAACCTTCTGGGGCCTTGGGCCAAAATACCTTCAACTCTCTCTTCCTAAATAGCTTCCTTCTCGAGCTCTTCGCTCATCCGCCTCCAACTCCCTCAGGGTCAGCCGGTTATCCAAACAACGAGTTGGGGGCAGATCTCTCTCCGCTGCAGGGGCCTCCCTCTGGAACAGCCTTCCTGCCTCCCTAAAACTCGAGGAGAACCATCTCCGGTTCCGCAAGCACCTCAAAACCTTCCTCTTTGCCTCCGCCTTCTCTCTCACTCTCCCCAGCTGAACTTACTGAAACTGCATTGAATCTGCAACTGGGCCACTTACCGCTCTCGGTCCTTGGCCCAGCCACTCTCCCCTGCACCGCCTCCCTGGCAACCCCCTGCACCGCGGGATTGTGTCTGCATCCCTACAGCCCCTCTTCCCAGCACTTTTCTGCACTTATCTCGCACTTGCCACTAGCTGGCCCTTGTTATTTATCCTTATGCTCTTAACCCTGTACTGCACTCTCCCCTTTCCACCTCCCCTTTGCACTTTTCCCCACCCCTCTACCCTTGCACTTGCGCAATCTGAATGACACCTGGCCTAGTAGGATCGTTGTCTGTCTCCCCTTGTCCCCCCCCGCCTCGTCGCGCCTTGAAACACTTGTGTATAGGCGCGTTACAAATGCCATATCATAACATATCATATCATGCACAGACATCTCAAAACAAAAAGTTACCTTCACTATTGTTCTCGCTCAAGGATACGACAATTCTTTCCATAAATTACTCATCTCTAAAAATATTTTGCAATAAAAAACTCCCAACAAACACCAAGCAGCTCTGCAGTCCACACCTGTAGGGGTATTTGATGCCATTTGCACCAGAAGAGACGTTCCTGGCATATATCTGGAGCAGTGGTTGCTGCATTACCTCAGTTCCACTACTTTTTTCAGTGTTCAAAAAGCAATCGAGTGCCAGAGCTGTTGCATTAAAAGTTGCAATTTCCGGGTAATCTTTAGTGAGGCAGGCGGGTGTGCCGAAGAGGAAGAGCACTACTGCAGCTCCTTACCTTGTTCTTCGAATGCACACACTCCTCCCACAGATTGCCCACTCTAGTAGACATCCAACAACATACTGATAAGCAGGAGAGAAGAGTGACAGGAAAAAACAGGTACCCAGAAAACCTTGGCACGCCGATCACGCCACCCAAGCGTCCTCTACAAAGAACGGGTCAAGCTGGCAATGTTCAGTGAAGGTATGTGGGGATGTCCAATATTTTGCCCTGCTGAGGTCAGGCATTGGGGGAAGTAGCAGTCTAAGCTTCTAGGTGAACCCGGCTCCATGGTCTTCACGTACCTGCTTGAGAGTTAACAAATCACGAGTCTTGATAAAGAGAACAATCCGCCTAGATATAGTTTTCAGATAGCCCCGCCTCCTCTGCGCCCAGCAAAGCGCATAAACAGATGGTGCGTCAAATCAATATATACACAGGGTCTTGACTAATAGAACGCTTAGGCCAAGCTACCGTCCAGTTTAAGAAATCCCTCTGGAATCGTAGTTGGATTTTTTGCCAATAGTGTAATTATGCCATCAACATAGCATTAAAAAGGGCATAAATCACATTATCTTCCCGTTCGAAAACACTAAAAAATGTTGGTGTTGCTCATAAAGGATGAAGCTTGAAGCTCTCTGAGCCAATGGGATGACAATCAAAAGCACTTGTTTAAAGGAAAGCAATCGCAAAGGACTAAACGTTAAGCAAGTTAAGATCCCACGACAGGATATGGGATAAGTTGTAATACAAAGAGGACTGAAGAAACAAACTTTCCTCGAGGCTCTTTTAAAAATAGAAGGCAGCTAGAAATCCCTCAACAGTCCCCGACATTTAGGCCAGACTTGGCCAATAAAAATAAAAACTCAAGAACACTACTGATGGGCAAAACAACAAGCCAAACCCCTTTAGCAGTGGCAACATGGGAACTTGCACCGGCGACAAGACTAGATAGAGTTGGTGGATGGGCTCACAGAGACCTCAGTTCTATTATCTTAGCCTCTCAATAGCCAGGTATGAAGGCTCAGAAACCCGGCATTGTCAGTGAAGTATCATGTCACTGGTCTGTGCCAGGAGACCTCCCTTGCATGGGAAGGAAGGCATGAAAGCAAGTCCAGCAGGGCGCGCTTCCAAATCCTCAGCACCCAGTCTGGACCAATGAAGATTATAGTTGCTCGCAGTTAATATTCTCAGTCCCGGGAGGCAACACAAGGGAATGTATACATCAGGTTGAACTCAGGGAACCACTAGGGCATTGCTCTATGGAGGGACCGCCCAGGAGCAGAAGGTGTTGTGCCTCCTGTTGTGGTGGATGCAAACAGGCGGATCGGATTTAAATACCCACCTGGAGAAGATATCCACGCTTTCACTATTCAACTACCACTCACACCAGACTCTTTAGAGATAACTTGTAGCATTCACCTACTGCCTTCACATCAATGTAAACCTATAGGAGCGTAGCTTTGCTGGACAGGTGAACAATCTCACAACAATCTCACAACACGCAACTTGTTTAGTACATGCCAGTGGCATTTTCCGTTATGAGACAGACATGGTATCAACAGACACACACACAAGAGACCCAGTTGAGTTGGAAAACCTTTATTTAAAAATTCAGGATGGGAGTAACGCCTAACTTGCCTTCACTCTAAGAGGGGACTTCCCTCAACTGATTTATCTAAGGCCAGTCGGTGTCTAAATGTCCAAAGTAAAATGGAGCCTGTGTCACAACCTATACTTGCCCTTACTTCTAATACTAATAATGTGATGGAATGTTCAAACTAAATAAATGTTCCAAAATCATATGCCAGTGTCTTTCAGGAGCTCCTCACACAGCTCCCTTACCCAAGTTCCAGACACTCCGGGAGTAAAGTTCCACAAGGTTTCAGGATTCACTTCAAGTAAATGTCACAGTACCTTCACAGCTCACAGGTCCGGTTATGCTCGGCTTCACAATCCTCCAGTTTGGTTTTCTCAGATGCACAAACCCATTTCCAGCTTGTTTCTTAGGCTTCTTTTACCTGAACTCAGAAAGCAGCACTTTGTATTTTCCCTTAATGTCCGGAGTAACTTTTAGACTCTGGGTTCCCTTCCCCAAGTCTCAACTCTTAGGTGCAGCTGTTGTAGTTATTCACAGACACTTCTGGGGTTCCCTTCCCCACATCCGTGTTCCACTTTTAGGCTTTCCCCTGGTCGGGGTGCAGTTGTCAGACCGCACAATCCACCCATTACAGGCCGTGCAACCTGGAGCCTGGGGCTTCTAGCGCTGCCCCTTCCTTGTCAGTTCACTTAGTTCATTAGGCTTGGCTGGGCTTTATTTGCTTTAGCCCTTTAATGTGTTCCGTTCTCGTGTACAGCCTTCTGCCAGCTCTCCCGGTGTTTCTCGATTGCCAGCGTCACTTTGCTCGCACTTCATACCTCACACAGCTCCCCTCAGGATGTCAATTTCCTTCTTTCAGTCCACTGAGACTTTTGACAACATAATCTTCCTTATGCGACCACTATGTAACTTTGTATCACACAAGGATCTATTTGTTTGTCTAGCCGAATACAGAACGTTCACTCTGAAGGCCTTGACAATGGGGTTTCCCTCCCATTGCCATCATTCAGATACTCCATTTCTTTGTTCCGAGTCTGCATTATTCAACTGTCTCAATCGTGGAGGACTGCACTAATGGATTTCCTTTCATTCTACTTAGACTTGCTACATAGTATTTAGCCGCGTGTATCACATTGCGACTCTCCCTGTACTTCAGGCTCACTGGCAATGATTTCTCTTGCGCTTCCAGTCTATCTGCTTTACGAACATTGCAGCTGAGGTCAGGGTCTCACCACCTGCCCCTCAGACACTCCTGGCCACGGCAGGAGAATGAGCACACTCGGTTTACATAAGGGAAGGTGGGCCCTGTCCACGGCCATCCCTTTTTAACCATACTGGCTCCTTGGAGACACGGCTCCCTCGCCTCTTCACCCTAGAGCCTCTGCTCTGCCACAGGGTAGCGTGCCGGCTCATCAGTCAGCTAGTTTTCTCTCTGCCTCCCTGCTGCTCGCCTCCAGAATGCCAGTTCCTTGCAAGTCAGGGATCCCCTGCTGGACTCAGGCAGCCTCCCTGTTGCTGTGCCTCCAGCTGCTGCTCTCCATGTTCTTGGAGCAGCCTCCCTTTATACACCTGCAGCACATTAACAGGCTTGGGGTGTGTGGTCAGTGTGGAGCTTGCCTGACCTTTCATTATCCAATTACTAGGACATGCCTGTCCTTCAGCCCGGAGTGAGTTGGATCTTAAAGGGGTATTGTTTTTTTTAAAATTTTTGTTAATGTTATGTAGGGGAATTGTAATAGGGCCTGGCTGGCCGAAGGGTGTTAAATGTTAGAAAGGGGTGTCACCTTGGTTTGGGTCCATCCTTTGTTATTTTAGAGGAGTGTGGTCTATAATAAGAGTCAGAGTTTCCCTTACAATTCCCCTCCTTTTCCTTGGCCTGTGTGTGTTGGATATTCCCCCATAATATAGTTTAGCAAACCTCTCAGGACTACACGAGAGACATTATCCCATAAAGAAGGAGGGTGGAATTTCCCTAGGAGTTTTGGAATACCGCGTCTCACCTAACTGCATCCTCTACCCACTCCCCAAGGATCCCGTACCCAGGTGATCCTTCCTCGCTTGTCCACCCCCAGGGTCAGGATCCAAGAGTGCTGGCCCTTCCCATGACACCTGAGCAAAGGATCCGAGGGGAGTAAATGTGAGGATGACCTTGGGTTTCTCAAACATTGTGGACCTGGACAGTCAAACGGCTGAGGGTAGAGATGGTCGCAATACCACACTGACTGCCCCGAATTCAGCAGGTTGATATCGAAAGATTTTGTCCTTCCAAACTAACCATTCACTGATAGATTCAGTAGATTATTATTTCACCCTTCCCTCAAGGAAGCATCTGGTCCCATGGTGACTGATGTCCACTGTTGACAGAAGGTGACTCCTGACCCCCTCGCAAAGGAGGATGATGATGATGAATGTCCCACAAAGACAGGTACTTGCAGTGTGGTAATTAAGGTCTGAACTCCTTCACCTGTGATCATTGACTCCTCCAGACCATTCAGTTTCTTACTTCCGAACCAGCACATAGTATCTTCCACAACATAATGAGGGTACTTCAGATGTTAGGAGTGGTTTGAGATGTGAACGTATGTGTCCAGCAGATCTAAAGGGACAAGATAATCTTGCAGTTGCAATGCCTGGCAAATCTGGGAAAGGGTTAACATTTTAAATATTTCCTTCCAGAGAAGCTTGCTTAGGAGCATCAAGTCCAAAATAGTGTAGAGCCCCCTGCCCTACTTGGAGATGAGGACTCAGAATGAATAACAGCCTTTACTGGGAAAAGCTCCATGAATCCTTTCAGTAGCAGCTGGGAGATCTCTATCAAGAGAAGTGGAAAAGGAGTCATGAGAAAGAAGTTTAAAGTGCCTGCGGGACATGATCTGGGGGGGCCCAGCATTTTGATGTTGTGGTCTATTTAACAGAGTCAACAGCTTGAAGAGGGCCCTGAGAGCTGGGAAAGACCACCTGCTCTGTGAATTCAACCTGCAAGTGACATACCAAAGATCCCAAGTGGCTCAATCTTCTATGCACCAGAATTTGAACTTGAGAAAAACTAAAGAAGGCCTAGCTTTTCTGCTCCTGCTCGTTGAACAAAGTGAACAGGACTTACCCTAAAGCAGAAAACAATATTGCTTGTTGACAGCTGAGAGAAGGCAGTGTGCAAAATGGACCAACACGTTTACTCGCATTGGATGATGGAGGATTGAGGAACACACAGGTTACACAAATCTACACAGGCAGACTGAAACATGGCAGACTACCATTTCTTGCCCTCAGTTTGTTGCGCCCTACCCACAGTCACAAGCACGTACACATGCAAAGACAGTGGGCCCAAAACAATTGAAAGAGACAAGCCAAGGATCACTCACTTTGCCTATACAGGTGCTTCCATTTCCATAATGAATGCTCCAATTGCAACCCTAGGAGGGGCATGGCAGTGGAGAGGACAAAGGCAGAGTGTGGGAAATGGGAGACAGTTAGGCAGAGGAAAAGAGATGGGTAAAAGGAGCAAGGAGAGAAAAGCGAACAAGGAGGGCAAGAAAAGGATGAAGTAGAGTGGAGAAAGGTGGGAAGAGGAGGAAGAAGGAAAGGGAGTATGCACACAGGATAGTTGAAGTAGGGAGAGCAGAGAAAGAGGAGAATATCTGCAGAGTGTAGAGGAGGTGGTCAGAGAACATCTGGAAGAGGGAGGAAGGGAAAAACTAGACAGTATGAGGTGGAAGACAGAGAAACATCTGAAAGAGGAGGGAGGAACAGAGTTAGAGGGTGGAAAGAATGTTGCAGGGGTGGAGGGAAGGCAGAGGGAAGCAATAAAAGCAGACCGACCCAAAGACTGGTGAAGACACACCAGTCAGAGATCAGTAGATGCCAAAAGAGGTGGTTGGTGAATTTAATGTGGCGAGCAGTGGCAAAAGGCAATTTGGCACGGTTTGTTAAGAGGCCTGGTGCGCCTGGGTGCAAGAGACCAAAACACTCAGCCAATAACCACTGAAGTTGGGCTCTAAGTGGTGTCCAGAATGAGGAAAATCATCCCAGAGGTTGGGCCCAGGTGTAGAATATAAGAAACACAATGCTCCTATTCAGTTGTTTGCTCATAAAAGAGATGGTACGTCCGTGTCCCAAGTCCTTTGTTAACCCCCTTCTTGGTTGCACCGTTCACTAGTTAAAATTAAACCTGTTCATGCCACTCACAAAGAGGTTATGAGAACAAGGTACTAGAGGGCATTATGGACCATCATTCTTCTGGAGGGGCGATATTATGGTCTTCTCTTATGGTGTTGGGACTGCTGGCTTTGACCCAAACATCGTCCCTTTGGGGGGAGAGAGTATGGGCAATAGCGTCCTCTCCTAGAAAAGAAGGATGTGGTGGAGAGCACATCTGGCATGAATAAATACATTTATGTCACTGGAAGGTTGAAGGCCAAAGGGCAGGTCAGCAACCTTTGGTTCCCCTAATGTTTTGGACTACAATTCCCATCAGCCCAAGCCAGCATGGTCAATGGTGTGGGTTCATGAGAGTTGTAGTAACATCAGGAGAGCCACAGATCTCAGACTCTGGCATAGGGAATATCCTTGGCTGCCTCGAAGAAGATCGAAAGCACGTCAAGGAAGGGTGCCTATCTACTGGTAACCAACGTCTGGCCGCGGAGGTGCCATTCTGGAAGTAGCCATTGGTGCCAACAGCTTTACAGATGCTGCCTAACTTAGTGCCAAACTTGAGGAGGCTTGGATTGCATTGCTGAATCCAAAAGTGTCCTCCAGAAGAGGGTAGGCACAAAGAACAGAGTCAGTGTGGCGGAGCTGCTTAAACACCTGCTGCATTTCCACCCTAAAGGCATCACAGGCCTTCAGAGTGGACATTGCTAGGGAAATGCTTATTGCTCACATCTATGGGCTGCGGAGTGGTGTTTTCATCTTAATTGTCGCTCTGATACCTGTAGTGGTGGTGCCACTTCCTTGACTAGTAAAAGTGTGTAGCGAGAGCAGGGCTACTCACTGCGCGAACAATGGTGTTGATTATTAAACTCCTCCTCCTCAGCCCAGAAAGGACAATTCAGAGCCAGGGTCTCTACAGATGTGGACTTTCTCTGGAGTATACATTTCAAAATATGCATATGGCATTATTTATTCCTGCTGACACTCAACCACCACTTTGGCAATGCACTACTTAACATTAAATGTATCATCTGCTATAATCTGAACTCTTCAGTGTTGTGTTCTTTACCAAGACACCAAACACACAGATGTTGCAGTTCAAATATAGGCATATGTTTGGGACATTTCTTGCATGGTTAAAAATCTGACTTGGTGGTAACATGACAAAATATCTGCGTTTGACCACCGAAAAAAGGAGCTGATGTCACAGGGGCACCAGCAGCTACTTATTTTACTGAGGACAACACTTCCAGGGTACTCAACCTATGAGTCAGCCATGTGGCATCACCTAGTGGGTGTTGAAAAATCGGATATTTTCAGAGAATTTGTGAAGAGGCAGACTCTACCGTTCCCAAAGAATCTCGTCCTCCACCTCCGTGTGCTACACGTGTCATAAATGGTACCACTCTGTGTATCCCAGTGGCTCCCAATGCAGTTGTTGATCACAGAGATCAAGAAGAAACTAGCAGAGATTCTAGACAGAGCTGTAGAAGATGAATGGATCAGTACTAAAACAAGGGCATATATATCAACCGCATTTCCAGTAATGCCTCATCTGTATACCTTGCCTAAAATTCACAAAAGCTTGATTAATCCACCTGGAGGGCCCATAGTAGCGGCCACCAAGAGCTTGTTACAACCGCTTGGAACATATATAGACTTCTTCTTGCAGCCAATCATTCAAGCCACAAGTACATATGTGAAAGATACAATGCATTTTCTCCAAATATTAGACACCATTTCTTTGGCCTCTGAAGACATCCTATTTACGATTGACGTGGTCAGCCTCTATACGAGCATTCTGCATGATTTGGGACAACAAGTAGTAGAATCCCTGTTACTTAGTACAACAGAAATTGGAGCCAACAAAGAATTTCTTATTATTTTGCTTGACTTTATCTCCAAGAACTCTTGCTTTAGGTATGATGGAAAGTTCTACAATCAAATATCGGGGACAGCGATGGGAGCAACTATGGCACCAGTAAACGCCAATAGCTTTATGCATCAATTTGAAACCACGCATGTGTTTTCTAATCCAAGATGGCAACACCAGTTGAAGACAAGGGTCAGATTCATAGATGATATTTTTGGCATATGGTCAGGCAGTAGACAAGATCTTCAAGATTTTTTGACATTCTTCAATGGGATCGACCAACATATCCTATTTACTATTGAGATAGGTAATCCTAATGTACATTATCTTGACATACAAACAGTTATCCAAGCCGATAGGATTACCACTACACTGTACACAAAGCCTACAGACCGGAACAACCTGCTTCATCGGCTCAGTTTTCATCTGCCCAAAACTCTCCAGAATCTGCCTTATGGTCAAATGTTAAGGGTTAAAAGGATTGTAAGTGACCCAGAGGATTGTCACTTACAATTGCAGAAACCTCAAGAGAAACTACAAGCAAGAGGATATCCAGAGACAGATTTAGCTACTGCTCGTGACAAGACTAATGCGCAAGAACGCCAGCAACTGTTAGTGAAGAAACCTGTGAAAGACAGTCCAGAATTGGTCTTCGTCACCAAATATTCAATACAAAGCAAGCAAATTAAGGCCATAATAGACAACAGATGGAATGTTCTCACAAGCGACGAACGAACTGCTGACCTGTTTCCTACTCCACAGATATTTGCGCATCAAAAGAGTAGTAATCTGTGGAATTTACTAGTGCAAACGAAAGAGAAAACACCGGACAAGAGACCGGATAAATTCCCTGGGACACATCCCTGCATGAGCTGTGGGAACTGTAACAGCATCATCAAAGGTAGTACAGTCACACATCCAAGAACTGGCAAAAAATTTGCACTAAGACAACATGCCACATGTCTTTCAGAGAATGTTATTCACGCCATAAAGTGTCCCTGTGGTAAGTATTACGTGGGAGAAACCTCACGTAAAATTAGTATCAGGATAAATGAGCATAAATCTAACATTAGGAATAAGAACAGGATGTCAGCTGTGGCGAGACATTTCAATGACAATGGGCACACAGTGAGCCAATTGAGATTTCTGGTACTAGAAGTTATGCCTCCCCAAAGGACTATCTCAAGAAATTAAACAGTGGCGAGCACAGAAAGAGGCTTTTTGGATCAACAAACTCGACTCGCTGTCACCGAATGGGATGAACGAGGAGCTGGACCTCAGTTGTTTCCTTTGATGTTTGAGTAACTGTATTATGATTGATTTTGGGGTTGATAATGTGCAGTGTGTCAGAATGCATTATGACATTGAGCCAATGTTAGGCTTACTTTGGGTATGCCAGCAGGGGTATGGTCAGGAATGTACTCTCCTTTAGGATAAACAACATGGCCTATTTGACCAATAAGGGACTATACATACGCCCTGGATCCATCCAGGCTACCAACATTATACTATTTTAGGATATTGTCTAAAAGTTTTTTTCTTTCTTCTCTCTTACATTCTCAGTGATTTTTCACCTAATAGCAATCTTAGGTAACGCACCCAGGGCATTCGCAGTCTTGATCTGTCCTTCATTCTCTTTTTTACTCCCCTTAATTTCCAACTAAGGATATCTACGAATCAGCACAGGGGAACATACTGTTTAACCTACTCTTGCTTGTGCCAGTGCCCGCTGTGGCGAAAGGTTTCTAGATAATGTAAGCGCATTTCTATTGATTGGAACCGTGTTGTTTTTTGTTTTTTCTTTTCTTTATCCTGCTTGGTTTGACATTATCTTGTTTGGTTTCGTATTTTTTATAATTAATTGTTTATATTTTTTCATGATTTTCAATCATGTAAGAATAATTCTTTAAAGTATGCTCTACGCACCTAAGAATGTTTAAATTTTCCAACGTGAACAAAAGTATCCTAACAGTGAGCCCACATTGAGCGTATGCTTAACAAAACATGCTATGCTCGTGATATACACCAGCAACCTTTCCAACATGGCCGCCGGCGTTTCTTAGTGCTCGCGGCTCCATGCGTTGCCTTGGCAACCTTAAACCAACACAACAAATAGCACCATGGCTACAACGAACGCGTCCTAGTGGCGTCTTCAGTTGGTTCGCCTCCGCTGTACCAACAGGTAAGCTGCATCTTGCAAATAAGACAGAGTGCGGCAGTACTCGTAGGCATTTGAGCCTTTCTAATAGAATGATTAATTAACACGCCGCGGATCGCGCTGCATGTCTTTTGAGCCTTTCTAATAGTGTAATGTATTGATACGCCGCGTTCCGCGCTGCATGTCTCCTTCATGAGCTGCGGTGCTCATAGACATCTGAGCTTTTCTGATAGAATGATGATTTGACACGCTACTTACCGCACTGCATGTCTCTTTCAGACAAGAGTCTGCACGCATGTTGAAACGCCTGCACACGTATTGAAACGCCTGTCCAGAATCTTCACTTTGGAGTGTTGGTTTGAGATTCAAGTCCATACTGTATTTATGGTAAGGTTAGTGTAGTAATGTTTACGTGATTACTAGATGTCAACAAGGAGAAATGATATATGACATTCTGGTGGTCATTTTTTCTACCTTTTTCTTTCTTTCCTTCTTTGCGGTGATTCCATGCTCTATCATCACGCACATATAATGGGATTTCACGTATGTATTTTTTATTTTTACTTTTTTAACACTGATATTCGTTGGGATTTTTATGGCTCATAACATATATGTACTCTCTATTGTTTATAACTTTTCTCCTGATATGTGTTTTTTGTGATTGGACCTGTGCATCCATACTGCCATTTTGGGCATGATGTATCCATACCCGGCATACTTGAAAAAATCCAAAAAATCACGATCACGACGATGTATACGTTGATGGCTTTGTTATGATTCATGTGGACTTGCTTCATGATTGTTGTATGTTTAATCAACCAATTTTGCTGACTTGTTGTGGGTTATCCTACAGATTCGTTTGTTCACTTTTAAAGCACTCGAATCTGATTAAGTTTTGAAAGTGCTGGCCCTGACGAAGGAACACTGTTCCGAAATGCATTGGCCAATTGTTTGAGCTCGCCCTGCACATCTGCTTTTTCTAAGATGTACAACTACTGAAATTAATGAAAAAAATTAAGAATTAGGAATTAAACTATTATTTTTTGCAATAAACTAACAGAAGTTTGTTACTTTTTGCTTGAACTGCATTGAATTGAGACACCTCGAGTGGTGTTTAGGAGTGCAGCCCGCACCGCTGGCTTAACAGCCTTGGTCCTCACCCCCTGTTGGCCACAGTTCCCTCATTTTCATTTCAGAAGGGAGTAGTTTCTTACCTGTAACTCCATTTCTCCAGCGTTGGTCCTTTTTAAAATAGCGTTTTCACTTGGAAAACTTTGACACTTTAGTGTCCCATCAACATCTTTTTGGGTGCTTAGCTACCACCAAATAGGACGTAAGGTATAAAAAGACCCGCCCCCGCGACTTCCCTTCAGATTTTAACCTCCAAAGTAGAGGAACCAACCAGGTTTGCATGCAGGGGAGGCCAGCGAGCGCATGTGAATCCATGAAAGATATCAACGATGGAGAAATAGAGTTACAGGTAAGAAACTACTCCCTTCGCCAGCAATGGATTTTTCATGGATTCACATGCTTTGAATAGATTACATAGCAGTAGCAATCATGCATGGAGGCATGTAATGCAAACCAATACATCACCAAAGCAAACACATAAGACCATCAAAGAAGACATTAGCAGTGGTAACATTAAAACAGATACCCTGAAGCTGCGGGGCTTACCTTATTGAAACAGGCGTTGCAGGACTGCACGCCCCACCTGCACATCTGCCCCATGCTGCTGATCCAGGCAATAATGCGGAGTAAAGGTATGCAGCACTGACCAGGAGGCCGCCTGACAAATGTCCACCAGCGGAATCCCCGAACATAATGCCGCCGACGAAGCCGTGGATGTAATCGAGTGCGCCTTCAGACGCCTCTCCAAAGGCTTTCCCACCTTAGAGTCACAGAACGAGATAGCCAATGAGACCCAGCGAGATAGTCCTTGTTTGGAGATTGCCCTTCCCTTGACGGAGGATCCATAAGCCACAAACAGTTGTTTAGAAAGCCAGAACTCCTGAGTACGACTCAGATAAAATTTCAAAGCTCTTTTCACATCCAGCGTATGCAGCGCCTTCTCTGTCGATGACGAAGCAGCAGCAAAGAATGATGGTAGCACGATGGAAGAAAGTTTATGAAAAGTGGTTGGCACTTTTGGAATAAAGTACGGGTTAGTGGCCAACACCACCTTGTCCTTGAAGAAACGTAAGTACGGAGGATCAATCACCAGAGCTTGCAATTCAGATATTCTTCTTGCCGAAGTAATGCCCACTAAAAATGCCCCTTTCCACGACAAGAACTGCAGGGGCGTCGACGACATAGGTTCAAACGGGGGCTTCATCAGACCTGACAGCACCAGATTGAGGCTCCAACCAGGAGGGAATTTCTTGGCTGCAGGAAAAGTCCGAAACAACCCTTTCAGAAAATGTTTGAGAAGACGATCACTAAACAGAGGGGTAGCATGCCTCTCCGCGTGAATCTAGAAATGACTGCCAGGTGTACTTTTATGGAGGAGAATGCCAAACCTTTCTTTGCCAAGTGCAACAAGTAGGGTAGAATTTGCTCTGGTGAAATGTTCAAAGGGTCCATCCTAGGCTGGCCATTACACCACACACAAAACCTTTTCCATTTGCATGCATAGGAGACATTCGTGGACGGAGCTCTAGCCGCCTCCAAAACGCGGCGACAGTCACCCGAAATGTTCAGTAGGCCAAACTTGGAGAAATCAGGAGCAAAGACGTCAGGCTGAGAGAGCCTGGATCGTGGTGCCAGACTGCGCTCTTGTCCTGAAACAGAAGGTCTGGCGTCACTTGCAACTGAACCGGTTCCACTACGGATAGATGGAGTAGGTCTGAGAACCACGGCTGCCTGGCCCAGTACAGGGCCACCAGAATCACACTGCATGGGTATTTCTGAATCCATTGGAGGGTCCGCCGTATGAGTGGAAATGGAGGGAATGCATACACGGACCTGCCCGTCCACGAGAACGCATCCCCCAGAGACCTGGGCTGAGGCCACCTGCACGCAAACTGCTTGCACTTTCTGTTCTCTCGAGTGGCGAAAAGATCCAACGAAGGATGACCCCATTTTCAGAAAATGCTTAACACCTGCTGTTCCTTCAGCTGCCATTCTGGAGTTGGTTCATTTCTCTGCTGAGCGAGTCCGCCTGCACATTCATCACCCCCGACAGATGAAACGCTACAATACTGATGTCTTGTTCCAGGGCCCAATGCCAAAGTCCCTGAGCCTCTCTCGAGAGAGCACCCTGGAATGAGTGCGCCCCTTCTTCATGAGGTAAAACATTGTGGTGGTATTGTCTGTCAACACCCTCACCACGGAGCCACGTATGCGTGGCAGAAACGATTTTGGAGACCAATGAACCACTCTCAGTTCAATCACAATGATGTGAAGACTCGATTTGACCAAAGACCACAGACCTTGAACCTGGAAGCTCCCCAGATGCGCTCCCAACCCTGTCTGAGAGGCATCCGTCACAATTGTAGCTTGAAACTCCGGCCTCATGAAGAGACGACAGTTCTTCGCCAACAGAATGCATGACGTACATGCAACGCCATGTCTCCCAACAGCGACATGTACGTTCTGACCTACACTCTTGTTCCGACTTTCCACTCTGCTGCTTTCTGCTTGAGTTTTTGAATTCTCTCGACAGAGGGCTTCACCAAGCCTAGCTGCGTTTGAAATTCTGCGCCCAGAGATACCAAGCTCCTGAAGGAGATAGATATGACTTTTCAAAGTTAACGGCAAAGCCAAGTCGTTGCAACAGCTGCATGCTAACGTTGAGGCTTGCCTGCGTTGCTGCCGGCGACAAGCCGTGTTTCAGCCAGTCGTCCAGGTAAGGGTAGACGTAATGACCTTCTCGTCGGAGCCACGCCGCCACCGGCGCTAAACATTTCATAAATGTCCAGGGGGACGATTTCAGACCAAACTGGAGCACTTGGACCTGGTAATGATCTTGACTCACTACAAATCGCAGAATTTTTGGTGTCGTCGAAGCATGGGTATGTGGAAATATGCGTCTTGCAAATCCATCGATGCCAGAAATTCCCCCGGCTGTACCGACCAAATGACTTCTTGAAGTGTGAGCATCTTGAACTTCAGGCGTTGCAGAGTCTTGTTCAGCGCCCAAATGTCCAGAATGGGTCCCCACTTGCCGTTGGGTTTCTTCACCACAAAGTAACGGGAGTAAACCCCCTGGCCTCTTTCGGCCACTGGAACCAATTCTATAGCCCCTTTATGTAGCATAAGTACAACCTCCTGCTGTAAGATGTGAAGATGAGGTTGCACAGATACACAGGAGGAATGGGAACCGGTGAGCTCTTGAATTCCAGAGAGTGGCCCAACCGTACCGTGTCCAATACCCAATGGTCTGATGTAATTGTGTTCCGTTCAGCGACGTGTAGAGCTACTCTGCCCCCCAGCATATTTCTACGAAGACGGTCATTGTTGTGATTTTGTTTGTTTACCTTTGGCGGAAGAGGCCTGTCCTCCTCTCCTTCTGGATGCCTGAAAATCTCAGCTTCTTTGCATAGACTGTACTGCCCGTCCATACCCTTGTGAGGAGTATCCAGACCGACCGTAACTCCGGTCTCTGGAGGCAGCAAACCGGGTGTTCCCTGACGTTCCATGGAAGGGGCAAAATGACCGCCCGCTTTGCAAAGCTCCCAATGATCTCGCCGTATCGGAGTCCTCTTTCATGCCCTTGAGGGCTTCGTCAATATTTTTCTCCAAACAATTGTTCCCCCTCACAGGGCATGTCCAGTACCTTATAGTGAACCTCCGGCCTAAAGTCTGTGCACTTCAGCCAGGTCTGCCGACGTAGTACCACACCATTATTAATCTGTTTGAAACCAGATTCCGCTAAATCTACAACAATGTTAATGCTGTGATTTGACACTAACTCACCATCACGCACCAGTAACATGGCAGTCTTTCGGTGTTCCTCGGGTAGATGATCTAACAGAGGGGCCAGCCGATGACACATCTTGCAGTCGTAGCACACCATAATCGCCAAAGAGTTGGCAGCTTTTACTGTCGTCGCCCCCACCGTTAAAAACTTCTTTCCGAAGGCATTTTGTCTTCTAGTGTTGCTGTGAGGAGGTGTGGTGCATTTGTGCTGTGTTCTGGCATTCCGGCTAGCCGCCACTGACACCACTGACTCAGTGGTGGGTTGGTTGTGAAATCAAACACTTTGGCGGAGAGTCCGGGGCCTTACATTTTTTCTCTAATCTCCCTTTGACTGCTGGTTCTGAGAAGGGATGGCGCATGGTGCGTAGGCCTTCTTGCCAGACATGGTCCAGGATTGGAACAGAGAAAACCGCCCTGCTCCTCTTGCCAATGTGGTGAAATAGGAAATATTCTTTTCGTTCTTCCTCTGGGGTCAGACCAAATTCAATACAGGCCTTTGCCATCATGGCATGAAATGCCCCAACGTCATCCGAGGGCGAAGGTTGCGCTGGACTCCTAGAGGCTTCCATTTCCACATCAGACTCTCATGACAAGTCTCTCGACGGTGACGAGGAGACAGAGATAGAGTCCCTGGGCTCATGGTCCGAATCAGAGTCCGGTAGCTCACCCTCCTCCGGATGGGAACAAGGAGCCGGCAACTCAGCCGTAGACGCTAGACGTGGTGGAACACCTGCCGCGTCAGCGATAGGTGTCACTGGAGGCGCACCCAAAGGAGGCAATCTTGAATCTAGTTGACTGAACAGGGACTGCAGTGTAGATAAGACCTGGAGGGACAGTATCGACTACGGGTTCACCAGAGGATACGTGGATGGACCAGACTGTACTCCTGCCATCGCCGAAGGGCCAACACACTGTAAGCCGAGGCCTGTTGGGTTCACCACTGGCCGACTCCTGCTGTAGCAAAGTGTCTGGTAGGGCGTCATACGCCGAAGGCTGCCACACCCCACCCGCTGGTAGCAAGTTGTCCGTCGATGACGAAAACCTTGGGCCTTCATCGACTGCAGTCACTGAGGCCGACAACACAATCGTGGAGGCAGGCACCGTAGCTGGCAGTGAAACAATCGACGGCGGGACTCCCGTCGATGGCGCCGACAGTTGTGGCGCAGTTTTCTCAGGCGATCCCACCCGTTTGGACTCCCTGGATGGATGTTTCGAAGACTCTCTACTGGAGGATGATCTACCATGTTCTCCTGAAGAGGAGCGTTTCGAAGAGTCCTTTTTGTCCTTCCCCGAAGAGGACATTTTTTCAGACCTTCCCTCCTGCCTTTGGGACTGGTCAGATGGACCTGCTTAGACGACAAAGGGGCCCTTTCATCAGGTGTTTGCTCGAGGAGGGACGACCGCTCTTCTCAGCACCGGAAGGTCGAGACTTCTTAGCCGGGGGTTCAGCCGATACCGACCGGCGAGGAACTGTAGGAGCAGGTCTCTCAGATGCCAGACTGCAAACCGATCCCACCTCAGATGGAGGGAAGGCACCTTCGTTTAACGAAGATACCAACCGCTGATTGCGGTCCTTTAGTGTTTTTGGAGAGAAACCCTTATAGGTGTTGCAGGAATCGGCGGAGTGATGAGGGTAGAGGCAATAGAGGCAGTCCATGTGCCCGTCCCCTTCATATACCTTCTTCAGCCCGCAAGTCGCACAGGAACAAAACAAAGCTTTTCCCGAAGACATTGGGAAAAAATGACCACAACACACCAAACGTGTAGAATCAAAACGAGCATGAGGTGATCCTGACACTTTGGAGAAATCTGAAGGGAAGCCGCGGGGGCGGGTCTATTTATACCCTACGTCCTATTGGGTGGTAGCTAAGCACCCAAAAAGACGTTGATAGGACACTAAAGTGTCGAAGTTTTCCAAGTGAAAACGCTATTTTAAAAAGGACCGAGGTTCCCAGCCTGACGACGGGGAATATTCAAAGCATGTGAATCCATTAAAGATCCAATGATGGAGAATCGAAAATCCCAGAATCCGTCTGAGCTTTGGAGAAAATCAGGACCGGCTTTGAAGAAAGGTGGAAACGGCAACATGACATCCAAGATGAATCAGAAGCCACCACAACAGCTATCACCTCCGTAGGAAACCAGAAAACTCGCCCAACTACAGAAAAACACATTTTTAAATCGACAGCACGTCAGAAGACCATCAGAGAATACTGTGAAAACTGTGCTGGAAAAGGGGCAGGGGTTTAGAGGGACTTTTTAAGCCATTCCCTTGGATCCAGGGGATAAGACAGACACTGCTGCAGAGTGTCTAGTGAGTGCTGCAGCCAGTGGGAAAGGTAAGAAGGCACACAAGCACACTATAAAAGTAGACAGCCGGAAATGCAGAGTTTGGGTTGTATGGATTATGTCGCAGGAGTTGCTGAAGGTTGATAAAGAGATCAGGTGTAAGACGGACAGAGGAGCCAAGTGTCTGAGAGTTGGTTGCACAGCTTAGTAAAGGTGTGGTCTTAGTGAGAGTGAGCAGCACCAGTTGTTTGTAGTGCAGTATAGTACAGGAAGTGGGGGGCATAAATGTTGAGAGGGAGAGGAAGATAGGGTGTAGATGAGAGTAGAGGAGTGGGGTAGTAGTAGTTTGGGTGAAAGGGAGTAATCTTTAGGAGAGAATGAGGTTGAAATTGTTGTCGGAGGGGACTGCAAGCAGAGGGTTATAGGAGAGAAGTGGGAAAGGGGTGATAGTAGTATTGAGTGTAGTGAAAGGGTGAGCAGGAAACCATTTTTGTGCGAGAAGAGACCAGTAGTCGTGTGGAGGGGTTGGTAGTATAGTAAAAAGACAGATGAAGGAGTAACATCAAAGCGTGGGGGGAAAGACTAGAAGTCTGGAAGTCAACAGAGGTAAGTAGTAATAGTGCGGGGAGAGTAGTAGTGTGGAAGTGGGGGAGTAGTAGTAATGTAGAGTAGTAGTACAGTGAAGCGAAGAAAGGTAGGAAAGAAGGAAGTGAGATCGGAGGGTGGAGATAGGTGTAAGAGAGAAACATCAGAGAGAAAGTGGAGAGAGAGGATCTCCCCTTACTACTCTACTCCGTCCAAAGCCACTCTCTCCTCCCCACATCTATCTCCTCTTTCCCTCTGCGCTTCACTCAACTACTACTCTACCTTTTCTGCATTACTACTGCTCACCCTCTCCCACACTAATACCCCACCCTTTAGAACTAATGACTAGTGGGGTAGGGCCACCTAGCAAGTCCCTGAGGGAGTTAGAGAGCCAATGTTTTAGGAAGGAATATTTAACTGAAGACAGTGGGAGACAGTAGGGGTTACTGGTCAATAACACTAACCAAGGGTTAATGGACACCTGAGATAGGGAGGGAATGACACTGGATACAGAATAGGGACGGCCATAGCGCCACTTCCCAAACCCCTTTTCCAGCTGGTGTAGCCTATTAAAGAATTTGCCTATTTTGTGCTCCACAATCTATGCTCCGAGAAAGGTCCCATGAGACGATCTCACCTGCAAAAAGTCGTAAGGGAGGTTTCTTTTTCCTGAATCCTAAAATACTTTACCCAAATTTTCTAGGAGTGTAATTTACTATTCAAAACTCCAATCCTAGTATACTTGGGGAAAGTGTTTGTTTTTTGTCAGGCTGCAAATCGGGGGAAATGTCGCCCCGTGGTAACATTTTGCTTGACGAGATTCTCAATGGATACGTAGAGAAACAGTCCATAGCCTACGTTGTCTTGATGTTTTGGAAAAGAAGAACCCTTAAACTTCAGTGGGACTATGAATCATTCAGGCCATCTGTGACTGGAGGCGCTTTTCCTTGTATGTACTTTTAATCAACCACCTGCAGTGCAGAAGAGCGGGTGAGTACATACTTGTTACATCATCAAACAAAATGGTGGACTTGCACACAGACCACATTCACTGAAATATCAAAATATTGCACTGAACGATAACAAATGTGGCAATAAGCATCATCATAATGTACTGTAAAAGATTTTTCGGTCTAGGTGTCTTGTCTCTGCAACATGTATTGCAGCAAAACGTGTGCCGCAAAAGTCCCATACTGTCAGAGCTGTATTAAACATCACAGCCTGCCTTGGAAGTCTGGAACAGCTGTTATCATCCCATGTCTAGAGTTAGGGACCTGAGGTGGAGTTGATGGAGCTTAGCAATGGAGAAAGGCTGACAACAACCATGGCAGCTAAACTAAGTTACGATTGGAAATTTGTAATTATAAAAGAAAAGGAAATTAAATGTGTTAAAAGAAAGAAAAGTGTAGCTCAGCATGATGGTGATGCATGGAGAGCAAAAATGGACTAGGGATGTTGGTGATGTAGAAGGCAGAGTCGGGCAGAGTGAGAAAGGAATAGCAAGCTTGAACTGAGAGCAGGCACTGGAGTACATACCAAGGCCGGGAGGTAACAAGCACACCACCCTGTTATCTGGGTCTTGTGGCGACCCATTGCAGCATGAGGAGCTGGTGTCCAGTCCGGTCACACGTATGAGCAGTGAGGAAAACTACCCCCCAGTTACTAGTCTCAAAGATAACCAGCAGCTCAGATGGCAAAAGGGAGCAATCTCCGAACAGCACAAGGAGGAACCATCCACCCACATATTCATGTGGTGCCAGGCAGTGCGGTAGTCCAAAAGCCTGAGAAGTGGTAGCAAGCATTGAGACAGATAGTTGAAAGGATTTGGAAGGTCTGGCACAGATGCAAGAGAAAAGAAGAAATAGGCGTGCAAGAATAAGTGCAGGAAGAGCTGGTGGGGCCATGCACAAAAGGCAGGCAGCAAGGAAAACTCAGCCAGAGCTTAATGGAACAAGAGAAGGCCACACAGGAGGGGGAAGGCAGCAGGAGCAGGCAAGCAGGAGACACAGTAACCTCCAACCAAGTCAGCATCACCTCCACAGAGTAGGTGGAATTGGAACGTGCCTGGTTAAGTACTTGTGCTTGTTTTGAACCAAACAGGCCTTCAACCGAGGCTCTGGTGGGCCGACTGGTTACTGTGGGTAACAGTCCACGCCATGCGCACTGCACATGCGTGAAACTGGAAACATGGCAGCCCCCATCTACGAGCATCACTGCACCAGTTCCGCCATTGAGGAAAGTCACAGTACCGCAGGCGGGACGGCGCTGTGACAGCAGGATCTGGGATAAGGAGAAAGGAGGACCAACAGGTCTGAGACACTCCTACATGAACGAAGCTGGTACCAGTGTGTGCTATCACGGCCAGGAGAGGACTGGCATAAAGCAGGTAGAAAAAGTGGGCCTAGAAAGGGAACTACAGGCACGTCACGGGAGGAGAGGCTGGAATGTTGGCAAAGAGGCGGGAGTGGGCCTTACATGGAGGCTAAGGCCCAAAAACTACCACACCAATGATACATTTAAGCCTTTTAGACCTCGGCAGGGATCATTAATGCAGCATAATGGTATGCCTCAAGAAGGGCTATAAGTTGATGAATGGTCATTATGTCAAGTGATAATGACCGTTCCCGAGATCTATAAAGTTATTAGCACATGGAGTTACCAACTAAAAAGTGAAGTGTTTTCATTGTAGGGAGAAAAACGTAGCACGCAAGTAATTTGTATGGTTAAATTGATGAATATAAGGTTAGGAACAAACTTCACACATTTTTGGGCATTGATGTCACCTAAACCTCTCTGCCTTTGCTTAGCTGAAAGCAATGGTTTCTGTGCTGTTTGTCACTATGCTGCTCAAGTCAGAATGTTGTGAATGAGCTCTATACAGAGATCATAGGGAGAATTCCAAGGATTCTAATTGGTTGAGAGGAGGTCTATAATGTAGCGTTAAGCCCGGCTTTCTAGGATGGGCTGGGCCTGCTTTTCACACAAAACATGCCAACACTCGCCATCCCCGCGCACAATGCTAGTAACAACAGGCTTTACGTGTTTACTTTTTTTTTAAAAGCATGTTGCCTTGGATGGAAGGACGCATGGTGGTGCACCCATCCATGAAATAAAACATCAGCCCATAGTAAGATGGCTACCATGAGGACGCTAGAAAGGCTCAGGAGTAAGTCCTGCCTTGAGCTCCATGGGGGGCCCTTGAGGGACGGGGAGGAGTATGGCAACAGGCAGAAGGTAAATAGGGGTGGGTGGGAAATTAGAGTTTCTGGGTGGGCAAGGAGAGATGGGAGCAGAGAGCCCAACGCATGAGGGTGCAGCGATCAGCCTTCCTGGAAGGCTGGTTTATACCGGCGATTCCACAATGACTGGCACTCATGCCGGGTGCAAATAGAATCTATATGCTAATATCCAGGGACCACAGCCCCCGTGCTAGCAAGATGCCTCTGGGCAATTATTTAATCAAGCATATGATGTGCTTATTTTGAAGTCAAATGTCAGCCTAGATCGTGAGGGGAGGGGGGAATAAATCAGTGCTAAAGGGACAGGTATTTGTCAAGTTCTTACATTAACATCCATACAGTAAGACAAAAGAAGAATGTCAATTAACATTCAATTCCATCAGTTTATCTATCAAGGGGTAGGTTGTCCCTGGGGCATTAACTGCAAAATAGGGTTCTCTACCAGCGTAATACTAAGTTTCAATATGGCCACATCATAATTGGGTTTTGGGACAATCCAGAGCTGGAGATGATTTAATTTCCCGACAGGATAATGATCTCCTACAATATTCCCCGGTCTCTGGTTTTGCGTTTTATCTGTCTCTGGTTCTGTATGGTAGGATGCCCTGTACACTGGTCCAAGCTATCTGGTGGCTTGTCTTTTCACTGCAGCCTGAGCTTGGAGCCTATCAGGCTCCAAGGAAAACACCTTCTGAAATGTTTATATTTAAGTGGAATAACATTTTTTCATCCATTCATAGCATCAGTGAATGGATTTTACCAACACAGACACGCTAACAAACATGGATATACTTTGTGCCACTGAAAGGAACACAAAAAATCCTTGGTCTGAATTACGTTTACCTGTTCACTCCCTGGGTGCGAGGGCGCTGGTGGACTAAGGAATCCACTGTGCCGAGGTTTGCCCTGTTCGCTTTGTGAGCCATACACAGCACGTGCCAACCACCATTAATAATAGGATGTAAATATTCACCCTCTGATTAAAGCAGAAACACTTCAATCAGTCAGAGCAACAAAGGGAGCCAACCATTATCAATTTCCACCAATCCATCAAAGACACTATAGCTATGTAATCACTTCAAACGAAAGAAGATCATTTACATACACTTTCAAAATAAGGCCAAATCCACATTGAAGTCTTCCATCTCGAGCTCCCAACTGAGCTATGCAATAAACTACTACCTAGAATCAGATTTCAGAAGCATGAGACAGGATCTTGCAGTCACGGTTAAGGATAAGGAAATCCACTGGAGTACCTCTCATTATACTAGGGCTCGCGTTATAATAAGGTTCTTCGGAACACACCAGATATCGAGAAACCACCACTGCAGGCTCTTGCACTAGCCTTGTGAAACCAGTTCATCACTCTTCCACCGAGTCACTGCTTTCAACATAAAGAGCCCGGAAGATGGGAAAGAAAATATGCTTATCTACTGCTTTTTATATTTCTGCTTTGTTGTGGCTGTCACAGCAGCTGCAATGGATTCCCCAGCTATCTCTACACTCTGGGGTTAGCATTTCAATAACATGCACTTTATCAGGCACTCTGAAACCACCAAATACAGTTTGATATCTTGGGGACTACGTGACAAGTGGAGGTTCATGAGACCACTACTCTTTGAATACTCACACATCACACCTGAGAGGATCACCCATTTTAAAGCATAAACATATTATTGGGAGGGTAACCTATCCAACAATTAAATTGGAACCTCCATTTGGATAAAAGCAGATGGCATTGCAAGAGGCATCTTGAGCTTTTCAAGAAAGTAGGGGAAAGCCTTCAAGAGAACTGTAATCATATCCTCCAGAACCAATCCACAGGTTTTATCTGTTCTCGGGCAGACATCTGGGGACTGAAGTGCATGCAAAGTTGTTGAGTGACCTGCGGGAATAAGGCTGATGCTCTGGGCTCTGCTTGTATATGGCACAGCAGGCCCTTAAAATGTGGGGAACACACACCTTGAAACTGTGAAGCTAGAGCCGATTGAACATTCATGCAAGTGCAGTTGTTGAGGAGGAGGCGCACTTAGGAGTGGAGCTAACGGGATTTGGATGTTTAACCACATAAGTGGTTAGCTACTTTAGAGTCGGAGGTACAAACTAATGCTTCAATCCATTTGGAGAAATCATAAGAACCTACATTGCTACAGTGTATGCTTAGGACTGTGTCTTGGGCTGCTTTATGTCAGTTTCTCTCATTCTCTACCGGGCTGGTTTACCCAGACAATGGTCAGTCTATGATAAAATGGATGTGTACTTTTATTGGATGAGCTCTACTACTTCAACTAATTGTTAGCTAAAATCACTGCTATTTTTATTCTAACACTTGGGCCACTGCTTTTATTGGATGTGTTCCAGAGTTGACCATGTACCCCAAAAGTCCTGCATGAGTGATATGCTTGTCTATACTCGAATTGTCGCTTGAAGTATCAGCCATGCTATTCTAGTTTTACTACCTTGCCGGAAAGCTAATCATCTGTAATAACCAGAGTGTAAGAGGAGAGATTGAGACATCTGTCATGCAATCCAGCAACTCTATTTACAAATGCCATTGTAGCCTTAGGCAGGCTCTCCTGTCAAGAACTGTCCTCTCATTCACATTGGGCAGAGGGAGTGTCTCTCGTGCCTACTATCTAATCACTGGGCCTCCATGATGGAGATGTCTAGCTACGGAAAGCCGCACACCGACGTGGTGGTGGTGGTGGTGGTGGTGGTGGTGGGGCTGCTACCAAAAAGATGCTGGTAATGGCATAGTTGGACAACTTGTTGAAAGTTGGTAGGAAGATTGTTGCTTCCATTACTGCGGTTGTCTGAACATCCCACCATTAATATCTGCTGCCACGCCAGATGCTGGCATTTAAAATTCAGTTCATGATGCTGAGTGCCTATGTAATTTTGGATTAACAACCACTTGCAGAAACGGCGAGGACTGGTGCGCAAAGGTTAAGGGAGGGAGATTTCTAACAGCTGAAAAAATATGAAGAAATGTTGATAAAGTTAATAACAATATAACAACGAAAGGAAAAGAAAGACATTTTAAAGGTTTCACGGTGCGTTCGAGTAACAATAATATCCCTCAGAACAAGTAATAGCAGCCCTCTCAACAGACAAGTAACGTTGCCAGTCCTATCTCAAGCAATAAGAGATTGCCTCCTAGCAGATTTCGTCATGCTAATATGCAAGTGTTTGGGATTATGTCCATACATGAAAGTATGACGGCCATTGACTGAAGAGTGTATTGCAACTATGCATGGGAAAGCTGTAAAATGCATTACCAAGAGGATCTGACTTCTACAACATTTAAAGCTTACAATTTAACAGAGAGAAGAAGCCCTTCTGAAATTGTTTAATCTTCGAACGACAAGGACAGTGTGCCTAAAAGGTAAAATTATTGAAAAGTCCCTACCCCAGTCAAAGCAATAGAGCAGACACATGTTGATTATACCGGACTGTTTAGAAAAGATGAATGTGGTTCAGTTCAAATCTACAGTATCCTGCCGAGTAAATTGACAGCTTGAAAAAGAAGCCTACCAAGTCCGTAAAATCTCAAATCTTCTGAGTAAAGGAATCAAAGAGTGGTGTTAAACAAAAGGATAACCCCCACTTGCACCCGAAGTGGCACCTTCGGCAGTAGTTCCCATTTTCGTGTGCTTACCGAATGAAAAAGATTCTACGTTTTCTCCTATGAACAACGTAATGCAAATACCCTGGGTAGGCAGCACAGAAACAGTAGAAACTGGAGACTGCATATTACAGGGGTCTACAACCTGCAGCTCTCCAGATGTTTTGGACAAGGACCACCCTCATTTCTCACCATTGACTATGCGGTCTATGGCTGAAGGTAGAAATACACTTACCAGGAATTATTTGCTTAAATCAAACTTCTCGATTTAGAGCATACATAGGATAATCCTTCTCCTAAATCCACAGGCACTCCATTTCCCAAATGGTTTTACCAGACCTAATGCTTTATCACACAGAATATCAGTTAAGAGAGTAATTCCATCCCAAGTGACAGTCCCACTCAGCAACTGATTTTCCACATTATAGTCCCTTGAGGAGGCAAATGGACAAGCACAGGATACTATTCTACTACTTTATGTAGAAAAAGTAAGATGAGGGGCGCACTCTAGTTCCCAGTCATGTATACCTGCTGCACTTCAGTTGATCTTCTCCTCCAAGCGCTTTCATGTCTCTAACAATCTTCAGGGAGGCCGTCTTTCTTTTCAGGGGTTAATGATTAGTTTCAATTTCAGTCTCAAGGAATTCTGGTAGCTGTAGTGATAGCACAATTTTTTCAATTCAGGTGACCAGGAACCAACTCCCCTCCAAAAGCACAATTCTTTCCCATAATTGGGAGTGGGGGGAAAAAAATCATTATGGCTCTCCAAGATGGGGCATGTTATCCCCAGTGCCACTGCCTCTGTAAAAAATTGTGCTATCACTACAGCTACCAGAATTCCTTGAGACTGAAATTAAAATGAATCAGTAACACCTGAAAAGAAAGACTGCCTCCCTGTTAGAGACATGAAAATCTCAGGATTTGGTCTGAGTGGGGATTTCATGTTGCAGGCAAGGATAATAACGGTAGATATGTTTACGAGTAGATAACCCACGGTCTTCCATGTCACCGACAACAATATTTAAAGTAATGCCCGGACCTGAATGCCATCTCCATTTCAGAGCACTTACATTTAGATTTTATGCTTGCATTGAATAAGAATATTTAGCCAACTTGACTGTAATTGAGGCACAGGCAGGTAATGAAATGGCTTTGGCTGCGAAATTAGCAGATACACTAAAAACTATATCTATTACCAGTTGTAGTGTGCCACGTAATAAATCTCTTAGACCAGGCTATGTATGCACAGAGAAAATTAGATCTTAGATCTGGAGCCCCATGCTAACAAGTACATATAAAGCTATAATTCAGGTCGGGAAGTATCCAGAGCTGAGTAACAGGGAACATGTATATGAAGTTCCCTCACAAAACGTTATCGCCCTATTTCTCTTTTAGACTCCTCGCTCAAAACGTTTGGCAAAATTAATGTAAGTAAAAGGAATGGTTTACCGAGAACGACGCATCATCTATTCATGACGATCCCATGCGCTCTATTCCCATGTGCTCCAATTGCTAACACCACCCTAAACAGAGTTGTTTCGGTGATTAATGTTGTGAAATCTGAACTTCTGGCTTTTAGCAGTGATGCAATTTCTTTTTACGTCAGATGGTTTTGTGTCCACCAACTAAGCAATTCACAGGGGACCGGCCTATGTTTAGCGGAGTGTAAACATTACTGCACATTTACAAATGAAAGAGTGCTTTGTATAGTAGAAGGCCCACCCACTTGTCTCAGATAAGAACATATATTGCGGAGAATAGGGCTATTGCTTTGCAAGGGTCACACCTTAATGTAACAACGAGTTTAGGAAAAAATATATATACTTTTATATTCTTTTTAAGTATTTTGAGCCTCCAGGTCTTTGCTCCCACAGATAGGATGCACAATAAGTTGGGTCTTTCTTACGAAACCGATTAACCTGAGTTTGAGCCAGATTATCCTTTATTTGAAAATATGGGGCATTGAAAATGTTATTTGTAATCGTAATTGAACCACTGGCGGTCGCCATTCGACAAGAGGAGAGAATACAAGGAATAGGTTATGGGGGAGTTGGACAGAAATTATGGCTATATGCTAATGACCTGTTATTGGTGCTGAGAGACCTGGGAAATTTGTTACCAACTCTTATGGAGATTATTTCAGATTTTAATACATGCTCAAGCTAGAACATCAACTGGGCAAGAGAAAATCAGATAGTTAGGCTTCTGGGTGACCAAAACATTTGAAGAAATGGTTCAAGAGAATAGGAAGGTATTGAGCGCAGGATTGAAACAGGATTTAGAAAGGTGGAAATTACTAAATCTATCATTGAGGGGTAAGGTCGATGCACTAAAAAGGAACTCCACACGAAGATAACATATGTTTTGAGCATGTTACCTTTGAATGTTGGGCGAAGATTTTGGAAGGAATTTGATGTTCGTATACAGAATTTTCTCTGGGACAAACCCACCCCCTCCCCCAAAGGATGTAATTATGGATATTGCAATTACCTGTAGAGAAAGGTGGTTTAGGAACGACTAATTTTTACGCATATCATCTAGCATGATTCTATGCCCCATTCATGGAGAAGGTACCAAATGAGTGGGCCAAAGCAGAAGCATCTCCATTAGGACCTCTTACACCAAGAGCTGTCTCATCTACTACATCTAGAACCCACAACACAATTTCTGAGGAGCTCTTGGAAGGAGCTTGTGAATCTACTAGACGAAAATGCATTTAAGAGTCTTGACTCATCTATATGGTAAAACCCAAAAGTAATGGAAAATGGGAAAACAATGTTTTGACCAGATTGGTTCTTGGAGGAATACAATGGATTGGGGATCTGAGACATGATGGCAGATGACTGACCCTAAATAAAGTTAAGGATATGTGGGGAATAACACATTGCACTCAACGTGATTACCGTAGACTTAAAAAGGCTATTGGAGAAAATGAGTGTAAAAAGGGAACTGATTTTCTAGTTTTAAACGCAGGTGACAAAGTAGGTGTTGGCAGGCTGGCGAGTAGATACTACATGCTGATCGTATCCAGATCAAAGGATAACACATTACTATTGCAATAATGGACTAGGAGATTGGCATGTGAAATTACAAACGAAAGATGGAAAAATATATGTAAGAATGTATGCCTGTCTTCTGTCCGTTTGTGCAAGAGATTGAGTCAGATTAAAATCCTAAATAGAGTATATTGGACTTGTGAGAGATTGTACAAGTGAGGTTTATTGGATACAAATGATTATTGGGGTCGTCTTCACAGGATTGGGACGTTGAAACACATGCTTTGGCAGTATGTGAGAGTAAGGAACATCTGAAGAAGACCGATATTTTTTTTTTTTTTTTGAAATTTCAATTTTATTGGTTTTACAGGTTTAAACAGTAACATCTCGTCAGTGCAAGCATGTGCAGAGAAAGAAAATATATAGTCTAAATACAAGCAAAGCAATTCTAAACGTATGGCATGAAATATGCTGGTGACAACAATAGGCAACTTTTCCAGTCTTCAATCACTCCCCCCTCCCCCTTTTGAACCGGGACAGTTCTTTTTGCAATATTATTATAGTTCCTTACAGAGATCGGGTGACAATGGTAAGCACAAGTGTTCAGCAGGATCAAGGCAAACATGTTACTCATACAGGCAGCACATGGATCTGTGGGATCAAACTTAGGCAGTACACACACTAAATTTCAGGTAATATATTTTGCACGGAAGGCAGCCCATTCGGATTCCATCGATGTGCTAAGTCCGTGTAGGGCAGCGGTCAAACTCTCCATTCGGAAGATGTTGCGTGCTACGTTTACCCATTCTGTCTTGGTGGGGAGGGATGGTCTTTTCCATGCCATCGTGAGGCAGGCTCTAGCTGCCATTAGTAAACCCAAAGTCATCTTAGGCGCTTTTATGATCGATTCATCTTCTTCATTCAAGCCAAAGAGGATCAATATGGGGTGTTTTTCTCTGTCCTCATCATCTAAGTCTTTTATCCAACTAAGGACTTCGTCCCAGTATGCCTGCACCTTGCTGCAGCCCCACCACATATGCCAATAATTGGCGTCCTGGCCACAGTTCCTCCAGCATTGTGGGTTGACTCCTTGATACATTTTAGCAAGTCTGAGTGGGTCATATTGCCATCTGTGGAGGAGTTTTAGCGCATGTAGCTTATATTGACATGATATCGATGATTTAGCTGTTTGTCTACAGATGCGCAGCCATAACTCGTCGTGTAGGGGTCTGCTCAGGTCAGTTTCCCACTTGGTCCTCAGTTTGGTTGATGGGGCTGTGTTGTTTGATATCAAGGCATTGTACATGACACTTATCAAGCCTCTGGAGCCCGTCCAGGTGTCCAGAATTCTTTCGAATGGCGTAAGATCCCTCTGGAGCTGGTCTTTCCACTTTTCTCGTGACATTACCCCTTTTAGTTTTAAGTATTGAAAAACTGATAGAGGGCCTATGTTGAGCGCCTCTTCAAGCTCTTGTATGGTTATGAAGACCTTGTTTCTCCACAACTGGCCTGCCCGCTCCAGGCCGGCTTCGTACCAGGACTGATAACTTAGTGGTTCGGAGATGTCATCACATATTCCCGGGACCCAGAGGTGTCCCAGGGGAGAGGGCCAGGTTGTAATCCCCTTCATGTCTCTATTTGGTTTCAGGATTGACCAGATGGTCCCGAGTATCGGGTGGTTTCTGATACTGTTTCGGAGTTGCGGTCCAGGTACCCATATCCATTCGCCAACGGTGTACGGGCGAAGGTGGAAGTTGTCCAAAGCTATCCAATGTGAATCCGTTTGTTGTCTCAAGTGGGGGATCAATATTCGCAGCTGAGCCGCTCTATAGTATGATTCCAAGTTCGGGAGGCCTACTCCAGCGTCATCTTTCTTAAGGTATAGGAGGGCTTTGGGGACTCTCGGTTTTTTACCTTGCCAAAGGAATGCCAACAGGGACTTTGTCATTCCAGTGAAGAATTCTTTAGGCATTTTTATGGGGAGCATCTGAAACAGGTATAGGATCTTCGGGAGAATTACCATTTTAATGGCGTTTAGGCGTCCCATCCACGAAATTGTGAGTGTGGCCCATTTTTTCATGTCGTTTTGCAATGTGAGTGATATGGGTGGGAAATTTGCTAAGTACAAGGCGTCCAAATCTCGGGTGACGTTGATGCCCAGGTATCGTAAAGTGGTCAGGCTCACTTTCATTCCCAGTGGGGTGAATCTCTCTACCTCATCGTCTCTATTCTTGTCAAGCGGGAGGAGTATAGATTTTCCAGTGTTAATCTTCAAGCCCGCCAGCAGTCCATATTCTTCAATGATTTTTAGAGCCGTCGGGATGGAGTCGAGCGGGTGTGTGACGTGCAGGAGTATATCGTCGGCATAGAGACCCAACTTATATTCTTTGTCTCCAACTCTGATCCCTCGGACCCCGGCGTCTTGTCGCAGCCGTTGTGCCAAAGGTTCTAGGGAGAGGACAAACAGAATAGCTGACAATGGACATCCTTGTCTCGTGCCCCTTTCCAGGGGGAACCATCTGGAATAGCCACCATTGACAGAGACAGATGCTCGTGGAGATGAATATAGAGCTTTTATGGCTAGTCGGAGCCTCGGGCCAAGTCCCACCTCGACGAGTACCTTTTCTAGAAAGTCCCAGTCCACCCTGTCGAAGGCTTTCTCAGCGTCCAGTGACAGTAGTGTGGGATCATCTGGCATGCGGCGAGCTTCATGTATCAGGTGGAGTGTCTTCCTCATGGTGTCTGCTCCTTGTCTTTGGATCACAAAGCCAACCTGATCCGGATTCACCATCCGCGGTAAGTGGACCTCAATCCGGGCTGCGATGACCCTTGCATATATTTTGGCGTCTATATTCAACAGCGATATGGGACGATATGATTCACACAATTTAGGGTCCCTGCCTTCTTTTGGAATAACCGTCAGCAGTGCTTGAGCGAAGGAGGGGGGGACTTTCCCTGTTTCAAATATTTCGTTAAAGAGTGTTGTTAAGAAGGGAACTACTTGCGCAGTGAATGATTTGTAAAAGCCAGGGGTGAATCCATCATCTCCTGGAGACTTTCCTGCTTTGAGTCTCCGGATAGCGTTGGAGACTTCTTCTTCACTGACAGGGACCTCGAGCACCTCCGACTCAGCCTTTGATAACGATGGTAATTTGGCTCTTTTGAGGTATTCTTCTATGACTCCCGGCGGGGATGGCGGGTCGCATGTGTACAGATCTTCGTAGAAGAAGGCGAACGCCTCTTGAATTCCCTGGGGTGTGGTTTCGATGGTGTCTAGAAGTGTGCCGTCCCTTCGTTCTATTACATTCACCCACCTCTCAGCTCTCTGTGCGCGCAGTCTTGCTGCCAACAGGGCGTCGGCCTTGTCGCCTTTTTCGTAGAATTTTTGCTTTAGATATTGTAGGGTTTGGGTGATTTTGCCGACTTCCAATATTTTTAGTTCTTCCCTGAGTTCCCTGGCCTCATTGATGTATTTTGGGCTTTCTTGTGGGTTTGATTGTGCCAATTTCTCTACTGTGCTCAGTTTCGATCTGATGTTTTCTTCGATCAGGGTTCGCTCTCTTTTTTTGCGGGCCCCCTCCCTAATAAGAATACCTCTCCATGTTGCTTTTGCTGCTTCCCATACTGAGGTTTTTGAGATTTCCCCGGTGTCATTGAAAGCGAAGAATTCCTTGATTTCGTTTTCGAATTCATCTCTGAACGCCGTATCTTTCCACAGAGAATCGTTGCATCTCCATTTTGTGTTCTGGGGGATGCGTGTCGCCCAGCGTATCTCTGTCAGCACCATATCGTGATCCGACCACGATATTGGATGTATGTCTGCCGCAGCGGTTTCTCGTAGTAGGTTTTCGGACAGGAACACGTAATCAATTCGTGTGAGGGTTCCGTGAGGAATAGAGCGGAAGGTGAAGCCGCTGTCTGTGGGGTGTAGATGACGCCAACTGTCAATTAGCCCAAATATCGAGAGTGTCTCCTTCATCTCAGTGTCCTCAGTTAAGCGTGATGGTTTAAGTGTGTTTGATTCACCTTGTCTATCTAGCGTGGGGTCCATCCACATATTGAAGTCTCCTCCAAGAATCGTTTGCCCCTTTGCCATATTGAACACCTTTTCAATCGCTTTGCGGAGGAACCTCTTTTGGCCTTGGTTGGGAGCATATACTGTGGCCAGCGTGACAGACTCGTTTTGGATGAGTCCTGTGATGACTGCCATTCTTCCCTCCGTGTCTATCCACGAGCTTTGGACTGACATGCGTAGGTTCTTACGCGTTACAATTCCTACTCCAGCTTTTTTTGTTATGCCGGAGCTCCATAGGGTATGGCCGATAAGTCTGCCTGGGATTGCCCTCTCTTGACCTTTCATGTAGTGTGTCTCTTGGATAAATAAGATGTCAATCTTGGAACGCTTAAATTCTCTTGCGACTAAGGAACGCTTCGTAGGGGCGTTTAGGCCTTTAACATTCAGTGTGCCTATGCGTAAATGATCCGTGTTATGTATGGTTGCCATTAGAAGATGCCGAAGAGGATTTCGCTATTCTCGGTGCCTGTCGCGTTGAGCTAGTGGTTTTTCGTAGCCATGTGATCGAGGTGTGCTCCTTGCCACGTTGGGTGATTGCTTTTAAATCAACTCCTATTTTCAACTGTGTCCTGCGTTCTGTAAAAGGAACCTGTAAAAGTCCAACTTTTCTGCCCCAAACTCCCACCCTCCCACCATAAACAGAGTGTCCCTTTGTCGGGTCACCCCTAAACATTCCCCCCCGCGGCGTCCGACGCAGTTGGTTTGACAGCATCCAACTGTTATCGAACCACCTGTGTGAACCGCACAACAATCGGTCCGTTTTCAGTAAGAACGCATCATATCTCAAACTTTCAAGCCCCCATATCGAGTCATTCGATGCCTGGGTGAGAGCGGCCTTCCATCTCACCGATAAACAGATAAACGGCCCTCCCCGACCAGGTCTATTCGACATTTCAGTCATTTCCCCCCCTTTTGATCCCACTCTGTACCTCAAGTCTCATGGCACCACCCATCAACCTCTTACTTGGGTCCAGTTCAGGAGTCTGCGTGGTGAAGGTGACACCCAATTCGCTTCTGTCTTTCAAGGTGCCTCTTCATAGTGGGTGTGTAATTCAGTGGAGAAGTCAATGTTCCATATCTGGTGAGGTGTTCATTCTCCTGAATTTCCTCGACCCCTGCATTCTTCGTCTCCGAGGACCTTTAGTTTGCCAAATTTCTTCCGGGTTCTTTTTTGTCGGGATGGGAGTCCCATTCGTCTGGGGGCCCAGTAGTTCCGCTATGGCGTTGGAAATGTCTCTTTCTGTTATGAGTTTCATCTTCGTGCCGTCCCATTCGAACGCTAGCGAGAATGGGTAGCCCCATCGATATCTGGCACCTTTTTCTTTAAGGAACTTAGTAATTGGTTGGCATTTCCTTCGCATCGCTAGTGTAAGGGAAGACAGGTCTTGGAATATGGAGATGCGTGACCCCTCCAGGGAAATTTGCGGTGCCAGCCTGGCTTTATCTAGAATTCGAGCTCTGTCTACGTAATTGTGGAACCGGGCCAGGATGGACCTCGGGCTACCAGGTTTTCCTCCCGCTCTGTGGATCCTGTCAATTTTGGGTGCATCTATGCCCTCATCTTCGAACAGGAGTTTCAGAATATTATGCAGGGTCTGCTTGAGGTGTGTCTCCGATTCTCCATCCACTTCCGGAACGCCAAAGACGCGTATGTTGTTCCGACGCTCTCTGTTTTCTAAATCATCGACTTTCAGTCGGAGTTCCTCCTCTCTGCTTTCGATGTCCATAAGGCGATGATCGACCTGCATTTCAAGGATGCCCGAGGAGGACTGGTTATGCTCAACCTCCTCAAGTCTTTCCTCCATCTTATCGATTCTGCCTGTGATCTTGTCGATCTTATTGCCTATGTCCGCTCTCATCCCTTTCATTTCTGAAAGGAGGTCTGCAATGTCACCCCTGGTCAGCGCCGCTTCTGGGTTTTGGGAGGCCATGGTGGGGGGTTCACGGAGGGGCAGTGCTTCGGTTAGTTGATTATAGCGAAATTTGGCCAATTTCTGTGAAAAGTCCATAGAGCTGAAGTAGGCCCTTGGTCTGTCTAGCGGAGTCCCAATATTGCTGGAACGGGTCCGTAGTGCGCGTCGAAGGGACTCTATGTCGCAGTGTCGTTTCTGAGGCGGATTGTCCTGTGAATTTGAGGAGGGCACATGCCCCAAAGTTTTGGGGGCCCAACCCTCAGCTCGTCGGATGTCGCGGTGTCGCGGTGATCCGTGGGTCTCCCCACTTTATGTAGGCCCGGAACCTCCTGCGGCCGTCTGCACTGCTGCGGGGGCGTGGGGTGCCCTGATCTGAGGAACCGACCGTGCGTAGTCCGCCGGGGGGGAGTGTCGCGGGCTCTCCCGCAGTCCGGGGGCACGCCTCCGCGCACGTCCGGCGCCCCGATGTTCGAGGCCTTCTCTGCCGCTTCTGCTCTTGCTCGAGGCTGTGTGGCGTGGGAGGGCTCGGTATGTGCTCCGTGTCGTTGCCGCTTTTAGTCGCTCGATGTTGTCCGCCTAGGGCGCAGGGCCTACGCCGGGATCCTAGTAGGCGGGGCTTGCGTTGGGCTCCGCGCGTTCGCGCTGTTTCGATGCGGCGATGGGGAAGAACTGCAGTCGGTCGGTTTAAGGCGAAAACACCACCGAATCGCTCCAAATTTTTTGCCACGGGTGGGGGGCACCTTCCAAAAGCCTCGTCTCGAGTCTCAGCTGTGGGGGGGTCCTAGAAGTGGGGGCTCAGACCTCTCATAGGACCTTCGATGAGCGAGCTCAGACGGGGCACGACATCATCCGTGCGCCCCCTGGTGGCCGATAGACCGATATTTTTTAAGACTGATAGATCAAACCTTAGAATATGGTTTCAATACTGTAATACATGGGGATGATGAATTAGTGGATGATCTATGCATTTCACAACAAAAATGGCTATTTAGAAGGGCCTCACTTGCCAAGAAGCTGATATTGAGAGGTTGGAAATCGTGGTTGTCACCCGAGGTGGATGTTTGGACGTATGAAATTATTTAATTGGCTGATATGGAAAGGGTAATTTATTGTGGGGAAAAAAGTTGTTCTTGTTTGAAAAGGTTTGGGGGAAATTCCTAGATATGTACTAGCTCTGATCTAATAGATTTTTACAGAAAATCGGGGGGAGGTGTATTGGGGTTGTAATTTTTGGGGGTTAAGAATTGTTGATGTTTGTAAATGATTTCTGTGAATTGTTTGAAATCTTATAAATTGTGAATAAAAAAAAGAACATATTTTTCTAACAGTTTTTTCATTGAGGTCTGGGAGTACCCAAGCACTATGACAATTTGTGAGTGAAACATGTGCGATCAGCTTTAAGGAAGAACGTTATTACGTTTAACAAGGGATGTTTAAACATGAATCTTAATAGCGCTCCTAAAAACTACGCTCAGAGATGAATGAGAAATTATTGAACTTAACCAGCTATCTAAAGTAGCCCGGGAAAGTAGAAAATTCCAATATTGAATTCAACCATGCCTAAAGATTCAACTGTCGACAGCTCATCTCTGTAATAAGCTTTTGGTGGAGTGGCCCAAATGAGAATTCTTTGTACCCTTTCTGTATCAATACCGTTAAATATCGAATGCACTGTTTTGTTTATCTGCCCAGTGCCTAAAGACTCTAGGGAGAATACAATCATTTTCAGTTTGAAAGGACAAGAAATATAGACAAAATATAGACAAAAAACTATCCTGCTGTGTAGGATAGTTAGGCTTCCAGGTAGGCTTGTTTCTCCCTGTACGCTGGGTGTTACTGTTCTGTATTTTAGAGGAAATGCCTGACACGCCAGGGTGTACATTTGATTGCGATGTTTGATATTTTGGCTTCTATTTTCCCATTTAATGATGACTGCATTTATAGGCCCCTTTCATGTACTGCAGCTGATGTACTTATTGTTTTCTTTTTAAATCCAAATTAAGTTATTACAAAAGTACTGTGTTCCAATAAGATGAAACATTGCTTCTATAAAAAAGAAAAAGCAATGGGCCTACCATAATAAACTACTACTATATGCCATGGAGGTAGGCATGGGCTGTGCCAAGGCAATGGTTTATCAGACCTCTCCATATAACCAAGAACAGGAACAAGTATCAGCATTCATTCATGAGAGAGTAGATTTATCTTGCATAGGTTAAACAAACTGAGGCACTAACCACATGTCTAGGAGCTCTGTGTACTGAGTGGAAAAGTATAGATCGCATTAGGGACATGCCCAGGAGACCAGTGTACGCTGTGCAATGTCATCCAATCCCAAACAGCAAGAATCATGTCATGCCTGCAGGCAGACGTCTAATGGGAGCAGGCGTCTGTGCATATGGCAAGGCTTCTACATTTTAAAAGTAACATACCAATACTATTGTGGTAATTCTCTCCTTCGTCTGAAGGGCCATTGTCAGTCTGTAAAAATGGTGCACTGAATGTATGAGTGATCTACAAGGATGCATTCACCTTAATACAATTATGGTAAAAAAACATTTGACTGTAAATGCTCAATCATAGGGTGAAGTAATGTTTCTCATAAGAATGCCAACCAAAGAAAGCTTTTAGCTCGTAGTATAAAAAAAAGATGTGTGAAACTTCCAGGTTTAGGTAAGATCAACAAAAACTACAGGGTACCTTTCTAACACCGATCAATAATTTAGGACCCAATTCAAGGCATTTGTTTTGTGGCATCCCAATGCTTTGGCAAGTATCTATTTTATTTGAGCGCAATACTTGATTCTCAGATCCCACTACCCATCTCAGTTCTACCCCTGAACCCTGCATGTAACGTCCAAACGGGTCACCCATGTACAGCACTCTGTTGCTTCCCACAGCTAGGGCACTTTATACTGATAATGCATACATATATGCATAGAATATACATGGCTCCAAGACGCAGCAGAGGGTTTTACGGAGAGAAACTGTCAAATATGAAGTACTGTGCATAGAACAACGCATTGTGAGAGGGGTCCGGTGAGACCAGATCACAGAAACGAACACATTATCTCTATGTAATGTTTTTTCTGAGGGAGGCTCCTCATCGATGACATACTATCTTCCAGTGCATTTGATCTTCGGAAACTATTTTGCCATCAAGGGAGAGGCCGGGGGGATGGAGGGGGGGGCGCAGAGTGGATTCCTCTACGCACCGTACAGCACATCAGGGGAAGTATAAATGGAGGCGCCATGACCGCAGTTCTACTTTTCCAAAGCACTCTATTGCCGAAAGGCCGCCCAACTAATGAAGCTGTACTAGCTATCCACCAAGGGCGGCATATTGGGGTGGCAATGATGAATCTGTGGGAGGAACATCCATCAGAAAGAACATTACAGAGAGGTAAATCATGTGTTCTTCTAATGGATTACTCACCCCCACTGATTTCTCATCTATCACAGACTTCCATGGTAGTACCTGAATCTGGAGGAGGGAGGAGATCAGGAGGACACCATCTGTACCAGAAAACAGGGGCGTAGGAAACACATAAAATCTGGGGGGGACAGGAGACATCTTGGGGACTTTGCTTTATTTATTTATTGTGTTTTAGTCAAAGAACTCGATTTTTCACAAAATTAGTATTAAAATAGCAGTACGTATTAAATTACAAATATCACTGTATAAAACAAGAGAAAAGAAGAAAAGAAAACAGAAGAAAACAGAAGAACATTAAAGGATGCAGCAGCAAAGAACGTGTCTTTGTATTTGTAATGTATTTTGCATTTCTGGATTTTTCATCTGACTATGCTCTCATGGTAAGAGATAGCAAATAACAATTACTTCCAGTGGGCCAGAGCTAGGATGCCAGCTTGTTAAGAGGCGGATCACCTGTAAGTGGATTCCTCCCAATTAAAGGAGTTGAAGCCTTTTCTACCAACTTTTCTACCAACTGCAAGTTTCTACATTTTTGTGTGGGGCAAGGGGACGTGTGCGTTTCTTGGAATGGAAGGATGGGGGTTTCAAAGAAAGAGGAAATCTTGTTTGTACCTCTGAGTAAGCCCTGTAATGGGAGTAGAGGGACCAGGTGTGTGATGTTGCTGCTTTGACTGTCCTCGGGGGGGGGGGGAATCTGGGGGTACAGCAAACAAGGAGGATGAGCGATCGCAAGCCCACCCCCTTATAAGCACTCCCCAGGTCCGCGGCCGGATGTGTCGGACCCGGGGGATGCCTAGTAGGTGGGGTGTATGTGGACTCAGGGGAGTGGCCAGAGGGGCAGCACGCTATGTGGGATGCCCCTCTAGCGCCCCTGCAAGAGCCGGGCCAGCCTCTCATGATGAGTCTGGTCCCTCTTACTCCATCTCATGCTGGCTTCAGAACCTAGCCATTCTTTGCCTTTGTTATTCTGAATGCAGAGCTGGACTCTGTTCCTTTCTCGTTTTACTTACATTTGCTGCAAAGCCTGATCTATTTGATTCTCTCGGGTGTCTTCTTTTCGGAAATGCATGGAGTTCCCTGATTTCCTTCGTGGCTTTCGACACCCTAGGCCCAAATCTGTAGGTTGTCTCCCCAAACCCTTTGGGGGTTTCCAGTGGTTTAGCCTTTTCCCTTTGCGCCCAGTTAGGTGCACCCACACATGTGAGGTACTGTTTACATCGGGACACCTGTGGGAACGTGGGAAGGTAGGACATGTGGTGTTGGCAGCGTGTTTCGGTAGGAGGCAAGAGGGAAATGTCTGAAAATTGTAGTTTTTTTCACCAAATTTCAGACTTTGCCGGGGATTGTGGTTAATACATTCTGGGGCGATTCGCGCAAGTCAGATCTCTGTGGATTTCCACGGGTGTCCTCTTTTTGGAAATGCATGGGGTTCCCTGTTTTCCTTGGCGGCTTCAACACCCTAGGCACAAATCTGTATGTTGTCCACATGAGCAAAATCTGTTCTGCCGAAAGGCTTGGGGTTACCAGTGGGTTAGCCTTTTCCATTTGCGCCCAGGTAGGTGCACCCACACATGTGAGGTAACGTTTTCGTCGGGACACCTGTGGGAACGCAGGATGGTAGGACATGTGTTTTTGGTGGCGTGTTTCATTGGGTTGCCAGAGTGAAATGTCTGAAAATTGTGGTTTTTTCCACCAAATTTCAGAGACATTTCCCTCTGCGCACCCACCGAAACACACCGCCAACAACAGATGTCCTACCTTCCCGCGTTCCCACAGGTGTCCCGACGAAAACGTTACCTCACATGTGTGGGCGCACCTACCTGGGCGCAAATGGAAAAGGCTAACCCACTGGTAACCCCAAGCCTTTCGGCAAAAGCAGATTTTGCTCATCTGGTCGAAGCCACCAAGGAAAACAGAGAACCCCATGCCTTTCTGAAAAGAAGACACCCGTGGGCACCCCCCGTGGGCACCCCCCTTTCCACTAAAAACATCCATGGGGGTTTAGTGACCCCCAAACCCACCAAAAACAAGTTATTTTTGTTTTTGTTTTGCCTATTTCCTAGGGGCAGATTGTGCTAGCAATCTGCCCCCAGGGAGGACTACATGAGATGCCCCCCACCCATTTGGGGTGGGGGGAGAGCGCCACCCCCCTTGCAAAATCCTTGGTGACTAGTGGCCCTACCCGTACCCACCCCACCCAAAACAACGTTTAAAAAAATAATATTTTTTTTGTTAGCCCCCCTTCCCTGGGGGCAGATGATCACCCATCTGCCCCCAGGGTATTGCCCCCATGCTTTGGGGGCCAGTGGGGAGAGGGCAGCTTACATAGTAAGCAGCCCCTCCCCCCACTTCAAAAACAGATCCCTGCATGACAAATAAAACACATTCTGGGAGGGATAAATGATATTACATCCCCCCAACTTAAAATTGTGGGGGGGATTTGCCAGGAAAGGCTGGAGGGCCGCTCTGCCGAAAGAGGCGTTGTGCCCGGAAAGGGGATACAAGCAGTGATGTTTGTCTGGCTGCCCCTCTGTATGGGAGGTGGCAGTCAGACCTATGGTAGAATGTGCCCTGAGACCTTCAGAAAAATCTTTCCGAGCCATCAGCCATACCATTCCAAGATGCAGAGAATGATCCACCTTGGCATGGTCTGTTTGGTCACAGGCCTGCCAATACAGGAACCAGCAGAACCCACGATAAGCTGCTCATCTTTCCTGATGTCCCTCGTCCAAGAGACTTAGTTGAGGAGAGCCTGCACAAAGTCCAACCCAAAGGAATTGTTACTCTGCCTTGGAAGGATGAGATAGAGGAACACACACTGGATGATGAATCTTTTAAGAGAGATTGTGTCCGAGACCACCTTCGTGAGAAAGGATGATCATCTTCTCTTGGGAGACAATAGGGATATTTAACAGATAACATCTGGAGCCAACTCACATTAGGAGTAAGAAATCTAAGAGAACATGAATGAAAGGGCTCATACTGGTGGGAGGGCTAAGTCTCTCTGCTCAAGGCATCCACTATGACAATGTTGCGGCAAGATTGGCTGCCGTCAGACACGTCATTTTCCAGAGTCCAGAACCACAGTCAGATTATTTCTCTGCAAGGACCCCACACAAGGACCCCACACAACCTTGCTTGTTGAGATAGTGCAAGGCTACCTTGTTGTTAGGAAGGGCCAGTACACAATTGCCCTTCACAGATGGAAGGAAGACAACCAGGGCCTGATTGCCCTCAATTCCAGGAAGTTGATGTGTTCCCGAAACTCTGAGGGAGACCATAGTCCGCTCACCATCAGATGCCACATGGGCGCACCCCAAACTTACAAGGACACTTCGGTGACCACTGTTAGTTGAGGCCAGGGTTTCCGAAGCAATGCTACCCTCACAACAGGTTCTCTCACAGGGACCACGACGCAATGTCTCGAGAAACTATGCCCATGATCTGCAAAAGGCCCGACATGTTCCCCTGAACTGTGACCACTGGCAATTGCAGAGTCACTGAAGTGAACACATGCCCAGTTCAGACTACTTAAGTAGAAGAAGGAGAAGCCCTTAAGGAGAAGCCCAACCTGTGCAACAGGCTGCATTTATGGAACAAATGTAGGGACGCCTTGTCTAGGGAACGAGCTTGGACAAGGCAGTCATCCAAGTAGGGAAAGATATGAATGCCTTCTCTTCTGTGACAAGTTGCAACCAATGCTAGCAGTTTGGTAATAACCCTAGGTGACTAGGATGGACAGAACACCAGGACTTTGAACTGGCAGTGGTAATTGTCCACAACAATTCTTAAGCACATGGAATTAGGCACCAATCAGGACTGCCGATCAATGGCTTAGAGGATCTGGGGCAGAGTCAACATTTTGACTTTGTCATTGCACAGGTACAAATTCAGTAGCATCACAACAAAAATGGTGCGCGAGCCCCCATCCTCCTTTTGAACCAGAAAGTAAACTCAATACCAATCTCTGTCTCATTCCAAGTGCTGTACCAGTTGTATTGCCCCTTTTGCAAGAAGTCGATTAACCTCCCCCATGGATAGGAGTCGGAGGTAAAAGAGGGCTGTAGGAGGATGGTCTGGAGGGCATTGAGGGAAAGGGAGAAAATATCCCTGGTGAACAACATGTAAGGCCCAAGTGTCAAAAGTGGTGCAACACCATTCCAAGCCGAATGTTCTCCCGCCCACTGGGGACTGATTTAAAAAGAGCTTTAGGAGCTTTGCACCTTGGGCAGCAGACGATACCGCAGAGATTCCACCCCTAGGAGCAGTTTGCTCCCCCCCCCTTTGAGGGAACGCCAAGGTTGTGATTTGCCTCTATCACAATGGGCATATGAGATGGAGGGCCAGAGTCTACCACATCTGCTAACAGGGGACGGGGGCGGTTGCACTGATTGACTAATGGACTTCTCAATGGCCTTAGAGGTCTGGAACCTCTGTAATGACTCAGCAGCCTTAGCACCGAAAAGGTTTTGCCTGTCAAAAGACATATCTAGGAGCTTTGCTTGCAAGTCAAGAGCGAATCTGGAGGACGTCATTAAGGAATGCTTCCACACCACGGTGCAGTTAACCATTGTCCATACCACACGGTTAGCTGTGTCAAGTCCTGACTGCAAAATCTGACAAGCGGCCTCTCTGCCATCATGAACTAGGCCCTCAAAGCCCTCTCTCAGCCCACCCTCAGGTTGGTGCTCAGCTACCCCAGATATTGCAAACCAAAAGGCCAAAAGAAAATTTAGCCAAGACACAGGAGGTATTTATTGCTAAAAGCTAGACTGTTGAAGTGAAAACATTTTTTCCCCAATGCAGCCAACATTTTGCTTTCTCTATCCAGAGGCAGAGCAGGACATTTGGACGTTTTCAGGTTGGCAGTCGCAGCCTGAACCACCAAGCTCTCAAGGGAAGTATAGGTGAAAAAAAAGGCTGGGTCTGAAGAAGCCGGGTGGTGTTTCTTAGTCAAGTCTTATTCAACTGCAGAGACGAACACAGGCTTTTCCCAGGCTTCCTGTCCCAGAGCCTCACCTACCAGGTTGAAGGGAAGTAAGGTCTCCTCCCGAGGACCTTCATCCAGGATGTCCATAAGCTCAAATTGTACTTTAAACCTGGAAGGGCCCGACAATCAGAGTGTCTTCACCACTTTGGCTATAAGCTGTTGGAATGCGGCCTGCTTCCCTTGATTCTGTGCCAGTAAAATGTTTAACTCCATAGATGTATCTAGACAACAGACCTCTTGAAGCCAGCTCCAACAGTCCTTCACCCCCACAGCATGTTACTCTTCTAAGAAGTCCCTCACCTCTCAAGGGCATAGGAGCTCCACCCGAAAAAGGCACAGGGTCTCCCTCCTCACCGAAGAGATCTCCCATTTTCTACATAAATGCCACCATTAGAAGCAGGGTGTACTCTCAAGGAGCTCCAGCTCTATCTGCTCAGGCGGCACTTAGGTGGAGGGTGAGTGCCGATTGCCTGAAGCCCGAGGGAGGATCATGTTGGTGCAGGGATGGGGGTCATTGCACAGAGGAGCCGGGGCTGAGCCCTTAGGCGAGCAGTTGCAGTTCTTTGCAGGATCCCTGCCTGCTTGTCCAAGCAAGGGTTTCCTGATGGCGCCGCCTGTGCCAGGTCTTGGTGAAGAGTTCAAATATTTTTAGCTTGAAAGTCTCCCATTCCAAACGGGGTGAAGGATTTGGGCGGTAAATGTACCAGTGGAGCCGCTTCCTGGGAGTACCTGGAGAAGTTGTGACTCTTTTCCGAAGAGGAAGAAGAGTGGTGCCACAAGGAACTGCTCTGTGAACCTTTTGTAAGTGCCGCTCCTCCTTCCAGTCCAGGGTCTGGTCTTGCAACCAGGCTCTGCGCCATGGAACCTTTACCGAGATGTCTTTTCTTTTGCCTTGAGGCTAAAGTAAAAGATCTTTGCTATGCATTTACAAAGAGCCTTCAGATGCATCGACCGACCCACAATCTTTGAAGTGGTTCTCCTGCCCCAAACAGTAAAGACCAATCCAATGTGGGTCATCTGTCAAGCGCAGTCCTCCTAGGGCTTGAATCCCGAAGTATTCCAGGGAGTAGGCATTTTCGCATAACTCAGTAGCAGTGTTCCAGAAATAATCAGAATGTGGTAAAAAAGGAACTGAGGTCATGGAACATGGCACCTTGATACATACTGGCCCTGACATAATGTCTGACATGGGCACGTAGGGGAGTCAGGGCAGAGTTGCACTGTGGCCTCTTCTGGCATAAAGGTTCTCGAAGATCAACTGCGCTGGAGATAGATTATCAACGCTCTGGAATCCATGAGAGGAAGGAATCCATTCGAACAGCATATTATGGGGTGGATTACGGAGAAGAGACATCTCAAATATGACACTGATATAAAACACAACACTTTGTTTTTACATTTTTTTTTAATTATTGTTGCATTTATGGTTTGCAGAAAACCTTACACAACATAGTAAAAAAATAAAGAACAGAGATCACATATCAAAAAGGAAAATTAAAACATTGAAACATCCACATATTCAAAAGAAAAAAGAAAAAGAAGAAAAACTAAAACCTTTGACATTGCCCTATAGATAAAACAACTCAGACATTACATATTCCATTCTCAATATCCAATTCATTTGATAGAAAATGTAAAAAATGGTTCAAACACAGAATAAGAGATACGTTGGTGCCCCACAAGAGTCACCACCAAAACATGTTCATGAATGCCTCCGATGAGCCACCACCCAGCTCTTTAAAGCATAACATCTGCTTATTTTCAAAATATGGACATACCGTCACCAGATGTTTCAAGGTTTCATATGTTTCATTCCCACCACAAATCAGGCTCTTTGCAATGTTTTATTCTCTCAACAGTGTGGAACAGGTTGAGTCTAAAACGGATATATGTTATGCGTATTGTCTCAGATGGAAAACGTTGAAGATAGAGGGGTAACCATTCTTTAGAGTGTGCAAACCTCGAGTATTCCACATATGTAGCATAGGATGATGCACCTTCCAAAGTTTCGACCCAGTCAGCTCGAAAAAGACGAGTCAAAACCCCACCAGGTCCCTGTACCAAATTAAGCACAGAAAGCCCCACAGAGTCCAATCCCCCAATCATCGTGGTTCTGAACTGTGAGAAAAATAACGGTCTCAGCCTCCATCGCTGCATGCAATGCCTCATATATGGAATTTACAGGAGGAACAAGGATGTTTCTAAAGGTGGATAATTCTCTCCACCTAAGCCAAGCCTTCAAGGAAGTTAGGCAAAGTTCAAGTGCAATAACAGAATTGGGAACTGGCATAAACAAACCCAATACCTCCTTCCAGAGCTGCCTTAGATACAGTTGAGAAAACTACCCAATTCATGTATTGAAATGTCGAGACCATAGAGGATTGATGGTTCGAATTTGGCAAGATAATATTGCCGTCGAGGGAGCAAGGAAAATGTACACAATCACTAGAGTAGAAATATAAATTGGGAAATCAGTGTAGACGTCTTCTCATACAGACTGGTTTTCCCGAAATTCCATGGAGACCTTGTTAGAGAGCTTGTATCCCAATTAAGTCACCTCTATAACTTGCTGTACTTTTTCCTCTCCCATAACTCAGACTCTGGTTTTTGGTGGATTCTTATATAATTAAAATGCAAAGCACAGGGCAATTAAGTGATATTTCTAGAATTGCACACATGTTTTATTAAAGGGCAGCATTCAAACCCAGTCCCCATTTTAACCCTTCTCGTCACATTTGTTTAAGGCATCACCTCTCTAATTTGAAAGTAAATATCTTGGTGGGATAGAAAGCATAATTGTTCCTGAATTGGACTGCCCATTAAACCTTATTAGTACATTTTGCAAAGCAACCTAGATTTTGAAATTTTAAATGGTACCACTGACCGGCCAATCTTAAACAATGCAAATGATGCAATTTGCATGTTTTTGGTTAAAGATTTTATATCATCAGATACAATAGTTGTGATTTAAGTTGATGGAATTCTGTTATGCATTAGCAAGCAATAAGCAAAAATGAAAATATTGTAAATCTGTTCACGAATAACAAAAAATATAATGGAAGTTGGAATGACAACAAAAGAGAAGAGAATGTAGAATTCCCCCTTTTGCTACTTACAGGAAGATGGGTGAAAACGGCAAAGGTGCTGTTCAGAAAGGCAATGAGATCCACTAGATAATCACTGGCTCGCCCCTTGGATTCCAAAGCCATCCAATCGTAGTCAACAAGTTGCAAGAACTGGTCAATTTTCTGATTCAAATTTGTGTAGATCTCCTCTTCTGCTAGATGACGTGCGTCCTAAAAACACAAAAGAATATAGACTCTGAAAGGAAATTGGATCACCAGGACAAGCTGTAATAGAAGCTAAAAGCAACAAAAACGAAATGTGTCCACATTGTGAGAAATCAGAGGGTATTCTCCCAGTAGAACCTCTGGAATCCCTTATATAGGTGGCCAGGACACGGCCATCGCTGTTGGATCCAGTTCCTGGGGGTGGACCAGTGGGGGAGGATCACTTGCATAGGGGAACCCGGGGATATGCTCGGGAAAGCCCCAAGTAAGACGCAGTATTGTACCAGAGACGGTGTGACGGTCAAGATGTCGGAGGCTTTTGTGGGTTGTCTTGCATCTGCCTCCCTTCCTCTTATTAAATCTCTCGGGCCCAGATCCAACAACCCCTCCGCACGAACTCAATCTTCTCAGGTCCCAAACCCGTTTATACCCAAAAAGGATAACTCCCAGAATCATTGTTTCACCGGTCTCCATTTGAATACTCCCAGTCATTCTTCATCCTGTCCCTGTGACTGCGATCTTCGGCACTCCCAACTCACTCAGATAAAATACTACAAATCCCACAATCCCTCTGGTTTATTTCACGGCCCCTACCACTCCTGTCCCTCTGATTATTTTCCGAATAATCAAACCACCAAAACAAAACACTACTGTTCCCACCATCCCCTATGTTCTGTTTGCCACCTCTGTCATTGTTGTCCATTTTGTCCATCTCATTCTACCAACCGACCCCCCGCCCCCGTTTATAATAGCTCTGTTTCCCCCATCTTATCCTGTAGGAAATTCCGACCCTCCAACCCCTTCCTTTCCCAACAGAAACACTGTTTTACAAACGTAATAAAACTGTTTATCTGACAATGTCCGGATACGAAGGTCAGGCAAAGTCAGGCAATTAACTTGAACCATACACACCTGACGGCCCTTCCTTTTCCCCACAGGGATAAAAGGTGAAGCAAGAAAGCACAAGGCGAGCAAGGTGAGGAAGGCAAGCACAAAAGACTGCACAACGAGATGGATAATCCAAGATGGCAGTTCAAGAGAAGAGAAAGGTGGCGGGAAATGAGAGGGTGGCGAGGAGAGAAGTGACCTTGCCCTTTTCGCCCCAGGCCTGCGGAACCTTTGTGGAGTAAAATTTAAGACCGCAAACAATAGTACAAATGTCCTGATGCTCATGTTAACAGTACCCAGGGCAAGCCTATGCTGGCAAGGTGGAACAGAGGAGACTCCCGCGCCTTTGGTACTGGCCTGGACTCCAGAGAAGCCTAAAGCCAAGTGGTTCATCACAACTGGTGAGTCGAGGGGAGAATCAATAAGCACCGGCTGTGTTGAGTGAGAATCGCAAAGTGGCAACCAAGGCTAATGAACTTTAAAGGAACTGTTCGAAGTGTGAAGGGGGAGACCAGCTGCCGAGAGAAAGCGGCACCATGTGGGTGCTAACTCGAGACACACTGGTCGAGCCCCATATTGAGAAACTACAGAAACTAGAAGGCCATAGGAAGGCCCCCCAAAGGAATGCAAAGTGGTCATACGTGAGGGTCAAGCTAAAGCCCTGTACATTCGAAAGACTTTGATTCCTGAATTGCCATGAAAGCAAGGGAAGTGAATCCCAAAACTTGTGAACTGTATAAAAGTGAATATTAAAAGTAAGGAGGGGTCAGCCGAGAACCGGGGGACCCAGGGGAGAGCCACTATCACCCTGCTTGAGAGACATAGTAAATCTGGTGAAGGAAGGCTAAGAATCGAGAGGGGTCAGAGCCCGGGGAGGGGGATCCAAGGGTGAAAAGTCATCAACCCAAAGCAGAAGTTAAAAGAGACGGCAGGAGTGAACCCCAAGGAGGGCAGCCAGAATGAAGCTATCACCCAAGCACTAACAGTCAAGAGAGGCCAGAGCCAGGGTGAGGGAGATCTGAGGGCGAAGCTTTCCTCAGAACTTTATGTGAAGTACAATTGTGAAGGGTCAGCCCAGAAGAGGGAGACCCAGGGGTGAAGCCATCACCCTATTTTTGACTATTGGATTACCATTGAGAAGGGTCAGCCCAGAGGTGTGGGACCCAGGGGTGATGCTATCACCCTAGTGGAAATTGTAAAATACGATATGAGCAAGGCCAGCCCAGAAGAGGGGCACAAAGGGGTGAAACCATCACCCACATTGAACTTTGGAAACAAACTTTCATTTGTTAAGGAAACTTTTGTTTTGTTGTTTTAACACATTAGGCCCCGAAGGCAAGAGGCTTTCAGAGGAAACGAGACTTGGCCATCAACGCCATTGGAACTGTTGTCTCATGCTGGAGAAGCCCGATACCATACTGTGCTACAAGCTCCAAGCTCCAGGCTCCAGGCTCCCCCTGTGCTCAAAACGTGGGGATGGGAGATCCAGGCTACAGCCTCCTGATTTATTATTTGAGAACACTCTTTTCTTGAGAACTTAACCCCACATCCTTTGTATTTAGTGTAAGGAATTGGTAATGTATTTTCTTAGTATAGGCCTTTTTGTTTGACAACACCACTAGGACTGTCTTACTTTCATTTGATGATCGACACCTGTCTCGATCTTAGATTTAGGCTTTGATGAGGTGTTTTTGCAACACGCAAACCACTTGTATTGATTAATAATCACCTTTGCACTGCGATCACTTGTCTAACATGTGTCAGCATGAGTTTCTCACAATATGAATGTTTATTCAGATGCAAAAATACAGACCTATACCACAGTGAAATGCAACTAAGCGGGCCCCAATTGCACTAGCTCCTCACCTTGAAAGTAGTAAGGCCATAAAGCCTGGTTGTGTGGACGGTCTCTGGGAGAACATTGGTGATATTGGTAATGAACTCCTCAAGAAACTTGCACGAGATCTCCAAGTGTGTTGTATTAATGATAATCTGTACAAGCTGGTAATAGAAAAGGTCTCATGATTAGATGCATAGGGTTGTCAGAGATAAACAATGCACATTTGCAGATGTTACAGAATCATTTGTATCGACAGATTTTTGAGCAGACACAATGTATGCTAAAAAGCATAATGCAAAATGGTTAGGCACAACGACCCTCTTAGAGTGTTTCTTTCAACATAGATTAGTCATGTTATAAAAGGGCAGTAACATACCACAATGAACATAAGGAGAACATTCCCTCTTTTCACGTTCCCCAATGACTGCAGTTCAGCTAAATTGCAACTAACATTGTTCAGTCCTACTAGTATTCCTCCCTTTTACCAGGGATATTTCTTTTGTCAAGATAGCCTATTGCTCTAGGTCATATCTTTTTCTAGCCTATGTAGTACCCCTTATGTGTGGCCCCATGTAACCCGATTTGCCACCTGCCCCATCAATCTAGTAGTCAACTGCTGACTTTTCCTGGTGGATCTTGGATTAGTTGTTCCCTTATTATGTCCAGTGTGTCCGGTAATCTGCCTGTCTGAATGATGCCCCTAGTTCTTTTCCATAAAATGTTGCATGAGTCTCTGTAAACCCGTTACGTAGTTTATTATTACATGGTCTCTGAAAGAGCCAAAATAATGCAGTCCTCATGTAAGTCCACCAATTTCCCTTCACTTACCAACTTTGAAGAGGAGCCCAGCATGGCTAGCCGGATTGTTGGAAGGTAACCCAATAGACTAAGTGCTCATATCTGACATGAGGCCAGACTGCACTTCAAGTTTGAATCTCAACAGGACCGACTTAGTTGTTCATCCTTCTAAGGTCGATCATTAAAGTATCCTTACATTGGATATTCATAACACTTATCACAGCTGAAACTTCAATCCTGACATTAAAGTCTTTCATAAACATTTTTCTCATTGTCTCATTGGGTCATCTGCAGAGTTGGCACTTGGTCATACGATATACATACGATATACCTTGTGGTGGAACAAACCCCTCGAACAACCACTAAACACACTTGAGTGCAGCGCCTGCGTGACATACCGAATGCAAGGTTGCAGTGGTAACTACAAGAAAATACTCTGTTTAAGGAGGTAGGGATCTGGAGATCAGGCAGGTTGAGCGCATGTGGCTCGCCCCATGTACACATCCTTCACTGACAAGAGAAAGAAGGTGAAAGTCTGAATGCTGCTGCTTAAGGGTAAAGAAATGGAAAAATGGTGGACATGGACATCATCCATTCCACTCTCTGCTTTCCCAGCTCACACATGAAGATGGACATGAGGTCCCAAGTACCTGTGGAATGAAAGGAAATTTGTCAGGTTAGGACTAGCCGAATGAACAAGGAAGAGGAGGGGAAAGACGTTCCAGTCAAGTTTGATAAACGTCTGGATAAGATGCTGTATCTTCCCTGTAATGGTAAAAGGAACCCCTGATATGGTCTGGACCGTTTTTGGCTTGTTAAGCTCATTTGGCCTTACCCCACTTTCTTCGCCAAGACCCTCAGCATGTCTTGTGTGACCGTACAGTTATGCCTCTTCTCCTTCCACATGAATTGTAAGCAGACTGGGATAGCCCCGGGATGATTAGGTGACCTTCCCTAATGTTAGTTCTTGGCATGTAGTGTTGAAAGCCAGACTCATCTCAAACCCCTTTGGACAGTTCCTGGTAAAATCATTCTTTGTAAATTGTCCATGTTGTTTTAGCAATGCAGACTTTCATAAGACATCCTATTTGGAGGCATACTTTTTAACCCAGATCACAATGGACCTCGGTGCTGGCCCTCTGTTGGGCTACGCCCTAGAGTAGCATTTGCTGTAATTCATCCTCTGCCCCCTCTTGCAAATGGAAGTCTCCGTTGGAAAATATTAATTAATGCTTTCACATACCTCACTAGACTTGCTGCACCTTCTGGAATCATGGCTAGTTATTCAGTATGTTGCCACACCTATCCTAGCACTACGTGGTCTAATCGGTCTTCCAGTTGTAGAGGAGGAGTCAAATACCCCACCAGAAGCTCTGCCCCATGTTCCCTACATGGTGGGAAACGGAAATTGTGACACGTGCAGTACCAGTGAGGGTGCCTGTACCGACCGCAAAGAATCCTTGAAACAAGGTATCCATTGAGAAAACCCTATATGTATCCACAAAAAGAAATAACGTTCTTCTGGAAGAAGTCCCGGAAGCAGTGTGAAAAATAAGAGAGAAAGAAGATTGGTGACATCATGCGAAATAGAACTGATGCACCCTGGAAAGATATGCAAGATGAAAGAACAAACATTCTATAAGATCTGAAGAGGAGGTGTTGAAGATTAGCAACATTTCGGGCTCGAGATGAAGATGCTCATGCAAAGAAACATTGAAGAAAATGAAAAGTCAGTTTACATTTGTACAGATGCAGTAACTCAAGTAGACGAAGTGATCTTAAGGCTGCCTACGTAGTAAATAGTTTGCATCGATGCGCCAATGTATTTACATAGGAATGTATAGAACCTGGATGTTCCACTGTGCACTTTAGCAAGGTTTGAAACCCTGTAAGTGAAAAGGGTTTTCAGTATAGCTTAATTGGAAAACAGCTAATGGCGAAGGAGAACTTCAAGAAAGGCTTGGCTGGCCAACACCAAGAGTCGAGGCCACTGTGAGCCTGGTTGTCCATCAACTAGCTACAATGAACATGAGAAAGCAACAACTTCTGTTTGAGGTGAAATGGAAAAACACTGAAGGTGCCAAGAGTTAATCATTTAATAGTATGATATGCAGCAATGAGCTCGAAAACGTGGTCTCCAGTCACATGGTCTGATAAAAATAGACATTGGATCGAGCTACACCAAAACCAGAAGATAAGACCATGCCATACTCCCTTTAATTCTCAGGAACAGAGAGCCTCTGCAAGGCCAAGTTCAAAGCCTTAACTGAATGGCAAACCGCAAGAGTGATGATAGGTGTTTGGCTAATTGGGAGGGGAGGCATAACCACATCGACCCTCCATGCACCTGGAGTGGTAGCCTGCGTGCTGCTAGCATGTGGAATATTCCAGAAGGGTACAAGGGTGCCGACGTAAAGAGGGCCACGTATCAAGCGAGCCCTATAGTTTGAGTAACCAATGAATCGTTTTGTATTTTATGATGATGAGGAGGACTTGCACTAGAGGAGGGCTTAGTTGTCCACCTGATGTGAGAGACCCAATCACTACCCCCATTAGTATTGAACGTATGTATACTTAGATGTTCCCTCAGAGCCTATCACATCCCCAAGTAGGTTTTTGTAGTTTGCCACATAGTGTGACTTCATTGATGACGAGTTTTTACTATAAAGGTTATGTTTTTTTCTGAAATGCATTGAGAGATCAAGCAAACTGATGATGTCCGTTGTAACCTTCCTGTTTTAGATAATTGAAAATAAAACAAAGTTTTGCCAACTTCGGTTTTGGTTATTGATGTTTGAGTAAATTTTGCACCCCATCCATCGCTAAGTATTGCTACCTCATCGGTTACCAGACATTTGATTGAAAAAAATTTGTCGACTGGACAAATGGTCGAACCAATTTGGTCGAATTTTTTACTTTTTTTATTTTTACCCCTTTTTTTGGGGGGGGGCTTTTTTCTAAAAAAAAAAACCTTTTTTCCCCTAAACTACAACCTAAAAAATATATATATAAATAAAAAAAAATTCGACCATTTGGTTTTCGAAGAAATTACATCGACCAAATGTCCTGTCGACGAATTCTTTTCAATGAAATGTCCGGACACCTACCTCATCTTGTTCCAGTGCCTATATCGTGAGTGCGCTTGCTCTGAACACCTCCTCCATCTCCGTGGGTAGCAATTTCCTTCCTGAGTCATGCAGCATTTCTCTCCACATTCTGTGCCCGAGTCCATATTCGCCTACTTACTCTGCTCATAGTACCATATTCAGAATCGAGGGATTACATCTCTCTGTGCCACTCTTCAGACCGTCACTTCCACTCTCTCTCTCCCCTCACCACATCTTTTACATGCATAGAGGCCGACCAACAATGCTTTAGCGATGCCACACTTTTGTTGGGTCTCTTGAAGTGGCACTTCCTGTGCGTTTAGATGTTAGACATTCTAATGGCCCCTCCGATCATTTCTCTCTTGCTCTCTATTACAAGTCCTTTGATCATTCAGTGCACGACTGGATATGCTGGCTCGACAGCACCTACAGAGTGCAGGAGGAAGGCCTCAGCAACTAACACGGATGCTGTCATCCTGCTCCGTGCCATGGAGTTCAAGCGATGGATCCACTACTGTGGTTTCCGGCACTGCCATGGTCTGTGAATATACAGTGACCTTTGCACTGGGCTATCAATCCTTGCTGTTTTAGCCTTGTTTGCTCCTACAAGTTAAGGTAAGGAACAAGTTACTTACCTGTAACAGTTCTCCAGCATGGGTCTGGCATGGATTGACATGCTCATAAATTTTTTCCCGTCGTCAGGCCGGGAATCCTTGGTAAAGAAAAAATCAGTATCAGTTTTGTTTCTGATCTGTCTTTCTCAGTAGTAACCAATCCCTGATCTCTGGGTCATACTGCCCCTAGCCAATGACTGCCCTCTCCCTAAGCCCCTCCCCTGGCAGCCATCCTCAGATTTGGTAGCACGTAAGGTGGCAGTATGACCAATTGAAGAGCCGCAGAGGGGTAGGAGGGAGGGTTCGCATGTGAATCTATGCCAGGCCCATGCTGGAGAACAACAGTTACAGGTAAGTAACTTGGTTCCTTCTCCAGCATGGGGTCTGGCATGGATTCACATAATCATGAATATAAGGATACATAGCAGTACACACATGCACAACCACAGGAGGTGGCAAAGGCTCAACATTAAGCATTACATAAACTCAACATTAAGCACTCTTACTTCCTCACCAGGCTCATCTTCAGGCGAACAGGTTGCGCAGCACTACTTGGCCGACTCTGAACTCCTCCCTGGAATCCCGGTCGACGCAGTAGAATCTTGTGAAGGTGTGCGTCGAGCTCCACGTAGCAGCCCTGCAGATGTCCAGCAGGGGCACACCAGACAAGAACGCCGTGGTAGCAGCGATCGCTCTGGTCGAATGTGCTCTCGGACGGCCGGGCAACGGTCGGTTTGCCAACCGGTGACAGTGCATGATGCAGCCGGAGAGCCATCTGGAAATGGAAGCCTTCGAGAGAGCCTTCCCTTGGTTCGCAGGTCTAAAGTTCACAAATAGCTGTGACGTCTTCCAAAAACTCTTTGTGCGGTCCACGTAGAACTTAAACGCTCTAGACACATCTAGCGAGTGCAAAGTCCTCTCTGCCGGCAACGAAGGCGACGGGAAGAAAACCGATAACACCAAGGGCTCGTTGAGGTGGAAGTCCGACGGCACCTTGGGCATAAAGGAGGGGTGCGTCCTCAGCACCACCCTTGTGTCGTGAAAAGTCAAGTATGGAGGCTTGCAGGATAGGGCCTGGATCTCTCCCACTCGTTGTGCGGAGGTGATGGCCACAGAAATGCTGTCTTCCACGACAGGAACTTCAACGGCGCCGAATTCAGAGGCTCGAATGGCGCCCCTATGAGCCTAGACAGCACCACGTTGAGTTCCCACGCCGGTGTAGGAGCCTTCACTGGCGGGAACGATCGGAACAGTCCCTTCATAAATTCCTTCACCAGGCGATGAGACCACAAGGACCCCAGTCCCGTAGTTCTGGTGTATCGGGAGATCGCAGCCAGATGTATCTTGATGGAAGCGTGAGCTAGTCCAGTCTCGGCCAGCGACAGTAGGTACGGCAGTACTTGAGGGGCCGTAATCCGCAACGGGTTAATCTTCTGTGCACGGCACCAGACAGAGAACCTCTTCCACTTATGTCCGTAGCACTTGCAAGAACCTCTCTGCAGTCAGCAGAGATATCGTACCCTCCAAACTCTAGTGTTGCAGGAGTCAGGCCTGCAAGTTCAGCGACTCCGGGTCGTGATGAAGGATGGCGCCTCCTTCTCTGGAGAGAAGATCTGTGTCCGTCAACAGCTTGACTGGTGGGGACGATGACAAGTCGAGAAGGTCCGGGAACCAGATCAGTCTCGGCCACGCCGGAGCGACAAGGATCATTCTGCACCGGGACCTCTTGAGCTGGTTGATGAGTCGGAGCAGCAACGGCAACGGAGGAAACGCATATAGGAACAGGCCGTCCCAGGGGAACGAGAAAGCATCGCCCATGCTCCTTGGTTGGGGAAACCTGCTGGCGAACCTTGGATAGGGCCGGGGATCTGGTTCCGGATGTAGAACATCGTGGTGGTGTTGTCGGTGAAGATCCTCACCACCTTGACCTTGACGGACGGGAAAAACGACCTGAGGGCCTAGAACACTGCCCGGAGCTCCAGGATGTTGATGTGGAGCGGCTTCTCCTCCGTGAGCCAATGGCCTCTCGCGTGAAGATCTCCGGTGTGCGCTCCCCACCCCTCCAGGGAGGCATCCGTCGTCACCGTCGCTGGGTGGGCCGGAGTCTGAAAGTCTGTCCCCGCCACTAGATGAGCGCGGGTGCCCCACCACCGGATCGCTCGTTGGAAGGTCTCGTTGAGAGGGATCCTGTCCTCGAAGCTGCCAGTCGCTTGAATCCAGCGGGCGTCGAGGAACTCCTGTAGAGGACGCATCCGAAGCTTGCACAGGCGCACAAGATAAATGCAAGAGGACATCATCCCGAGGAGGGACTTGATGGACCTCACACTGGCCACGTCCGTGGCCAGCAGACGCTGCACATTGCCTAGGATGGCCTTTGTCCTTTCCTCCGACGGCGAGGCCAGACGCGCCACTGTGTCGAGCTTGGCTCCCAGAAACAGTGCGACTTGAGAGGGGACCAGGTGGGACTTGGGGAAGTTGATGGAGAACCCCAGGTCCGTGAGCAGCTGGACGGTCTTCCCTGTGTGTTCTAAGGCAAGCTCCCTTGTCCTTGCGCGGATGAGCCAATCGTCCAGCTAGGGGTAGACGTGGATCCCCTGCAGGCGCAGCCGCGCTGCCACTGGAGCGAGGCACTTGGTGAAAACCCTGGGTGCCGACTTCAATCCGAACGGGAGGGCCTTGAACTGGTAGTGCCGCCCTTAGTCCACGAACCTGAGGAACTTCCAGTGCCCTTTTAGAATGGGAATGTGAAAGTATGCATCTTCCAAATCCAACGACGGCAGGAAATCGCCCTCCTCCAGCTGTCCCAGCACATGTTGGAGGGTGACCATCCGGAACTTCTGTGCCTTGATGTACTTGTTCAGTCGTCGCAGGTCTAGGATGGGTTGCCACCCTCCTGTGTTCTTTTTCACGAGGAAGTCGCTTGAGTATAATTCGGAGCCCCAGAGCCTCTTTGGGACGAGCTCAAAGGCACCTTTCTTGAGCATCGCCCTTACCTCCAACAGCAGTTGAGGGACGTGGTTTTCTTTCCTGGCCACACGAGGAATGCAGGGGCACTTTTATAGAAATTCGAGAGCGTGCCCATGGGCCAGGGTGTCCAGCAGATGGACTCCCACACGCTGACTAACTTCGCCAGCCGGCCTCCCACCGGGGTGCTTCGGTGGGGGCCCGACGCCACGATCGGTTCAATCTTGCTTGGAGGACGCCTTGGCCTCCCTGGCGACGACGGCGGGATCCACACGACTTGCCTCGTCCTCTATAGGCTTCCTGCGACGAGGAGCAGGCCGCTTGGCGGTACGTAGAGGAGCCACCGCCGAATCCCTTGGAGGCACCCTGCTTGCCTCCGGAGCTCCGAAAGTACGGACTTCGTTGCTGGAGAACTCCCAGGGCCTTAGCTGTCTCCGTGTCCGCCTTGATGGCTTAGAGGGACTCATCCACTGTTTTCCCAAACAGGTTGTTCCCGTCGAATAGCATGTCCAAAACCTTGGCTTTTACGTCGTGGCGGAAATCCGTCGCCTTGAGCCACCCTCGTCGTCTGAGGCAAACGCTGTTGCCTAGCTGGCGGAAACCGGTGTCGGCAATGTCCATTGCCACGGTTATGTCGTGGTCCGACGCCACCTCACCTTCTTTCAAGATCTACAGGGCCTCAGCCCTCTTGTCGTCCGGTAGGAAGTCCAACAGGGGGGCGATCTTGTACCATAACTCCCTGTCGTAGCGGGTCACGATCGCGAGGGCATTGGCCGCCTTAATCGCTGTTGCCGCTGAAGAGATAACTGGTCCCATTGCATCCAGCTTCTTTCCTTCGCCATCTGGCGGGGAAGTTGACGTCGAGGCCGATGCCACCCCGCTTTATTCTTGGCCACTGCTGAGACGAACGAGTCAGGGGTCGGTTACGCCCTAAGTCACAAAGGTGCCGTGTCGAGGATCCGGTACTTCTTCTCGTACCGATCCCTCTTGGCAGGCGTCGTTGACGGGTTCTTGAGAAGGGTGAGACCCTCGTCCCAGATGTTATCCAGCAGAGGCCCTTCCTTCTTCTCTTCGGGGCAGAGCTGAAAAAGCTAAGATGCCCTGGCGATCATAGCATGGAAAGACCCAATCTCGTCGGGCGGGGAGGCCCGGGCTGAAGGCGATGGGAGCTCCACTCCTTCGTCATCCGTATCCGTCGTGGCTGTGTCCGTTCCTGTGACATCCCCAGGTACGGGGACGTGGGCAAAGGCTGAGCAGGCCGCGAGGGCTGAGAAGGCGGGGCTGGATGGGTCCCTCTTCTCTTGTTTGGGGGACTTACCGACGGGCCGGGCTCCGGCTCCTCCGTCGGTGGTAGGGGCAATCTCATCCTTATCTCCGAACATAAGGATTGTATTGCCAAAAAAATGGCCGCCGAGTTGTCCTGCGACTCCGGAACTGACGGGCGCAATGGTTGACTAGGAACCTCGCTGGCGCCCCCATCGCTCTCGTCGTCCCTGTAACGCTCACCTGACTCCCATGGAGGCGCTGGTCTGGTTCGCGCTGCTGTGACCTCTTCTAAGGTGATGCGCAGGATTCGGAAGACGGACTGGACCGGGCCCCCAAATCTGGTTTGTTTGGCTCGCAGAAGTATCCTTCTGTAGGCGAAAATAGGGGATTAACTGTCTGCAGGGTAATGCAATCAGCCTCCCACTTTCCCCTCTCACCCTCCTCGAAACCCTTCTGTGATTCCTCGTAGCGTCTCACCTTAGGGTCTGGAAGGACGAGCTCTCCATCCTGCTTCTGATGCAGGGGCGCGTTGGTATCCAGTTACTTCACTGGATTTTCGGATTGGTGAGAACCAAACTTGCTTGGCTTCCAGGTAAGTTTTTTTTTTATAAGAGGTTCCCCTTGTGTCCATGCATTAATGTACTAATGCTAGTGTCTTTTTCCCCATAGGGGACGGGGTACGGAACGCCGGGGAACAGGCACCGACCCGAGATGAGAGGTGAAATCCTTGTAGAAATCAGGTAAGTCTTTAATGAGCGTTTTTGGTAATGTCTTTTCATTCGCTCATTAACGCTGATGTCTCTTTTTCCCCTTAGGGGCCGGGGTCCGGAAATGCCAGGATGCGGCGCGGACCCGAAATGAAGAGGGAATGAATCAACAGGTAAGTCTTAACATGGAGATTTAGCTTTCCTTATTCCCTTCTCTCTCTCACCTTTTGTTCTGGTCTTTTTCTCCCTAGGCGCTGGGGCGTGACTGCGAATCCGGATGATCGCTGCTGAACATGGAGGCGCCCTGTAAAGACGAGTGGAATGCGGCGCTGCAGCGATCGACGCAATGAGCTTTTAAATAAAAGTCTTCCTTTTCAGGATTGTTGGCGAGATGTCTCCGGGATGAGGATTTAGCAGGTAAGGACTTTTCCTTCTTCTGTTCTCTTCTTCTCTTCCTTTGCAGGTGATCCAGGATGCTGGCAGGCGTGGCATAAGTCAGGATGCAGGAGAAGACACGGTGAGTGTCCAGCTGCTAGATGCAGAACAACGCGAAGCACGTGTGGCTGTTTTGGTGGGGTTTAAATAGCCTTGGAAGAAGTTCCAGGTATGTATCCTTCCCCGACCACGCCCGGATGGTAAATTAGTCCCACAGGTAAAGTAGTTCCTTTCAGGCCTCAAGGAGGCCGGGATCCTGCAGCATGGTCTGCATCAGGTAAGTGCACCCAAGCACTTCCATAATGAGCCTGGTGTTAAGTCAGGATATATATTCCTTGACAAAGTAACCAGAATCCTGATTTCAAGATTTTGAACTCGTCGTGTAGAGGACGAATTCTTTTTGTCAATGTACCCAACAGAGAGGGAGAAGAAACTCTCTGACCAGTCAATTGACCAAAAGATGAGAGGACGTCACAGGAACCGGTCAACCTGCAAAGGAACCGTACATTAGCGACAGAAGACAACTTGAATAGCAATGCACAGACAACCCAACCTCTTAGTACCTGAAAATAGACTGTAGTCGAGTGACTGGCAAATCAGAATAGAAAGGTTGGCGTCAGGATTCTAAGAGGACAAAGAATGACCAGTGATTCACCGGAAACCAAACAAGGACCAAAAGTAGAATTAGATATAAAGGAACAGTCTTACCGGATGAGAGTTTCCGAGGAAGTTCAAAAACTAGAGGAATAATTGAAGAGCAGAAGTGATGCGCAAGCAGGAGTGATGATCCACCTACCCACCGCCGGCACGAGGACGCCTAAACAAGGATCCGGTAAACAACAATGTCCACCTGAAACCGACGGCACGCGGACGCCTAGTATAGAGTCTCCAGTTCCAAGGGGAAACGAGGAAGTCTGTAGAAAAGTTCCAGTAGCAGCAGAATGGATGACGTAGATGGCAGCACCAGCCAAAATAAGGACAAGAAAAAATCCGTGAACAGTTCCAAGAGTCGAAAACCAAGCGGGCAAAATTCAAGCAGACGTCCGTGATCCGTAACACTTCCAAAGAGCAGTTCCGAGGGTCGAGACAACAACAATAGGGACACACAAGCAGGAATCCAGTATGCGGTCCGGGTCAAAACACTAAATTCAACAGGAGCAAAGTCAGGTACGTAGCGGCAAGAGAAATAACAATTTCAGAAGCAGCGAGTAGCGGGGAGGCGGGGCATAAGAACGAAAACCAAAAAGTCATGTGAGGTTCTAACAATGTGTAAAGACACGTGACCTCAAGTACGCAGAGTGACTGCATTTCCATGGTAAAGCCCAGCGCTGCTTAAAGAACACAGAATGAACTGGCTGAGCAAACTTCCGTGTCCTGAAACAGCGTCTCTGTGACAAAAGCGAAGGAAACCCAGGTGAGGAAGGTAAGCGAGTAGGAAAGGAAAGATTGCCAGTATGCCTCCCTGATTTACGAATCCTGACACCTGGCGCCTATGGCGCCAGGACTGATGTCTTTTATGAGACTGGCGCCATAGGCGCCAGGACACTGTCCAAAGGGCCCCTATATGGGGTCGCTGGGTCCTTCCTTGGGGACTGGATGTCCGCTTTCGGGGACGCAGGGCTTGAACCGGCTCCCCGGGAGCGGGCATCATGACAGTCCCCTTCGTCAGGATCCCTCCCGTGGGACTGGGCCTCTTCGACGCCCTCGTCGAGGCCCTCCAAGACTTCAACCAGTTCCTCCTCGGAGGCGGTGTCCGTGTCCACAATGGCCACCGGCTCCCCCCCTCTTTTTCCACCGGGGTCTTCACGGGGGTCTTTTTGATGGGCCTGAAAGAGGCTTCCCTCCGCAGTGGCAGGGAAACTCTGGGCCCTGAGGTCACCTCCACTGGTGTAGCCTCCTCAGGCTGCGCCAGGGCCGCTGCAACTTCCTCGATAGAGGCCTTGGCCGGGTGCATCAAGGCCTTCACCACCTTCTGCGGGCCTGTGGCCTTCACCTTGGGGGGAGGGTCACCGCCTCGGTCCCCCTCGGCTGGATCCTTCAAGATCGACTGGGGCCTCTCCAGAAGCTTCGCTGGGTTCTCGGCCTTCCTCTTCCCTGAGCCAGAGCATTGGCTCGTGGTTGATGGCGCTGGAGAGGATGCAGCCTGCCTGGCAGCCGAGGAGCCTGACCGTTCGGCGCTCCTGGTGCCCGCGGACTCACGGTGCTTTGCCTTCGGTTGGGCCCCCGTCGCCGGGGTGCCCTCACAGGACTTAGAGGACCGCTCGGACTTCTTCTTCTTCTCACCTGACGGGCTCTTTCCTTCCAGCCAGTTGGAAAGTCAAAGGTGTCAGTCCCTGATGGTCCGTTCCGACATGTTCCCGCAAAATGAACAGTCCTTCTCCACGTGCGTTTTGTCCTCATGAAGGCAGTAGAGACATTTCGAGTGCTCGTCCAGCTTGAACACATTCTGCAGCTGGCATCCAGGGCAAACCCTGAACAGCTTTCCGGGCGTCAAGCTTCCTTTCTCCTGGGCCATATCCGGTTAGGCCACAGAAACTTCTGGACTCCTCTAAGAAGCGTAACTCCACGAAAACTTCACCCTTGAGGGGCGTAGAAAATCCGAAACGGGTCCCCGTTGATCGGATGTAGAAACGGTGGAGCTTGAGGCTCTATTTGACCGAAAAATGAGAAAATATCTTTAAAAAAGCGCGAAAACGCAGCAAAAAGCTAGAGAGCTAAACACGAGGACTCCCAACACTTGAGCGTGTGGTACAAATCTGAGGATGGCTGCCAGGGGAGGGGCTTAGGGAGAGGGCAGTCATTGGCTGGGGGCAGTATGACCCAGAGATCAGTGATTGGTTACTACTAAGAAAGAGATCAGAAACAAAACGGATACTGATTTTTTCTTTGCCGAGGATTCCCGGCCTGACAACGGGGAATATTCATGAGCATGTGAATCCATGCCAGACCCATGATGGAGAAGTTGGAGGTCTTAGTTTTTTTTTTTTTTTAACAGTAGGTCTGCCATTTCAGGGTATTTAAGGCTTTAAGAACTTGCATAAAAATAGGTCATTAAAGGAGAAGTTTGAATCCAGCTCCCAGCCTGGTCCCTTATTCTTGGCGAGTGTTCACACCTCTACAAAGCCCTGCTTCTTAGGCACATATGATGTTAAGCTCTGCACAGTGTGTAATTGTCCCATATTGAAATGGCATGGAGTGCCTAATCTGCAGAATAGCATATAATGGTCCATACTGGATGCGACTAAAACCTCATGCATGGGCCCTTCTACACCATGTGTGGAGGGGTGCTCTCCATTTGCCAGTGATTTGTCTGCCGATTTTACTAACCACGATGAAAATTATTGTCACATAAATCAAGTACTTCATCTATGTGACATTAACTTTGTGATCTTGGAATATGTATAAAAGAACATCAGGACACATGTGGAAAACATTGAAAGGTTCAGGGTCATATTTAAAAGTAAAACAATAGTTTGTGTTTCCTATGGAGGTTAGATCTAAGGTATATTTTGTATTTGCTTCTTATTCTCTAGAGGTAGCTCCTGCTTACTGGGCGATATCAGATACCAGGAGCTGATTTTAGCACCTGCTAATCAAATCTTTACTTCGATCCCAGAATTTAAAACTCCTTTCCCCTTCTACAATTCTGGAATCCCAGCCTACAACTTCCAAAAGCAGCTGAGGCAGGAAGTACAAGAAACAAATTCTCTCGAGGAACTAAAGGGAAACCAGAGTAATAGAATATTTTTTAGAAGTTTCTAACAAATGATACAGAAGTAAAAAAGGTCCCCTTCTATGTATTAGATGATGGCACAGATGTACAGCTGACTACTCCTAGAATGTTATGGTCAGATGCGAATACCACATAACTACCGCTGCCCCCTCATGTTTGAAGACAACAAATGAGGGCATACCAGCCATAATGCTGGCTCCTGAGCCTATTTGAATCACAACTTCTGCATACAAAACTGGGAAAATCTTATTTTTTTCTGAATTTTAGGCACTATGGAAAGAAACCCACTACCAATATTGTCAGTTAAGTTTAGAGAAGTGAAATATGTAGTGTGAAAGCAACAGCATAACCAAATACCATTAAGGAATTGCTGTGTAAAGCATGAAATGTAGATACCAATGAAGACAGTCTTTTCAACCACTCTTCAGGGAAAGAGTAGATCTGTGATGGGGTAATGGTTGGACAAGGTTAAAGAGTGCCTGAAGCTCACTCATCAGCCTAGCTGTAATGAAGACAGCTAGGAAGTTTACCTTATGGGTGAGCAATTTCAAACAACGAGAATGAAGGGGCTCAAGTGAGGCAGCAGCCAGTAATGTTAATACAAGATTTAAGACTCACACCTGAAAAATATACTGGTATGCAGGAAACTGGTCATCCACCCTGCAAACACTGCAAAATAGTGGGGATGGTGAAAATAGCGAAATAGTGAGCAACTACCATTTCACTGTGCCAATCTGTAAGCCTAGCTCAGTTCAAAGAAAGCAGAAAATCCAGCCCATTGCAGCTGCAGCAAAGTGAAAACCTATGTTGCTTAGAGGCATTAATTGGCTTGGTAGCAGGTTTCCTGTTGGAAAGGACAATATTGAATGACAAATCCCACTCTTATAATTCAGCCTCAGCATCAAGCCTACAGGTTGAGACTGTTGATGCTCAAGTTGAGGACCCAGCCACCGATTTGAGAGAGTAAGTCCACAGAAGAGACCTGAGAAAACATGGTCAGGGTGGACCTATACTTCAGCAGCCTGCAAAGAAAGCAGCGGAATGACAAGATTCTACTGGAATGCATAAAAGAGAGCTTAGTTCTATTTGGCAATCAATGAGTCTTCTAGACAACTCTTGATGGAAAATTTCAAGGAGCAGAACAATTCACACTTCTTGCTGACACAGGAAGTGAAGAAATCTACTTGCAAGGTCCCCCAAAGGGAGAGGACCTCGTCTAGAACTTACTGACAAAGCTCCCTCTCGCGGGAGGTTGAATTATGTCTGTTCAAGGCATCCATAATCACATTCTTTGTGCCAACAAGATGGCAGACACGTCGTCCTACAGAGCACAGAACTACTTACTCACTTTCCTTGCAGAGCAGAGATCACCCACCATCTTGCTTGTTATGGTAATGCATGGCTCCTGTGTGGTCCATCGGTATCAGGACACATATGTAGCACACAAAAGGAAATAAATGCCACCAGGGCCAGCCTGATGGCCTGCTGTTCCAGTACACTGACAGTTTCCCGGTGCCTTGGCAGGGGACCAAAGCCTGCTCACCCTTTGATCGCCCATTTGAGCATCCTATCCTTTCAGCAAGGTGACTGTGTCCATTATTAGCTGATGCCAAGAGTGCCACAGATTATGACCTCCCCCCCTCAGTATTCTCTCTCTCCAAACCCATCACAGGTGGTCCTGCGATGAACATTTTGCAACCCTTAAGAAGTCCAACATATTTCCCTGATACTGATGTCACTGACAACACAGCAGTCACTGGAGGGGCTTCATGCATAAGTGTCTTAGGTACCACAAAAATGCAGAATGGTATGAGTACCAATAGATGCACAAAGACAGAGGCCATGACCAAACACTGGGATTGGGAAAGATGACTATATGGGGTAGGTGGGAGAGAAGATCTGCCTGAGTGGGTATCCCAAGTGAAACAACTACTAGGATTGGGTCAGCAGAGACTTCTTAAAGTTCAATGAGAAGCCCAAACTGTGTAACAGACAGCAGTGTGTTGCAGATCTGGGTGGAGCCATTCGACCAGTTAGGGAATGACAACGTCCTGAGATTTACAGCCACCATGTCTAACAGCTTGATGAGGACAGCCAAAGAAGAGCAGTCTAAAAGGCAGAACTCTTAACTGGAAATGGTTGTTCCCAATCATGAGGACCAGGAACCTCTACGTGGGCAACTTCACCGCAAGCACTGGAAGTATGCATTGTGATTGGTCATGAGTAAGAGTCGGACACAGAGGCATATTTTGATCGCTATATACTTTTATTCAAGAAAAAGGGGCTGGAGGAAAATGGACCTTTCCCTATAGGAATGAGGGGTTTTCCAGCATCAACCAAAATATCAAGTGTCCAAGTCAGGATATCCAAAAGTCATCTGCCCCGTGTCCAAAACCTAAGCTGACCCTCACATTCTAAACTAATCAAAGTGAAAGGAAGAATGTTCTTTTGGCAACGTCCTTGCAGCTACACTTTGCCAGTTCAACTTAAAGTACCAAAATTGTGCAAAAAGGCAGCAAACAACCAATGTTCCACAAGGATATGAAAGGGGTTCCCTTCTCCTATAATTCCAAGGTTCCTTAATAACACACCGTCTCAAGATATCAACAGGTCTTCACTTCCTTCTTCTGGTTTTCCAATCTTGTCACAAAATAACATATCTTTTCCTGTTGTTCACAAGGCTTGCAGCGGCAAGACATAGCTTCTCTCTTGACAACCACAAGTTTTAATACATCAGTGTATATGGTTCCCAACACTATGAGATTGCTCTTTCTATCTAAAAGAACAGAACATCCTCTCTTTTGCAGATTTCACAGGGTCAAGAGATTGCTTCTCGTCTCTTGACAGAGTGACCCATATATGTACAGCTTTAATGTCTTTCAAAACAGCCTACCTGGTGGGCTCTCCTGCCAGGTTTTACTTAAGCATCTCAACTCACAATTCTCCAAAACACCCGGTATACTCTCCTGCCAGGTTTAATTCATACATCTCAGTTCATAGTCCTCCGAACAATGCACCCGGTATACTCTACTGCCAGGTATTACTCCATTTTCATTTCATTGTTTATTTCGGTAAAACAAGGCATGGAATGAAAAATGAAGGCGGGCACCACGTTGATGATTCAAATTTGTTCACTTAGCAGTGTTGTGTAATAAAAAGTACTATTACTTTATCCTGTTGAAGAAGGTCCTATGGCATAAGGACCAGAAAACAATAGAAAAAGAAAAAATAGAGTGAATCCATCCCATTAGAACTGGTGCTCTCAGTTTGCCCTTAACCAGGTTGCACACATGGTGTCAAGAATCGGTCCGGGATCACCAGGACGCAAACAAAGCAAGCAACGCCCCCATCTTGTCCGACATTACAGGGTCACTCCATGAGGCATCAGCCGGTACTACCATTCCGGATTCCTAAAAAAGGGGCATTTGTTCAACGCCACAATAGACACCATCCCTCCATTTCGTTGCAGTGGCAGTTGCCATGGAAATTAGGACAAGGATCTCAATTCGCGTCACGTCAGCCACATGTTATGGTCAGGTGACTGCAACTAGATAAACTCTAGCCGCGGTAAAACTTGTTGCTTCTGATTTTGTTTCGAAGTGTGCTACATATCCTGTTTCTAGCCTTGTTACCTACTCTTGAACGCTTGACCTGCTATCCCTGCCTCGCCTCCTCTGCTCTCGTCTCAACCTTGCTCTCCGAGTTCAAAGTTCGGCTTCCTTTGTTGGACTCCTCGAACTTTGTCCCCTCCTTCCTTTTCTCTGTCCCGTCTTACCTGTTGCCTGCCTAGTCCTTCGTCCTCTATCCTTACCCGCAGAACTTCCCCCATTCCGCTCTGCTACTCGTTGCCGAACCAGACCGCCTCCAGGAACTGTCATTTGCCTCACGTCTTTTTTTGGCTCAACCTAGAACTTCTAGTTGCTGAATCGGACCTCCTCCCGGATTGCTTTATCTCACGTTTTGTCTTGTGAAGTCCTTTCATCATCCGACCTGGATTGTCTTATGGATTGTTTGCCTCACCCGTGATCAACGTTGTTGCTTCTCGTCACTGACTTGGATTGCACAGGACTGTCTCCTGTTCCTTGGGATCCCCGAGCTCCGACCTAGACTGCTGGTACATTCCTCTGCACCTCTTCCCCGGTACGGACTAGAGACTGCCTTGGTACCAACACGGGCAGAGGGTAGAGCGTCCTGTTCATGATATCATTTTTTGCTGAGAAAGGTAGGCGATCTAGCTACATACAGCTAAAATCGCCATTTAAGATACTGCTGAATACTGATCAGCTCTCACTTCGTTTTGACAGGAGCAATGACCACTGTTATACTCCATATGTCAGTTGAAGACTTACCTGAAATATAAGGTAGAGTCCTTGTACGTCAGTGAATATAGTTTGCACATTATTCGTTTCATACTTTTCTGACATTAAGTTTTATTTTATTTTCTTATCAACTCATTGGAACACATGGATAGACACCATAAACATTGGTATGTGTTTTTCTGTTTTTGCATGATTGTTTTGAACGGATATCTGGTTGTATTTTATCCAATTTTAAAATGATAGAATTTGGTAATTATAGTCAAACTAACACATTGTGTACCGCCCTAAAGAAGGTTTTGAACCGAAATGCATTGGATCACACACATGAATTCTTAACCAGTATATTTGCCTGGCCTCTTTGAATTTGAAATCATATTATTTGATGAAATAAATCAAAAGGAATGTGAATAAACAGTTCCTTTGAGTAAATCTCCATGATTATCTTTTTTTGTTGAGATTATTCAGTATTTTGGGAAAACGTATGGACTTTACAGTACCCATGTGAGCAGCCCGGTTTAGGGCAAACTGAGAGCACTAGTTCTAATGGGGTGGTAAAACAAGGCATACCATAAAACAAGTCAGAAAAAATAACAAGCAACAATATTACAAAACATGTAAATAATTGTAGTTAAACCCAACAACCATAAAAAGACTTGGGAAACACTACTATACTCAAGATCTATCTCATCTTTATAGAAATTCTCTCCAAAACAGAGCACGTTTAAAAAAAGACAAAACAGCCCAAGCCACTTGTACAGAATCCGCCAACAGCAAATAATACAATGCAGGCTCATAACTACAAAAGCCCAGACACAACAATGCAGGTTTCAAAGAATGTTCTCCAATTGCTGAGGCACTGGGCAGAACATAAAACATAAAAAAGCGTTTAAGAATTCCTTGGGCACCCCACAGAGCAAATACGGTTGATCCGCATCCCCCGTGAGCATAGCCGCCACCACAGCTCTTAAGTGAATACAGTTAAAATATTTGCTAAAAATAAGGATGCGTTGAGAGTGATGCTTTGCCCAGCTCAAATACTTCTGCAAACCAGGGGACAAAATGATCAAATGTTTCCTATTGGCAGGCCTCATGATCTCCAGAGACTTTCTCTTAGTCTGAATAGACCGGAGTACACCATTTAAAAAAAGGCATGTACATCCGTATTAGATAAAGGAACTACTGTGGAACAACAGTAACCCACACCCGCTTTCAACAGCACGGTTTTCACATACCTGAGCCATGGAGTCCTCAAAAGGGGATCTCTGAGCACAAAGTAACTAATACCCGGGTCAAGGAAGCTTTAGTGTTATCCCAAATTCTTAACCAATGACTAGCAAGCATAGATGCAATCAGGTCAGTAAGAGAATAACAGGCCAGTTCTTGATGAACTGCGAAATTGGGGGCAGACCCAGGTAATCCCAGAACGCTCTTAAAACAAAATGTTTTCAACCACCTGGTTAGATTTAGTTTTTACCAAATCCCCACACAGCTCCATGCCATATCTTACCATAGAAGATGTTTTATCACGAAAGACTGTACTGGCTCAATCGGGTTTATTTTAAACAACCCAGAAGCTCTCGCTGGCCCCGCACAATTGCCTGCTTAATTCTCAGGGTTTGTTTCTCCTCATGTAGGCCCCAAAATTCAAGGAAAATCTTGCCCCAGATAATCATAGTGAGCCACTCTTGGCACAAATCCCCGCCCTTACAAAAAAATAGCTGAACACCTCTGGGGACGCTTCCCCCAGTGACAAAACATCACAGCTGATTTCTGTGCATTTACCTTTAAACCCACGGTATCCCTAAATCTGGCAAAATCATCAACGAGGCACTGAAGAAATCTGGGGGTGCAAGTTAGTAAAACAGTGTCATCTGCATAGGCAAGTAAAGGCAAATGCCTATTGCCCAGCTTGGGAGAGTTAGTATTAGATTTAAGTAAGTAAAGTCCACTTATATAAAGACAAAAAGGGGCCAAAACACAGCTTTGATGTACCCCACATTCCACCTGGAAGAAAGGGGTGCAAAGTCCAGCAGGTTCACTCATAAAACATACCATCATCAAATAGTGTATTCTCTCTAAGAGATCCACCAGGGCTCCAGGGCAATTTAGGGATCTGAGCATGCTCAATAGCCTAACACAAATGACCATGTCAAACGCAGTGCTCAGAACCATAAAAGCCAAAAAGATGAGTTTGTCCTTGATGAACAAAGAATGTGCCACTACCAGGTAAAGAATCAAGGCCTGTTCTGCGGTCCCCAAACCTGGTTTGAACCCCAGCTGGATAGGAGAGAAGATGGTTCTACTCTTCACCCAAAACTGTTCCTAAGGATGACCCTCCTCAAGATCTTAAACACTTAATCTAAAAGAAAGATCGGCCTACAAGACGCTGGGCCTTCTCTTACTAATTTGGTAGATGATAGCATGGTACCAAGAAACAGGGCAGATACCTCCAGCACATGCAGCGTTGAGCCCCAAAGACAAAATAGGGGCCCAAGGATTTGGTTCCGCCAAGAACAAATCTGTGTGAAACTTATCCTGACCTGGGGCCTTATTCTTGCCTTGGTTCTTAATAGCTGTCAAGATTTCCCCGACAGTAAATATAATTATGCCCTCTGTAATATCAGATGACGGATTAGAGTCCAAAGCAAGGGGCCAAACAATAACCATACACCCAGAGCCATTACTATATAAAGAAGAATGATTTACCCAGTTCTCATCAGTGGACAAGACAGCGGACTTGTGTTTATAAAAGGGACAATTATTAATAATGTCCTAAAAAAGTATAGCGTTGTTTTAGTCAAGGAATTTACCCAAGCTTCCCAAGACTCCCTTTCGATTTTACGTTTTCTGCAAACTATGGCCTTCTTAAGACTTTCGGCCCTTGATAATATCAAGTTTTGAAGACAGTGGGTTCTTCAAAGTTCTCTGCAGACAACCCTTTAATTTGGCACACTCAGTATTAAACCACCTGGGGTGAGGACTTTTTCACAGTGTGACAAAAACAGAAATATTAGTCAATAATAATAAATACTCAAACCAAGTGTCACTACTGTCTAAACGGACAGGTAAGAAACGTTCAAGAGCCTGCCAATTATTTCTAACAATATTCCTCTGCAGGCTCTTACAATCTGCTTATTGCCATTGTAGCCGAGGCTTCAAGGCAATAGGGCATTCATCTGTCAGGGGGAAATACCTGCCCTGGGGCCTGCAAGTGAGTTGAATAGGGAAATGATCACTGCACAGGACATCACACACCCTAAACTCAGTAACACAATCCCAGAATGTTATTGGGACATACAATTAATCGATAATGGAACAACCTAACACAGAGGTAGAAGTAAAGTTTACCAGAACATCCTTGGGGAAATTAGAATAAAGAGCATGCAGCCCCCAAGCAAAAAGGAGTTTCCAAAGCCTAAGCCCCTCCCTTCTGATTCCATCATCTCTCATGATAGGTGGCAAAATTCCAGCCAAATCATCTTAATTCAGATCAGATAATACTACCAGGCCTGTTAATCAATTTCAGATTGAAATCCACCCCAAAATAATAAGTAAATCATTTGCAGCCACCCCGCTTTACCTTACCCTCCATTATGGAGGCTAAAATAGAGAGACAGTTCTTACCAAATTGGGTATGAGGGCTTTTATACAAATTAACCACCAGAACATTGCGAGTGGCCACCCTGTGGATTCTTCCCCCCTGCAGGAAAGGGCCAGGGGCTCAAGCTGGAAGTATTCACTCACAAGAGGCGACATAACCAAAATACACAGCCCTCCGTGACAGCGCCCAGGACACCTGTATTAAAATAATACCAGATCCTTTTAAGGGTGACAAAAACTCAGGATGGCCTAATCTGGATTTAATTACTGCCCCATTCCAGGATGCACATACCTGCAATTCTCCAGGGATTACTCAAGTTTACTTGTATTATACTTTACAGTCTTATATTCTCTTCACATGACTGGTATACTCTCCTGCCAGGACGTCAGAGTTTTCCCTTCCGCCAACATTGTGTTTGTTCCTCTATCGTGTTGGCTGCTATCAATGCTTGTTCTTCTTCACTACTTCCCCGGCTGCGGATTCCTTGGTGTTTCCAATTTCTTGCTTGCAACACCATTTTTAGCTTGCAAAAATGTTCTAGCTTACATGTTCATGTTCTCTGAACAGAGTCCTCCCTTCTTATTCGCTGTGCGGTTCATGCAGCAAATCGCATCAGTGTCCCCCTATGCGTGCCTGGCCTCACCAGAGTTTCTGGCTGCTTCTGTGCCCTCCGTGAGAGGTGCTCGCTGTAGCGGGCTTCCTTCCATTCACGTCAGGGTCTCCTGCACTCTCTGGTCTTCTCACTGCACTGGCATTCATGTCAGAGCTTCCAATACTCCAGATTTTGTGACAGTGGTCCTCCCAGTCTCAAGTTTCTCCTGCCGACATCTTCCTAACCATTCTTCTGCTTTGCTGCACGCCACAACCCATCTGCTTCCCGAACCCCATCCGGGGAGGAGATCCTCCATCTTTCAGTCTTGCCATAGCTTTTACAACTTCCTGGTATGGGTCACCTGATAAGAAGGACTAGACTGCATCACATGCTGCTTGTTAATCTGCATTGCTCTTGTCCACTTCTTCGTCCTAGTTAATTCTTGGGAATCAAGATATATGTGCCCATGGCTTTCAGCATCTTCTGCTGCACCGTATACCATGCAGGTTTGAGATTAGCCCTTCCAAAGTGGGGTCATTCTTTATTTTGCATGGCAAACAGCCTCTACTCTCGTGAGGTTGGTCTCCCCCCCATTATGGTCCTCCCGCAGATAGCCACCCCCAGGGTTGTAGTCCAATCGCTATTGTCCTTCACTGACCACATGGAGAACGACTTTCTCCGGGGAATCAATGACGACTTCGTCAGATTTGTCACAGCATCCTGAATGTCCAGTGACACCAGCCAGTCCACAACTTGACAACCCGTAGGGTCTGGGGCAAGGTGACCATCTTGAACTCGTTTTTGCATATGTATAATTTCAGAAGATGGGATGCTGGCCCTGTCCTCCTTTGGTACTAGAATGTAAAGAGTACCTGTCCCTCCTCTCTCGTATGAATTGAGTTACCAGAAAGTAACAAACCCCATACATAGAGGACAGGCTTTTGTTGGACAGCTAACCTAAGGGAGTCAGCGGTGGCCTTGGAGGTTTTTACATTCTCCAGAGAACTTGTCTGAATTTTGAACAAATTGCTTGTCACAATCAACGGCATATCCAAGAGTTTAGCATAGTTGTCAGGGACAAAACCAAACATTTACATCCATGAATGCCTGCAGATATCCAAGCTCATACCCATGGCTCTCCCCACACAGTTTGACCTATCCACACCCAACTAGAGGATTTGATGGGTCATCTCCTTCCCCAACAATTACCAGGGAGATGACATCTCACATCACGGGCATGGGCGTTTCACTGCAGTTACAGATCACAATCTACAAACAGTGGGTATGTAAGCAGGTGGGGTTCCCAGCCCTTACGCCACAGCTGCCGGGGGCAAATATACATCAGCCAAAAAGTGTCTAGTTTCTTGCTTTGTCCATCTGGGTGCAACAATGAAAAAGTGACAGACTTCGACTGAAGAGGCCTAAAACACCAGAATGAGGTGTGTGGTTGGAAAACCTGGATCTGTGGGGGGCTATACAATGCTTCTTTCTCCATATCTAGTGTGGAGGCCCTTTTTGAGCACGCAGCCAATGAAGAAGTGTTTCTTCCAAGGGACCCTGGACTACAATGTCCATAAGGTCATACTGTACCACTGGCTTTATTGGAACTGACAACCTTAGGAATGGTCCACTGAAAGGAATCCTCCATGAAGTCCAGATCCAGGGAGGTGTCAAGACTTCTGGAATCCTGAAGGTTCGAAGCCAAACCTATAAGGCAGGAGTGATGGGACAGCAATGCGAGGCAGACAACATTTTGATGATTATTCAATGCATGCCATTTCAGTAAAGTAAAAATGATATCAAAATGCCTCACTTTCCCTACTCTGATGTGGATTTCTCTGCCTAATAAAACTAACGGGAAACATCTTACACAAGATGTCTGGCCCTCACACTAAACATCAACTACAAAGGAAAACATACAGCAATTTCGATTAACATCAACAATGATATTCACAATTTCTTGATAACCTTTTAGCAAACTGGGTCTTCACCAGGATTCAAGATGTATTCAGCTTCAGTGTTCATCAAAAGAAATAAGGAAATCCACATAGGTAGCAAAGTCTCAATTCAGTTCTTGAAGGTTGAATGTCAAGGTAAAGATTTGCTAACCAAAGTTCCAATAACAACAAAGCTCTTCTTTTTGGTGAAATAAAGACTTTCCACTTCCTCAGACTAGCATCAATGTTATTCCCAGCCACGATGCTTTGCCACGACCTCCAGTTATCCAAAAAAACTTTGTACAGTTCAAAAGAAGAACAACTTCAAAAATGTTAGCGAAACACCAGTCTTAGTTAACAATTATTATGTCTCTTTTCAAGATTAGGATTCACAACAGGTATTTTTGTCATGATGACTTCACAGTGCTGCTTCTTCTACTTCAAATACTTCATTTCTACTAGAGTTTATCATGAGGACATTCTCCTTTGACTCATAGCATTCCACTTCACTCGCACCTTTGAAGTCTTCCATCTAGTAACAACTAGCTATACTGCCACAGCTTCAGTACTTTGCGATTCAAAACAGCTTCTAACAAGATTCACTTTAAGGCACTGAAACACCTTGAAATATGAAAGACACTCTTCCTCTGAATTTCTCTCTTCTAAAAGGGACAGCCTCTTTTCCTCTCTTGTCTGTCTGCCACAATAACCTGTGTTTGCCTCTGGCACCTACTTCTCTTTTTATCTCCCAGTCTCTGACAACATAGGTTGTATCAACTTTAAATAATGTTTATAAACAGCAGGTTTCCGTTCCACAACTTTGCTTGTGCTCGCTCCAACTGCAGATACACAGGCTAATTCATAGAATCCAGCGCACAAGTAGCGCACGCGGCTGGCGCACAGCGTGCGCCTGCGATAGTCTGCGCCAGGCACGTGCGCTAAAACAGATTTCCGCGCACAGCGTATTCATGGATTTCAAGCTCCCAAACCAGCCGTGGCGCAGAGAATCGCAGCGAGCCTGCAGCAGCGCCAGTAACGCCCCCAAGAACGCCCTCGCGCAAGGAAAAGCCATCAAAATCGCTAAATCATCGCTAAGGGCTGCGCTAACCCTGGACCACTTCACAGGGCAGGCAAACAAGGAAAGCAAAGCGGGCAATCTCCAAATCAGGAGTACGCGGGAAGTACTACACGCGACTAGGCAGGGAACGTGAATTACAGGGGTACGCGGGTATCATCACACGCGAATAGCCAGGGTGCGTGTATTACAGGGGTAGCGGGAAGTTCAACACGCGATTGGCCAGGGAACGTGTATTACAGGGGGACGCGTGAAGTAGAACACGCGATAGGCCAGGGAACGTGTATTACAGGGGTACGCGGGAATCATCACACGCGAACAGCCAGGGTGCGTGTATTACAGGGGTAGCGGGAAGTTCAACACGCGATTGGCCAGGGTACGTGTATCACAGGGGTGCGTGGGAATTATCACATGCGAATAGGCTGGGTGGGCCCTCACAGGTGTACCCTGTACACCCTCCACGGCCCCTGCAGGCAGCCCACAAAACAGTGGACTACCCTGCACACCTGATCATGTCCCCCTGCACCCCCATCCACCAGGGGCACCCTCCACCAGGCCCCCACCCATGTCTCCCACCACCCCCACCCCCCAGCAGTGCAGGGGCACCTGCCATCAGGCCCCCATCCATGTCTCCCACCACCCCCACCCCCCATCCACCAGGGGCACCCTCCACCAGGCCCCCACCCATGTCTCCCACCACCCCCACCCACCAGCACTGTGGGGCACGTGGCCAGCAGGCAGTCAGGCAGCAGCCGATGGCAGGTGGGAGCGTGCTCAGGGCTCTGGGGGACTTAAATTTGGCCTCCTGGCCAGGAGCGTGGTCTTTCGTGTTTGAACGCGTGGACAGCCTGATAGGGAGTGATTTTGCACGTGAAAACCCCACACTCAGCGAATCGCGCGAAAACCCGTCACCAGCATATGTGCGTCAATAGTTACCTGCACGTGCAGTGTCAAAGCGTGTGATTGGTGAAAATGGATCTACACGCAGGAGTGACAAAGCGAGTGATTGGTGAAAAGTGAGCTACACGCAGGAGTGTCAAAGCGTGTGATTGGTGAAAAAGGATCCACACGCAGGAGTGACAAAGCGTGTGATTGGTGAAAAGTGAGCTACACGCAGGAGTGTCAAAGCGTGTGATTGGTGAAAATGGGCCAAGCACGTACACGCCGTAAGTGACGCTGTACGTGTGGGCCTGTATAAAAGGTAGTGTTGAACACCATTTCCTTGTACGTGCTTTTCGTGGAGAGCGAGTGGGTGAATTCTGTACTTCTTGTCGTTTCACACGCGATTTACTTCACGGCGTTTCCAGTTCGTACTCCCTGTTACCTCTGACAGCTCTTTTCTCTTTTTCCTCTTGTACTGGTTTACCTGGGCCTGTTCCCTCAAACAGTGTCCCCTTCTACTGTTGTCCTGTCTCCTCAGACAGCGTACACCTCTTCTTTTGGCGGGGGTGTTGCCAACCAAAAGCGCTCATTTTTCACGCTCTTTTACCTGGCAGACGGTGAGTCACGCACGTATCTAACATCTGTGCTTGCCCCGTGTGTAGCCTACCCCTTCAGAGGTCAATCTAGGCTGCGTGTGACACGCATACGTTCATTGTGTTACTGGATGCCACAGCGTAGTGCAGGGTTTTCCATCAGCACACGTGGTCTAGGAGGGGTATTGTGCACGTTCCTTAACTTTTTTGGGGTGCCTGTGCGTTGCGTGACCCGTCATCTTCCCCCAGGGGTGTCATATAGCCTTGCCACTGCACTAGGGTACGAATACCATCTGGTACCCAACCCCTTTGACACCCAATTGCCCAGGACAATTGTGCACACCCACTCCCATACGCACAATACCATCAGTGCCATGGTTGGGAGGCGTGCAAGCCGTAAGGGTGGCAAAGGTGGCCGAGCCACACGTGGTGGCCGTGGAGGATCCACTAGGGGACGTGGTTGTGACTTGCAGGGTGCCCCTGTCCCCCCCAGTCTGGAGGAACAGTCAGGGACACCCATGCCCCCCCCCCCCCCAGTTGAGAGTCATGTGGCTGATACCAACCCTGATCAGCCCTTGTCGGACCAGGCCATTGTGGCACCAGACCTGTCCGAGGGTGATTCCATCGCTGACATCCAGGTCAGCAGGTCCACTGCACGTGCACCGGTGCACATTGGTGTCATCAGGGCACGCGCATCTATGCCAGATAGGTCATCTGCTGGCCCCCGTAGCCAGGGTGTGGCTCCATCCACCCCACCTCCCATACACCCTGCCAAGACTGTGTCGGTCCTAGTTCATGCACCTCAGATCAGGCCTGACCCCATCCCACTACCCCCAATGCCTGCACCTACTCCCATGCTGAGTGGGCAATCCCACACACCCAGTACTGAGTCCACCACGACTCCTGCCCCTAGTGTCCACAGCGGCGTAGGACACTCTGGATCCCCACCCCCTTCCAAGCGCAAGAGGAAGAGTGCACGTCCGGCACAGGCTGATGCCCCAGGCACGGCTGCACAGTCCGGCCCATCAAGGAAGCCAAGCTTCACAGACGCCGAACTGAATGCACTTGTTCAGTATGTGTCAGATCATGATAGGGAAATGGTCATCGTTGCAGGGTCCAAGACCACACATGCCAGACGCCAGGCACACTGGCAGACCATTGCTGACAGAATAAGTGCCCTTGGAGTAGTGAGGCGCACAGCTAGTGATTGCCAGAAGCGCTGGAATGACCTTAAGCGCAGGGCAAAGGATAAGCTGGCCTCAAGTCATGCCGCAACCTTGGTGACTGGAGGTGGGTCCCCAGCACAGGAAATAGAACTCACACCACACGAGTCCGTAGCTGGATCCTACGTCACCGAGGGACAACTCCAAGGTGTGGGAGACCTCCCTGATTACGAGGCATCATCCGGTGAGTGCACATGCATGTGTGTATTATCCATGTGCATGGTGTGTGTGTGAAGCATTCATGTTGGGTGCCTGTCAAGGGGGTGTGTGGCAGAGTTGATAGTGGCACCCATGTGCCTCATCCAGTATGTTCAGTGCAACACCATCTGGCCACAGCACTATCCCTACTGGCAACAGTGCACATATGGGCCAACACCATGGAAGTTGCCCTTGATTAGTCATTTTGTCACTACATTATTGCTCATACTCCCCTGTCTATTCATCTGATGTCTTACATACCATTCCTATCCTTTCCCCCAGCCATTCAAGTTTCATCTTCACATGCCTGACATGCAATGATACCACATGCTAATGCGTCCTCTGTATATAAATGCCAACCAACATGCTGTCATACTGTGGATGTTGCCTTGACATCCACCTCCTACCTGTGGGCTTTGGTACCGTCTGGTTTCGAGCCCCATTCCCTCACACTCCATGCTGCTCTTCATGGTCTATCTTCCATGACTTCTACAGTTCAGACCATCGTGCCCTACTCACGACACCTGCTTGCCAAAAGTCAAATGAGGGCAGCCTGCCCTCCAATGCGACCCACCCTATTGCTGACCAGTGCATCTGAGCCTACTCTAAGCTAACTCTCACTGACATCTGCTCATACATGCCTTTGCCTGTCCCATAGACCCTTCACATGGTCCCTGTCCTCTCTCCTTGCTCCTCTTCCACCATCATAGGTGGGACCCGTTGGGGTGTACTCCTGGCCTCCTTCCAATCCTCAGAGACCACTATTGATGTGCATGGTAATGGGAGCGTCTCAGTCCAAGGCCCTTAGGCCAACCTCAATCTCCTTGAGAAATGCTACCCACATCTCATCAACTTCCTTACCTCTCCTGCTGTCCCCCCTCCTCTCTCCTCATCAATCCTGCACTGCCTCCCTGCACCCTCCCATGAACCTTCTCCGCCTCCCACTCCAACTCCTACACATGCTGCACCTCTGATCTCTAGCACTCCCCGTAAGTCCTACAAGGCTGTCAACCTCCTCCACAATTACACTCCTTTCACTGCGGCTGCATCAGGCATTCCTCCGATATCTGTCACTTACATGAGGTTATGCACCTTGACATCCTTGGTCTCATGGAAACATGTCTGACGGCCAGCTCTGTCTGCATCCTTGACCCTCTCCTTGGCCCGCCACTACTGTGCAGGGGGGGTGTGCCCTTGGCTTCCCTGAGGGTATTCCTGCCACTGTCACTCCTACTTAGACCTACTCCACTCTGGAATGGCTTGTGTGAGGTCTCTCTCCACCACACCTTGACATTCTCAAACAGTGCGTACTGTGTCTGGGAAAACTGGTCAAATGTACTACTTCCTTTCTGAGTGTCCTCACCTCTCCTCCTCACTCATGTCCCCAGACACAGAAATCCTCATCCTTGGTGCTGTACGCATCCACCTGCATGCTTGTTGACGCCCCCACGTGACCTTTCTGTGACCTCAGCAACTCCCTCTCACCCTCTAGACTCCCGTCTGTCCCTACTCATTCTGCAGGGCACACTCTTGATGCTCTGATCTCATCTGACTTTCCCCTCTCCGTCCATCTCTGCACTCCTCTCTCCTGGAGTGATCACATTCTCCTCTCCTCCCAGCTCACCCTCACCACCCCACAGGCAAAGCCACCCTCACCACTGTCACACACCTTCTTGGTATTCCGACCCATGAAGTGTGTGTCAGTCGAGGCTCATGCTGCCAAAATCTCCCCCCCATCCAGCTCCCCCTTAGGCTCACTCCCATCCTGACAGGGCCCACTCCATGCTCCACTCCATGTCAGGTACACTGGATGTCTTAGCCACGGTCATGACCACCTGTCTGAAGCCCCATGCCAATGCAGAGTCCTGGCATGACTCGGATCTTGTGAACCCAAACCACAGGTGCCGGGTGGCAGAGAGGTAATGTCCTGCATCATGGCCATCCTCTGGCAAACTGGCCTGCCACATGCTCCAAAGGCAATAGCGCCTCACCCTTTTCACCAAGATGAGATCCCCAATCCAAGGGCACATATCTGCGGCATGTGACAACTCTGCAGGACACATAGAAATCTGAAAGGACCTTGCCGAGCCAGAAGCAGTGTGTACCTCCCCTGTCCCCTCCGAGCCCACAGCACAGCATGATTGTCTCTGTACCCCTATAGGCCACCCCCCCAGCACTTGTCTGCGCCTAACACCATCTGCCCTTGACGTCAAGTCCTACTTACCTTGTACAGCACTTCCAGCCGCCACTCCCCCTTGCACTTCATTGTGCCACCCACCCCTGCACTTGCGTGACATGAATGACACCAGCACCAGTAGGATTGTTGACTGGCATCCCCTTCTGCCCCACCACCCCTCAGTGCTCCGCTGTACCTTCATACATTACTTGACCGGTGCTTCACGAATGCAATATGAATCCTTTACAGGTGATGGGGAGGTGGAATCACATTGTTTACTGCATTTTGTTGATGTAGACAAGGCACTGTGCATCGTTGCCAATTTGGACTAGCAGATCCATGTACAACATGTATACTTATTGATGTGACGATGCAATGTCAGGACCAGAGTGGTTGAAATCCAAAAAAGTAGCCCTCCTCTCCCTCTTCACTTGGTGGCTATGTCACATGCCATGTGTGTGATGGCATGTGCCTTTGACATGGCAATCACCGGTCAATGTGTGATGGCAGTGCTAGGCAGCAAGGTGAGCAGGCGTTGCTCTCCAATCTGTACATTGTATGCCCTGAGCCTCCCCTACAGACCCAGTGATGGTGAATGCATAGGAGGTCTCCCAGTCATGTTGGACATGTGTCGTAGGACTACTGCCTATGTTGTTCATCAGCCCTTGTTGCATGCCATGGTGCTAATGCCTGTTTCCATTTTTCTCTTTCATGTCTTTGCAGGGGACGAAGCACTTGTTGATGCTGGGGATGTGGTGGTGGAGCCGTCCCAGGAGGGCAACCCGGGCCGACCTACCACAAGTGAGGGACGTGGTGTGTTTGTGGGTGAAAACCCACAAGTGCTGCAGGCCGTGCTGTCGAGGGGTGTCTCTGGGGGTTCCTCCCCCGAGCAGTATTCAGGTGTAGACTCGGAGGATGACACCTATGTGCAGTCGCAGGTGAGTGTTCTTGGGAGAGAATCTCCTCTGTCCGACCCACCTGCAGCCGGGCCATTGCCCTCAATGGGGATGTCAGTGTCGGCAGATCAGCCTCCGGTGGTTACGGATGCAGGGCCACACCACCCAATCTCTGATCCTGTTCCTGGGGCTGCAGATCAGAGAGGGAATGCAGTCCTGCAGCCTGAGGCCTTGCCGGCACAGCAAGGCGCAGTCCGCCTTGCCCCAGGCAGGTGTGGTGCCCGTCAACGTGGTGGCCGTATGCCACCTGGCAATACCGTTTGGGAGCAATCCATCTACGGTATGGCCACCCAACAGGCAGCATCATCCGAGATGATTGCACAGGCCATGGATAGGGTGGCCACTTCCATTGTCCCCCCAGAAAGGCTGATGGAGCGACTGGAGCAGGCTACAGAGTCCATCTGCCAGGCACACAGGGAGGATATGTTGGCGTCCAACATGGACAGGCGGGCGGCACTGGCGACTCTGCGGGAATCACTTTCCATGGAGTCCCAGCGCCACAGGGAAGGCCTGAGGGAAGAACTCCGTCACCTCAGGTCGACCCTGTTAGAGCTTGAGGCTTCATCCCATAGAAGGACAGAGGAGCAGCTGGAGCGTCTGACACGGACGCTCTCGGCCGAGATGCAGGCAACTCGTGCGGAGGTCAGGTCATCCCGGGAGTTACTGCATGGGGACCTCCGCATGATTATAACCCAGAACCAGAACTACCAGACCCGCCTGCTTGCAGCCATGGAGGAGCAAACTCGTGCTTTGCGTGGGCTGCCTCCCATTGTCACACCATCTTCTGAGGCAGCTCCCCCACCTCCAGAGTCAGCTGCAGGGTCTGGCCAGAGCCATAGCGACTCATCTCCCACAACAGAGTAGCCGTGTGGGCCACGAGCCTATGGGGTGTTTTCCTTTCCCATGATCCACACAGGTGGATTGTGGCGTGCATCCTGTCCTCGGACCTCATAGGTGGCCCCCCCCCGCCGGCCCTTTCATGGCCATTTTTTCTCTTTTTTATTTTTATTTTGCAAGAGTGTTGCCTTGTGTGGGTACCTGGGCATACACTGTATTGTGGCTGGGCACATGCAGGCTTGTCCTGAGTTTGGTTTCGATGCTTGGGTAGCAGACATCCACACCCCTCCTGCTTCCGTTTCCATGGGCTTGCAAAGGGTGTGCCCAAGTGACAGCAAATTACACGGTGACATTGGACTCCCATGAGCTGTTGGCCAGTCCATAGTCAATACTGTGTAGACATTCATAGTGTTCATTGTTGTTGCACCTAACTATGCATGATGGTTTGATATGTGCCTCTACTTACATATGTTGCTCATGTTTTGCAGGTATTTCACACAGATCTTCACAAGGGCATACTCTCTGGAGTCAGACTACATGTCGGTAGATGTGCACTGACACTTTTGCATGGCGCCATCACTGTACATCTGGACGGTGAGGACATACCAGCTGAATCAGGTAATGAGACTACCATTGATTACATGCAATGTGTCTTGTTTGGGTGGGCTTCAGGGTGGGTTGGTGTGTAATTTGATTGAAATTACTCTTACACAGGTGTGTAGTAGTGGCTCCAGGGCGGTTAGCTGCTCAAGTGCGGCTATGTTCCATTTGGGGCACTGCTATTTGTGACACTGGTGTCATGTTGTGATGGCCAGTTTGTTTGCTGTCACATACCATGACATGGTGTCCTCAGTGGCGGGACTGTGAAGGGAATGGGTGACATGGCAATGTTGTCATGTAGTGAATCGCCTGTGGCAATGCATATTAGATTGATGGAGTTGTGTCTTTGCGTTGTGATGCATTGCTGGTGTATGTGTAGCTAGGGGTGCACACATATTGACACTTCCATGTTAACAATCTCAGGCTGATGTGTATCTGACAGTTTATTGTCAAGTAATTTTCAGACATTGTCACGTAGTGTCATCATTGATTGTCAGATGGTATGTGCCAGAGCAGTGTGCACTAGCCAGCACTGTGATTCCTAGGTGAAGAAGTTGGCCACCAGTTGCGTACGGGCTGCCTCCCCCCGTGCCCTTTCCCCTCCCATGCGCAGCGGGCGTGCATGTGGTTGTGGATGTGGGGGCACCACCATGTCCACGGGCAGGCCCCGGCGTGTTGCAACGTTGTGCAGGACACATGCTGCCACTATGATCCTGCACACTATTCGGGGAGCATATAACAGCTGCCCGCCAGAACGGTCAAGGGAGCGAAAGCGTGACTTGAGCACTCCGAATGTGCGCTCCACTATGCCCCGTGTTGCAATGTGGGCTGTGTTGTACCTTACCTGGGGTGGCGTGGTGGGGTTCCTGATTGGGGTCATCATGTGGGGGCTGATAGGGTAGGCACTGTCCCCTGCGGAGGTGGTGATGGGTATCATTAGTGGTGTTGTGTCATGACCCAGTATCTGACATGCATGCATGTGCAGTGGCATTCATGCTCACCAAGCAGCCATGTATCTCCATGCTGGCCAGCCTCTAGGTCCCGGCATAGGGTAGACATTCTGTAGATGAAGCTGTCGTGGGTGGACCCTGGATAGTTGGCATATACTGATGTGATTATTCCCTTGGCATTGCATACAACTTGGACGTTGATGGAATGCCAGTGCTTGCGGTTTCTATAGATGTGCTCTGTTGCCCTGGGTGGACGTAGAGTAACATGTGTGCAGTCAATTGCACCAAGCACTTTGGGGAACTGAGCCACACCATAGAATTCCTGGATGCACGTCCGCCTTTCTGCATGAGTCCTGGGGAGATATATGTGCCTGCGGACTGATGGCCGTGCAGTGATGATGTTCAAGACCTGGTGTAGGCAGCGTGACTGCGTGGCCTGTGACACACCACCCACTATGGCACTTGTCCGCTGAAAGGATCCAGTGGCCAAGAAGTGCAGTACATTCAGGACCTTCTGCAGGGGGCTGAGTGCTTGGGAGCACAGGGTGGGTGATGTGAGGTCATCCTCCCACTCACTGACCAGGTCCAGTATGATGTGTGCTGGAAACCTGTACCTCCCATACACCTGGTCATCAGGCATCCCGAATAGGCTGGTTCTGGGTGTGAATATTCTGGCCCTGACTCTCCTCCTCCTCCTTTGGTAGCCCACTGCCACTGCTGCTAGGAACGGTATGTTCATCCTGGCATCTGGCTTGTTTATTGAAAAGTGCGCAAATTAATGCCTTGCGCGTGTTGTAGGCGAGCGTGTGAGCCTCCCACCCCTGGAATCGAGTTCCCACTCCAATCGCGTGTGGAAATTCCCACGCTGCAGGCATACAGGTGCGCTGACGTACTTGCCTGTGTAAGTGGCCGCGCGCCCCTGAAATACACGTACTTAGGCCAATGGCGTGTACGCGCACTTTTGGCCAATTACACGCAATGAAATACACGTACATAGGCCAATGGCGTGTACGCGCACTTTTGGCCAATTACACGCGATGACACTCTGACGTGCAGTATTTCCACGTGTGCTCCGTCTTCACGTGCTGAGTGGGGAACGCCCGTGCGGATCACGTCAGACGCGCTTACGCGATGAGGGACTCTGGTCCAATAGAATCGCGTATGCGTGCTGACGCACTTACGCGCTAAGGGCCTTTCCTCGGATTTCACGCTGACGTGCAGGAATTTCACGTGCCAAATCACTCCGTATCAAGCTGGCCACCCGAAAACACACGGAACACCACGCTCCTGCCCCGAAGGCCGAGTTACTGCCCCCCCAGTGCCCTGAGCAGCCTCCCACGTGCTATCTGCTGCTGCCTGCCTGCCTGCCTGCCTGCTGCCACCGTGCCCTGCCATTTGGTGCCTGCACATCAGCCATCTGCAGGGGTCCACTTGCTGTGTCCACCCCTGCTGGAACTGAAGACTCCCAACTGGGATTACATCGCTCCACAGCCCAGCCCCAGGACCCAGTTGCCCACCCACACCTGCCTCTGGGGTTGCCATGTCGGGCACTTCTACATCTGGCACCAGTGGCAACCCCAGGCCAGAGGGGCAGAGGGGCACCAGCTTCACTGCCACCGAAGTTGGTGTCCTGGTGGAGCATGTCCTGGGGCAGTATGATGCCCTCTTTGGATCGTCTCGCGCCAGCAAGGAAGGACAGGAGAGGATCTGGGCCGACTGTGTGGTTGCCATCAACGCGGAGGGGGTGGCAACCCGCAACGTCTTGAAGATCAAGAAGCGCTGGGAGGACTTGAGGTCCAGGACCCTTGTGAAGGCCCGGCGCCTCGTGGAGGGGGTCCGGGGCCACATGAGTTCCATCCAGAAGAGGGTCCTGGAACGCGTACGCCCAGCGCTCCACGCCCAGATCCTTGAGAGGGAGACCCGTCTGGAGTTGAGCGGTAAGTGTCCAAGCATCACTGTGTGAGACAGGGCATGTTGCGGTGTGCTGGTTCTATGATACTTGCCTGTATGTGTGCCATGGGCCATGTATGCATGTATGTGTGCTGGGACATCATGGTAATGCATGTGCGACCAGTGATGTGTGACCCACATGGTTGTTGCATGTGTTGAAATGCGGCATGGGGAGCACTATGCAGATTTGGGACATGAGAGCATGCCAGTCTCTGTACCTGGACATGGATGGGGGTGAAGGATGGGTGCTGATGCCAGGTACATATATGGTAGCCATGTCTGTGTGCCTGACCTGCATGTCTGTGACTTGTGCATGCCATGGATGCATGACTCATGTGTGTGACAATGCACAGATTCAGTGACGCACCCAACTTACCCTTGTTTTGCCTGTGTTCGGTGTGATTGGGGCCAGATGGATGTGACTGAGGTGAAGTGTGTGCATGTCATATGCATGAGCCATGATGCATGTGAGTTACATTTCATTGAATGTTTCAAGAGTCAATTGGACATGCATGGAAATGTGCATGGCATGCACCATGCCTGTTACTGTGTGTGTTTTGCCTGGACTGACCCATGTGTTGTGGAGGGACATGATGGAAGTGTACTTTGACAGGGGTGCTCATCTGCTATTGCTTCCTGTCTAGGGGACCATTGTACAGTAGCCTGATGCTTGTGTCCTTTGTCTCCCTCTACGCAGCGGCTAGTGAAGAAGAGGGCGGAGACGGCGCTGTGGAGCAAGGCAGCGGGGATGCCCCCACGGCTGCAGCGGAAGGGGTGGGTGAGCCCCCACAGGGGCCTGCTACGGCGGGAGACGGTGAGGAGCCATCCAGGTTGGTGGTTTGCACAGAGGAGGAGGAGGCCGACACTGGTGCACACATGGGGCCTGGTGGGAGCATCCCTGCTGGTGCAAGTGGTGCAGTCCAGGGCCAGGGGCAGGAGGCAGCACAGGTCACCGTGGAGGGGCCTGTGCATGTCGCTGTCCCTGACCCTGTGAGTGCACCACCATGCACCAGCAGGGATGCCCCGTCCCAGGCCCGTCCGCAGGTAGAGGGGATGTCCATGTCAACTGACTCCCCTCCACCTGCGGCCGTGGGAACCCCTGGCCGCGTGGAGCAGGTCCTGATTGGGGTCGCGATGCGCACGGCTGTGATTCGTGATGCCGTGCATGCTTCCCGGGGGGAGCACGCACGTCATCACGAAGTGCACCGTGCCGACGTGGCCCAATTGGGATCGGCCATGTTCGGGGGGTTCCTGCATGTGTTGGCCAATCTGACGGCCCTCTCCTCCTCTGTGCAGGCTATCCACCGGTCGTTCTCCTTGCCGTCTTCCGGCCCAGATGCCACCATGGCCCCCTGTGGACCTGCCCCGACCAATGCAGCGAGCTCGGTGGGGATCCCATCCCTGCCGCAGTTGGGAGTCGGAGGTCCAGCAGGGGTGGACGACACAGCAAGTGGACCCCAGCAGATGGAAGATGTGCCGGCATCATCGGGCAGGGCACGTGCACGACGGCGTCGGTGGTTACCATCAGCCTGGATGCCGTCGTGCTGGCAGAGGCAGTGGCGTCGCAGGCAGCAGCGGGCTCGACGTGGGAGGCATCATGGCTCAGGGCCATCAAGATCGGAGGGGCAGGCATCGGCCGGAGGGCAGGGCAACCCTGGCATGGCGGTGTGTTCCGTGTGGGAGGAGTTTGGCCAGCGGATAGGTGCGGAGCGGCAGCGGGCGGAAGAGGAGCGGCTCGCCATGGCCAGGGCGGAGATCTCCATGCATCAGGCATTGAGGCGGGCTGAGTGCCTCGAGGAGGCTCGCAGGGAATTTGGTGAGCACATGGGGTTGTCCCTGCGAGACCTCGGGGCCAGGACTGAGTCCCGCCTCCAGGACATTGACATGGAGTTCGAGGATGCCCTGGCCAGCATCACCAAGTGAGCCGCAGGACTAGCCCGCTGCCTTTGTATATAGTTTTTTAGTTAGTTAGTGCTAGGTTTCCTTTATTTCTTTTTATTATTTTGGACCGCTTGGACAATGGCCACTTCTTTGTACATATTTTTTTAATTAGTTAGTATTAGGTTTCATTTGTGGTGTTGGGCTCATGGACCCTTGAACAATCCTGTATATATTGTTATTTTTTGTGAGGTACATTTTTTTACTTTCATATTGTTTACACCATGTCGTAATGGTTTTTCTTTCATTTCATACTACATGTGTTTACTTTGGACAAAATCTATTGATTTTTCTATCCTTTGTTTTTTGGTTTCTCATTTTTGTTCCCGGACATGGACCTTTTATTTGCTTTGCCAGATAGTTGTATTAGTTTACTTGATTTTTTTTTTAATACATTTTTATATTATCTTACACTTGTGTCATTTTTTCTTTGGTTTCTTACATGTCATGATATGGGTTTTGACATTCACTTGCACCCATTGTGTATGTGTGTGTGGCGGACATGTGTTCTTTTGCATACTTGCCTTTGGGGTTGTGTCATGTGATTGCATTCACTATGTGGGTGCATGCAATCCTTGCCTGGGTGTTTGTGCTGGGTATGCTGGCCATTACTGCCATTATTGTGTATCGTCAGGACCAGGGGCCAGGGGGACATGGGTGGGGGCCTGGTGGAGGGTGCCCCTGGTGGATGGGGGGTTGGGGGTGGTGGGAGACATGGGTTGGACATGGGTGGGGGCCTGCTGGCAGGTTCCCCACAGTGCTGGGGGTGGGGGTGGTGGGAGACATGGGTTGGACATGGGTGGGGGCCTGCTGGCAGGTTCCCCACAGTGCTGGGGGTGGGGGTGGTGGGAGACGTGGGTTGGACATGGGTGGGGGCCTGCTGGCAGGTTCCCCACAGTGCTGGGGGTGGGGGTGGTGGGAGACATGGGTTGGACATGGGTGGGGGCCTGCTGGCAGGTTCCCCACAGTGCTGGGGGTGGGGGTGGTGGGAGACATGGGTTGGACATGGGTGGGGGCCTGCTGGCAGGTTCCCCACAGTGCTGGGGGTGGGGGTGGTGGGAGACATGGGTTGGACATGGGTGGGGGCCTGCTGGCAGGTTCCCCACAGTGCTGGGGGTGGGGGTGGTGGGAGACATGGGTTGGACATGGGTGGGGGCCTGCTGGCAGGTTCCCCACAGTGCTGGGGGTGGTGGTGGTGGGAGACATGGGTTGGACATGGGTGGGGGCCTGCTGGCAGGTTCCCCACAGTGCTGGGGGTGGGGGTGGTGGGAGACATGGGTTGGACATGGGTGGGGGCCTGCTGGCAGGTTCCCCACAGTGCTGGGGGTGGGGGTGGTGGGAGACATGGGTTGGACATGGGTGGGGGCCTGCTGGCAGGTTCCCCACAGTGCTGGGGGTGGGGGTGGTGGGAGACATGGGTTGGACATGGGTGGGGGCCTGCTGGCAGGTTCCCCACAGTGCTGGGGGTGGGGGTGGTGGGAGACATGGGTTGGACATGGGTGGGGGCCTGCTGGCAGGTTCCCCACAGTGCTGGGGGTGGGGGTGGTGGGAGACATGGGTTGGACATGGGTGGGGGCCTGCTGGCAGGTTCCCCACAGTGCTGGGGGTGGGGGTGGTGGGAGACATGGGTTGGACATGGGTGGGGGCCTGCTGGCAGGTTCCCCACAGTGCTGGGGGTGGGGGTGGTGGGAGACATGGGTTGGACATGGGTGGGGGCCTGCTGGCAGGTTCCCCACAGTGCTGGGGGTGGGGGTGGTGGGAGACATGGGTGGGGGCCTGGTGGAGGGTGCCCCTGGTGGATGGGGGGTTGGGGGTGGTGGGAGACATGAGCAGGTGTGCAGGGTAGTTCCCTGTGGTGTGTGCTGCCTGCAGGGGCCGTGGAGGGTGTACAGGTAATGCCTGGGAGCACACAGCCAATTCGCGTGTGGAACTTCCCGCGCACTCCTGCAATCCACGTACCCGGCCATATCGCGTGTGGAACTTCCCGCGCACCCCTGGAATCCACGTACCCGGCCATATCGCGTGTGGAACTTCCCGCGCACCCCTGGAATCCACGTACCCGGCCATATCGCGTGTGGAACTTCCCGCGCACCCCTGGAATCCACGTAGCCGGCCATTTCGCGTGTGGAACTTCCCGCGCACCCCTGGAATCCACGTAGCCGGCCATATCGCGTGTGGAACTTCCCGCGCACCCCTGCAATCCACGTAGCCGCCCATATCGCGTGTGGATCTTCCCGCGCACCCCTGAAATCCACGTTCCCTGCCATATCGCGTGTGGAACTTCCCGCGCACACCTGAAATCCACGTACCCGGCCATTTCGCGTGTGCAACTTCCCGCGCACCCCTGCAATCCACGTTCCCTGCCATATCGCGTGTGGGACTTCCCGCGCACCCCTGAAATCCACGTACCCGGCCATTTCGCGTGTGCAACTTCCCGCGCACTCCTGCAATCCACGTACCCGGCCATATCGCGTGTGGAACTTCCCGCGCACCCCTGGAATCCACGTACCCGGCCATATCGCGTGTGGAACTTCCCGCGCACCCCTGGAATCCACGTACCCGGCCATATCGCGTGTGGAACTTCCCACGCACCCCTGGAATCCACGTAGCCGGCCATTTCGCGTGTGGAACTTCCCGCGCACCCCTGGAATCCACGTAGCCGGCCATATCGCGTGTGGAACTTCCCGCGCACTCCTGCAATCCACGTAGCCGCCCATATCGCGTGTGGATCTTCCCGCGCACCCCTGAAATCCACGTTCCCTGCCATATCGCGTGTGGAACTTCCCGCGCACCCCTGAAATCCACGTACCCGGCCATTTCGCGTGTGCAACTTCCCGCGCACCCCTGCAATCCACGTTCCCTGCCATATCGCGTGTGCAACTTCCCGCGCACCCCTGAAATCCACGTACCCGGCCATTTCGCGTGTGCAACTTCCCGCGCACCCCTGCAATCCACGTTCCCTGCCATATCGCGTGTGGAACTTCCCGCGCACCCCTGAAATCCACGTAGCCGGCCATTTCGCGTGTGGAACTTCCCGCGCACCCCTGGAATCCACGTAGCCGGCCATATCGCGTGTGGAACTTCCCGCGCACCCCTGAAATCCACGTAGCCGGCCATTTCGCGTGTGGAACTTCCCGCACACCCCTGGAATCCACGTAGCCGGCCATATCGCGTGTGGAACTTCCCGCGCACCCCTGAAATCCTCGTAGCCGGCCATTTCGCGTGTGGAACTTCCCGCGCACCCCTGAAATCCACGTACCCGGCCATATCGCGTGTGCAACTTACCGCGCACCCCGGTATGCACGCACACGTTTATTTTTTCTCTCTGCGCGTGTCTGTGTTTGTGGGTACCCCTTTGTACGTCATTTGTCCTGGAGGGCCACAGTATTGGACATTGATCATGTCTGTATATAGGTGCTATTTGTTGGCGCACCTTTTAGTGCACATTTCTTGCAGGCGCAGAGACGCTACCGCCTGCTTTCTTGTGGCGGTCGTGTTTGTGCCTGTTTGTGCCTGTGCGCTGCTTTGAGCGTGCGCTTTTTTGCCCTATTCTATTCCATGAATACGTGTTGTATGCAAGCGTGTGGGCGTTCCGCGCACTTGCCTCCTGAACTTTCCCCGTGCCGCCCACATTCTTCCCCATTCCGAGTGTTGTGCCCCATTTTATTCCCCATTCCGAGTGTCCCGCCCTGTGTCCCGCCTACTTTAGAGCTGTGCGCTGCGCTCGGAGTGATGGCGCAGTGGCCGTGGCGCACGACGTTGGTTGACCTGTGCGCCGGCCTGCGCCGCGCGTTTTTTCCGCGCACGTCCTCTGCTTTTCTTGCGCAGGGACTTCCATGAATCGACGTGCGCTGGTTTCCCTGCGCTTTGCGCTGATTTTCGGCGCAGCGCACGCATTGGCCCCTCTGCGCCGGGATTTTCGGCGCACATTTATTCCATGAATCGGCCTGACAATGTTTAAATACAACTTCTTTTATGAACAATTATTGTTCATATGAATGAAGAAGTCAAATTCACTCTTCACTTGGAAAACGAAATTAGGCACACGCGACCACCTCTACTCAAGTTGTATAAGGTTTAAATGTTCAACAGTGACTCTGCAACATTTGTTCTGCTTAATGAGAGACACGCAAACACTTCATAAGTTTAGGGTTTAATAATGGCTTTCAGCATTGTTTGCTTTCACACAAGTAAAAGAGATATCTCTGATCACACGCAAGTGCTTCTTTCGATTGAACCCTTGTTAGGAACTCAACAAAAGACTTTAGCTCGCTTCTGATTCTACGCGAGAAAACATTAAGCTGGATAATATTGCCAGCAGTGCTTGCGCAAGCGATCAGAATACCTGGTTTGACTCACCAGCGTTTGTGATCCTCTTTCCATGTGTTGCACAACTTCTACTACTTCTGGCTCACTTGAAACCCACACACGTACTCGCTGAAGGTGTCTCCGGCCCAGAAACTCGTTTAAGGAGCCCATCTCGCTCCCGAGACCGACGGCTACACAACAAGGTCTCCGACATGTTTTGTGCACGGCAACCACTAGAAATAAGGCTCACATGGGGAAATGCAGCCTTTCAGCACGTCTTCTGCTGCGCAGCCTCTGCACCTCAGAGTTTGGGGGAACAGAACCCTCTGTGAACAAGCAGGTGGAATCTGAGGCATGCATGTTCCGGAATCCCTCTTGTTCTCCCACTTCTGCTTGGTTTGCCAACACTGTGCCGTCTTCTTTTTGCTTGTGCTACTACTGCATGCACGTCATTCACAGTCCCAGCTCCTCCCAATTTCCTGCACATGAGGGGGCATTTTATGCCTCCCACATTCCTTCAGGTGTGGGCTGTTCGGCTTAATTGCCCGACTACTGCTACAGCATAACTTCAGTCCTCTTCCTCGGCCCAGTACTTGTTGAATTATCGGACCTGTAGTACTTAACGTAAGGAGGGTTTTTATCCCAAAATTCCTTGAATGGTCTTTCTGTTATAAAGGCTTGTTCAGTTTGTATGGCATTTGTGCACAGAGCCACAGATCTCATTTGTGGTTCAGAATCATTAAGACATTAAGCCATTACCTGTTTTGGCAATCTTGAGAGGTTTTCCCTTTCAAAGGACAAATACTGTGCGTCATCCCATGGGATCTCTTCACCACCATGGCTCTTGTCTCCTCCGAGGTGATCCTCCTGCAGTACACCACCCCCAAAGTCTGCCTTTCCCTGGCCACCTAGGAGGAGACTTAAGGCAGGGGTTTAGTGAGGGATCCGTGGGATTCTTCACACAGCATACTGGCAGTATAACTCCTCAGGGAAATCCTCCCCCTACCCTGAATTCAAGGGTTTGAGCCCAAAAGCGAAGGAATCTGGCCCATTTCAGCCAGAAATTGGGCACTCTGAGAGCCTAAATTATCTCCAGTCGGGTACCTGTGCGGAGGCCAAAGCCACTGTGGCAATGGTGTCTGTGAGCAAAGACGCCCAGCATTGGAGGAGAGTAGTCTGGGTTGTTTACACCAGAACAAAGCCAACAGGCATGCAATGGTGGGTCAGAGGAGTTGCCCATGCCTGCTTGTCCAAGTGTGGTGGCCATTGATCCACCACCAGGGCTAGGGCCTTGACAAACATGTACACTATGTGTTGCCTGAATTCATCCCACTGCTCTGGTTTAGAATAGTGAGCGGGGCAAGGTTCCCATAATGGTGGCCATCTTCCAGAAGACTCTTCATCCATACAGCTGTAGTGTCAACTCTAATTAGGAGAAGAAGGGTGTTCCAGAATGTTTGCTAGGAAGTGCTATCCGTTTGGTCGCCTTCATGAAAGCTGGAATCTACTTGCGCCTTGCCTTTTTGCCCTTGAAAAATGTTTTCCCCTCCAGTCTCCTCTGAAGATCAGGCCTCCTTGTGGAAAAAGGTGTACAAATGAGCAGCACACTTCTGGAGTGCCTTTCCATATATGGACAGGCATCAACCACAGTCTTCCATATCGTGTTGTTTCCCCAGGTTGAAAACACAAACCATAAAGCTGTCTGAGGCATACATCTTCCTGGAGTAGTTTTTCCATCGCTTTAATCCCTCTTTGGGATTCTGTACTAAACAGTTTGAAAAAGGGAAAATGCTAGTGGGATTGCTGGGCAGCAAACGGAGTGCACAGGAAAAAGGAATCGCGGTCATATGGCAATGATGGCTCCACATAAATTGCCCCCGACATCACGTCCAGCTGCCTGGGCGCATGTTTGAGTATGGTGGTTCAGACACAAAGCCACATGGTGCCGTCTGAAGTCAGCTGGCAGTGGAAGATACATTTCTAAGATGAAGAATCTGTGGGAGTGGAGGAAGGAATACATTAGCAATTGTCTAAACAAATATTATCGCTACAATTTTTGTAACACGGACTGACATCAAATTTTCACTTATTTGCTGGCTATACCTATATATTGGTGTCAGCAAGCTACTTTGAAGTAATAAGGCTGCAACCATAAAAAGCATGTTTGTTCAAATTGAAAGTTATCTAGTATGCACTTTACGCTTTAAATTCAGATTATTTTGAAAGATATCAAAAAAATCTTAAGGCTAAAGTGCATATATTTCACCATCCATATTTTTGTATAGACAACTAAAAGCACAAGAAAACCACCAGGGATATATTACCTTGACAAATTCCCTACATGCATGCAATAGAAATTACACTAACAGGACCAATGGGGAGAACCGGGTGAGAGACTTCCACACAAGTATATTAATGCATACAAAATCGGACCAGTAACAAGAAATAAGAAAGTGAACCAGGTGCAAGAAAAAACAGATGTATTCACTTTATTAAAAACCAAGTGTCGGCTGGGAATCAAACAAGATGCAAACAACTCAATGAGCCCACTTAAGGCTAAGGATTATAAGGCAAAACCCCACAAAAAGCACATAGTTACCGAAAATTATACATGTGACATTTTCTGACAAAATAGACTACACTAATCAAAACCCCTATAGATCCCTATACATTATACTCTACCATTTGCTAATCCATTATCTGCAACCCCACCCAGGTCCATCCCTCCAAATATAGTCATTACAATCACGTCCTTACTGCGCGATCTGGTTGACTGGCACACTGTATACTGACAGTGATAAGAATACTTCCCTGTCCTAGATCATCCAATTAATTATTTGATTTACTGTCCGGGAATAGAGAGATCAAATCCCTGCATTCAAGAACAAAAAGATACTCCCATCTCATTTCTTATGCCAGGGCCCCATTTGCCCCAGACCGCTTCCCTAACCTTGAATATTCTAGTTAGCTAATGTAGTCTCGCTGCCGACACAGGTGCATAATCTTTTAATTGGGTCAAGAAATTAATAACAGCCTTAATGGGGCAATGCCTGCCTGGGGTTTTTTCTTAACTATCTTTACTACAGGATGTAGTGGAAAAAATTGGCCATGGAGGGCAGTGTACACAACTTAGTTTAGTGTCTTGTGCAATACTTCTTCTTGGGGCACCATGCACCTGGCATTCAAGACTTCTGTGCGTTTACTCAATTATCTTTTGGCTACATATCTACTCTTGTATCATGGGAATAACACCTCTTCGCCGCTTCATCAAGCACCATCTTGTACTCCCTTCTACTGTAACGTTGGCTGTCTCGTACTTTCAGGTGCGAATGGGCTTTTCGCTTTTCATAAAGCTGGACAAATCTAAGCACTGTGGTGTGGCAGCTCTAAAATAACATGTGTAGTTTGTAATGGGGCATTTGCTGCAAAATGGCGGCCCCTCTGGTCAGTGCTACATTATAATTCATCGGGAATACTCTTCTTAGAGTACACACTTCAACCTAACCCCCTCAATGTGGCAAAACTACCTACAGTGTTGCAAACTAATTCTATACTACTTGTGTTTATATTTTAACAGATAAGACAAATTTCCCTATTCTACTAGTGTGTTGCTTGTGCTCAGGCTTCTTGAAAACAGTCCAGGCGGACAAAAGGCCTAAAACCATTCATTTAAGTGAGCTCCCTTATCTTATATTTACATTCACGTTTTGGGGATGTAGGGGTGGTGCGTGCTGTGATGAGATGCTGGCCCCATTTACCCACACGGCTTTAATTTTGTATGTACCTCACTAAGGTGGCTGAACTCTAAGGCAACAGGCAAGATGGTGTAACACGACTGGACAATATATATAGTTGCACTGGACAGCGAGAAGAAACCGACTGAAATACATGGTGACAAGAACCTTCAGTGTAATGGCACAGGAAGAGGAGACATAGAAAGCGCCTACTCAGTGACACCCTTGATAGAAAATAGGTAGCACTTTGAAATAGATCACAAGAGAAGACCGGCTTATGAAGAAACGCTGGACTAGCTTCAGAGTCAGTGACTAGGACGGAGGAACCTCAGTAAGGGGCAGGAAATACAGAGCAAGAGAAGGCAAGGGAATGATAAAGAAAACAATAAACAAGTTTAGTTAGCAGAACTACCTCTCACTTTGGAACTAATACTAATTAAATCGGAGCTAAATAAAATGTGAGTAGATACTAGACTTGGGCACTTATACAGTTACATAAAATGGCACTGGAAAGTGGCAGAAGGTATCTTGGAGCAAGGGAATCTTTAGCAGACAAAAGAAACAGGATGCTTGACAGGATCCTGAGAAACATGTGATGGTACATAACAGTATGCTACAATTGGCTTTAACTATGCAAGATAAAAAAACATTATGTATAAAGAAATGTACAATTATGTTTTATCTTATGTCTTACATCATAACACCAAAGCAAAAGAGGTGATGGCTAGAAGATTTAAAATTAATCGAAACCTTTGGCATTGTTCCGGGCAACCCACCACACCATTGTTCTTCACCTGCCGAGCCATTACAAAATGCGAAAAACCATCTGCAAATCAGGCTTGGTCCCACTCAAAAGGGGCAGTTCCAACCAAACTGCATGGTCCCATCCCTTGTGCACGAGACCACAAGCACCCCCAAACATATTTCAGCCTCGTTGGGTCTCATCGCGAGGAGTAGCTTGGGTCTCTAGGCCCAGCAGCCACAGGCCCATGTCTGGGCATAACCGTCCCATTCGGGGTGACTAAGCAAAACAAAGGAGGTGATGGCTGGTATTGGAAAGAGAGAAACATATTTACTCCAATACATGGTTTTCTGACTATTGGGCCAATTCAAGTCTTAAATGTTGGACACTGTCTGTGACAAACTATTGGTTACAAGTGTCACAAATGTCCCAAAGAACATCCAAACTTCAAAAAAAGGTTCATGGGTTTTTATTGTTACAACTGCAAGTACTTCGATGATTTGATAGCAGCAGGCTGAGAAGTGGCACAAAGGCTGTGCCCTATTGTCTCCCTTGGGCATCTCTACTCTATAGCACAGGGATCCCTGCATCCCAGGTTATTCACTAGCGATAGGTAACACCTATTCCTCTGAGATTCTGACAAAGTGAGTGCTTAAATGCTTTTATCTTTTATTGCTATCTCCCAATGGGGTTTTTCTGGGGTTTTCCTATCCTGTTAAGCCCTGGACATTGACTGGAGTAATTTTTCTTCTGGGTCTTGTGCCCTTCCCGATTCCCAGTTCCTGTTGATCTGGTAATACACTCTCGCTCGTTCCTCCTCCTAATGTTCCTTCTCTATACTCGCATTCTATGCCAATGACCTGATCACACTCTCTCTATCCAGGCTCCTGTCCCTTCGATGGTCACACACTCTCCTGGCTGCCACTCTCTCCCTTCTACTCTCGCCCCTGCTATACTCTCCCCTCAGATTCGCTACTCTCGCCTTCTCCCCCACTTTCACACACACCTTTGACTTCCTCAAACACTCTCTTTTCTCTCATTTATCCGACCACGCTACCCCCAACAACCTTCACATGCTCCATCACTCACTCAATAACTCAATGGCACACTTTTAATTAAACTTCAGCCTCAATCCACCTAGTCTCTCGGTCTGCCTCTGCTCCACCTGACCTGACCCGAAAACCTCTAATTGGCTCTATTCCACGCAGGGGTTTTATGCTCCCAACTTCCCGCGTTTTTCCCCCCCTAGTGGCGCCCCTGTTCATTTTATTTTTGTGGCCAATCTAAACTATGTTTCCCCCAGGGTTGTGGCAGAGGAGTGAGAGATTTCAAAACCCCTGGAAAACCCTGGCCCTTCTCAGATGTAGAACGTACTACAGTCCGTGTGAGTCTCTCTGCTTTCGCTGCTATCAGAGAGTTGCAGTGAGTATTGAATGGAGTTTAATACTTCTCCGGACTGACAACAATGCTTTTCTGTCTTCGGTACAGCCGGCAGTTTCATTTCAGAGAGCGCACTAAGTCCCCCTTCTCTACGTGGCCTTCTGGGATGGGTGGTCCTATAGAATGGCAAACAGAATTCTAGCCAGCAAGTGGGTATCAGGTGTGAGAGTGGTACCTGGTAAATGCAACATGACACAAATAGTAGGTCAGAGACTGGGACTCTCCCAACTCCTTCACTCCACATCTAGGGCAGGACCGGCTCTGATGAAATATGGTGGGCCTTGTGCCCCAGGCTGAGAGTTGTCCCCATCCCCAGCTGACCCATCACAGTAGCTTGGGCAAAGACACAAAAATGTGTCAACACATTGTGGTATTGAACTTGTTTCAATTTTAAATTTAAATACTTGGGTTCACAAATGATGTTTTCTTTTCAATGTGGGGATAGCAAGGCCTAGTTTCTGCCCTATTCTTAAGGAATCGGGTCCACATTCAACACCCCAGTTCACTTTCCCCATTAAGGAACAGATTTCAGTAGTGACTATTCTGAGAAACTAAAAGGTCTCTGACCCGCTAGTCCCTGGCAATCTCTCTCAGGTGGCTAGGGCACAGTCCTCGCCTTTGGATCCAGACCCTGGGGGTGGACCAAAGTGGGAGGATCATCTGGGTGAGTAGTTTTCCAGGAGTGGGGCACCTGATGGCGAGACGAGGTATTCCCCTCCCTGTAACACCTTTACTCCATCATACCCGGTAGATTGGGTGGGAACTTTACACCCCGCCTTTCCCTTCACGGACACATTCACATGGCCACCCGCTCTGGGAGAAAACAGACTCACACTCATGCATTGTACCAGACATGTCCCACTACTATGGTCAGGCAAGGCCAGGCAATTACTGGTAACCACTCACACCTGACTTCCATTAAACTTCCCCACACGGATAAAAGGCAGAGCACAAGAGCACACTCTGAGCGTGGCGAAGCACACGAAGAACAGCGATTTCCAGATGGCAGCTGAATGAGGGGAGAAAGATGGTACACTAAGAAGGGTGCACAAGTAGGGAAGATACCCTTTACCTTTCTGGGAAGAAACCATTACTTTCCAGAATCCTTCAGATTAAAAAGTGTAAGCTCAGGAAACCAGACTGAAGAATCCTGCATCGTGCGCAGGAAATACCCGGGCCCTCCTGCATGGCTGACCGAGTAGGAGAGGAGCAGCAGCCACTGTGGTACTATCCTTGGCTCCAAGATTAAAGCAACACTAGAGAGATCAACACAGCCAGTGAGTTGGTGAGACCAATGCAAGACCTGTCTCTGTTGAAGTCAAGGTTGCAAGTGACAACATTGTATAAAGAGCGCAAGAACGAAGATTGGTAATGCATTTGGTGGAAAGACACAAGGACATTTTAATTGCTGATGGATGTTTGAACTTTAACGGAGAAAGATACAATACCAGTAACAGAGTGGTCCGGCACCACGAGTGTGCTCAATGGAAGATCTCTGTGCGGTAGCTAGCCAAGAAGTGGCAGAAGCAAAAGTAAAAGAAGAGAATGAGAAATTAAGTGAATCAAAGTCGTCCTGCCACAGTTTAATCAAAATCCATTGCACAAGACAAAGTCTTTGATTATTGATACAAAGAAGTCAGAGCCCAAACGAGGGAGACCAATTATGAACATTGTGTTTAAGGGGTTCCGAGATTCCGAACGAGGGAGACCAATTGTGAACATTGTGTGAAAAGGGGGTCCTAACCTGAAGGAAGTAGTGGTGGACAGTGGACCCGAGAATTTGTGAATGTGAAAATCCTCATAAAAAAGGAACTTTGGTGCTTGTTTTGTTACATCAGGCCCTCTGCAATAAGAGACTAATTTGGAAAGAGACTTTGTAACAGAAGGACCCGATACCTATGCTTTGAACTATATCCTTCTGGCAGAGAAGCTAAAGTGTGCGAAAATCGAGCGTGCCGCCTGTCCCGTGCTGAAAACGTGGGGAAAGGAAGCCAACTGCTCAACTATCCTGACATATCATTTCTTGAACACTTTTCTTTTTGCATACATTGTTGTCCCACACCATTTGTATTTAGAAGGATTGGCAATCGGTTTAAAAGTATAGGTCCTTTTATTTTGACAAAGACTCCACTATGACTGCGTTATTATTGATGGTTGTAACTTGCTCCCATCCTTAGATTTAGGGCTAGATAGGCATTTGACCGACCCAGTGAAGTTCAATAAACACCCTTGCACATCTTCACTGTTTGATACGATGTCTTCTTTACAATATGGCAGACATCAGCCACAAAGGCCTGTCATCCCACATTTCAATTATTGGTGCCCAAGTCCTCACAGGATCCCAAATTGCTGGAGTAAAGCATTATGTTGATCTAACCAGGCTTTCAATTGTATTTATCAATCATAAATCACATACGCCTCGTACTATATTCCCCTTTCAGTGCTGTAACCTGAAAAACAGGGTTCCCCCAAAATACTTATATAGGATTTAATTCTTGGGACATTTGCCTACATACTGTGGGAATAGTTTAATACATTTTATTTTGACTTTCCAAAGCTCAGGGCAGGTAGGAACATCAAACCGCTTCAGGCAGTACCACCAAATAAGCTTTGTTGTCAGTCTATTCACCTACTCCCTAAATCCCTCTTAGGTAATCTGGTTCTGTTTTTGGAAAGACTACTGAATTCAGTCCCATTTGAAAAAGGCCAGCTACTTTCAGTGAATTCAGTCCCATTTGAAAAAGGCCAGCTACTTTCAGTTGAAGTCATAAACCACTTCTTCCCCTTGCTAAACAGGCTCTCCATTGCTTTTCCACTTTCAGAAAACTCTTCAATCTTCCTATTTGTTTGAGTTTAAATACACAGCAAACACCACCCATGCAGCATCATTTGATTCAGCAATTGTGGATTGGACAGAGCCTGTGGTATGTTCCTTTCATTTACTCTCACTCATTAGGGCCCGCCTACCTGTTCCCATCGGCCCACTGTATTCATGGCATAGCAGGATACGTCAGCTGTGAGCTAGCCATCTCCTCAGAACGAGGAATCAAAATTATACTGGAATATTCATTTTTATTATTGTTCTGTGTATGGGCATGTGATAGAATTATATATTCAGATTCCTAAGAATATTCTCAATTGAGACATCCTTTATGTGTATTACTACATGGATAACAGTCATCAAAATATGTGAATGTATGCATAATTTATACATTTAATGTATCCATTTTATATGCATGTAATTTGTGCTTTCGTCTGAAATCCGACCCATCATTGTCTTTCAAATAAGACAAATAGTTCTCAATGTATAACCAAAAATATAGTTCTTATGGTCGATATTGTCTTGCATATTTAAGTCTGACTTCCTGTTATCCATTCCAGCTGACTCGCATTCCATCTGTCCGTGGGTTTAAGTAAATATCATTGCTCCATCTCCTGTCTTTAAACAAAGGACCATTTAAAATTGGCTGCTTTAATGCTACAGATAGACTCTTTATGAGGTCTTATTGCACTGCCCAAATCATAGATTAGGCTATGCTCAAGGAATCTGCTTCTAAAATTCACTTACTGATCCACCAGACACTGAACGTGTTGACCTTTCGATCAGCTTACAAATACAAGAACATGAATTTGGGATGAATACCCAATAAAAAGTTTGCATTTAGTGTATTTCTGAATGTGGAACAAGGCCATTATCTTCAAGTAAACACAGATATGCCGATTAGTCTTTTCAGAGCCTTGTTCAAAGTGAATCCAATGGGGAATGGAAATTCCTGCGCTAAAATAGCAGACACTTGCACAAACATACAATGCAGGCAAACTGAAGTTCGCAAGTTAAGTTCAGAAAACATCCAAGTTACTGAAGAAAGGTTGTCCCGTGTAACCAAACTGTGCTATTTTTAAATGCTTCCCCCATACGGACAATCTGACAACATGTACATTCTATTCATAAATATACTAGACATATAGGTGTGGTTTTTAATAACTTTCAGTGCAGCGTTTTTCTAAAGTTCACATAGTTCAGCTTGTTATATCCCCCTTTCACATGGCAACAAGCTAGCAAAAGCACAATTCCATTCCCTTTCTTTCATTACAGCCTACAATATACTATGTTTTTTTCTGACTATTCTATCATGTCTGTTATACATTTAAGACTTGATATTAGAATAAAAAGCCATTCTGGGATTGGATTATCCAATGGATTAATTTAGATTTCATGCATTATTTAATCACATATTCAACACTCCTGGCATGCTACATAAGTATGAATGCCTTTGTAAGTACCAGTTCTAAGCACTGCACATACAATGAGAGACGCTTAAAGATGTGCTTTACATTTTTATAACCAAGCTTTAGGTTTCTTCCTTCTTTTTTTCCTACATTTCCTTTCAAATATGTTGCAGAATACAGCTCAAAATGTGCACTCACAACAAGCCATTAACGAATGATAATTGGCATGTGGCAGATAAGAAATGGTGTGCTGTGTGCATGTGGAGAACTGAGGGATCCGAGTGACTTTTTATGCCTAATAGTTTGCAATTTGAAAAAAGTACCTCTGTTGTAGAATAGCCATAACTATTGATATTTCAATTATTGCTTAGGGCAATGTAGTTGTGACAAATCAACTTCCCGGGAACCAGTGGACCAGGGATAAATATTGGTTTCTAAACCATCAATCAGCCCCACACCTCCAGTACACCAGGAACGATCTGTACCGATTGGAAACGCAAGAAAATAATAAACCTCCTTGCCCAATTTTGGAAATGTGGATGGAACGGCAGGATCATCAAGGTTGTGGATCGTTGGTTAGTTGCAACACAGAGATTACAATTATTACCTAATGATAAAAGGGACTGTCCAGTCAAGGTTGTATAAATAAATAGACTTTATCATCACAACAGACAGCTGTAACACACTACAAAATACAAACCACCAAGTAAATGAATGCAGAGTAAATTGTGAGACAGGCATGGTATCAAGAGAGAGACAGACTCTCAGATGTGCGTTTCAAAACCTTTATTTACTAAAGTTCCTGGGTTTGTGTAATGCCTAACTGTCCCTATTACTAATGGGATTGTTCCCTTAAATGATGTTTCTTAGAGGCATCAAAGTCTGGAAGTCCAAATAAAAATCTGTCTGTTTAAACCTTTGCTTGCCCTCACTCTGACTAAAATGTATTCGAATATCTTTTAAAAGCAAAAAGTGGTGGTTCAAAAAAAATGGGAACCCAGGATTGGTTTCACGAGGTGTAGGTTGGTTAGCTTCAAAAGAATGAGTTCAATCAAAAGGGACTGTTCATAGGACCTTCTCCTTAGATCAAACAATGTCAATGTCTTGAATGCCGTGTGGGTTTCCTTCCCCAAGTTTAGTCCTTCCAAGTTCAAAACCTAACCAAAAAAGAACCTACAGTTCTACTTTAAGCATCTCTGGGTTCCCTACCCCAAGCTTCAATTCCTTCAGTAACATAAAATAATCAATGCCAGCTTCCCCTACCTAGCTGCCCTGCACTGGAATGCCCTCCGCACTGCCATGCGAGCTGAACCCTCACTCACCGTCTTCCGCAAAACCTTGAAAACCACCTTGTTCGCCTGATCACCACACCCTGTCATGAGTCCATGGATATGTTGACTATGTTCGTTTTATGTATAACATGTACTACATCTCTGGGCACAAATGTTGTAACTTATGCATATTGTAACTAAGTTTGCTGCAAGTAACAGCGCCACAATGCCCCTGGGCTGCTTGTGCGCTATATAAATGTAAAAATTAAAATAAAGATTCCACTTTGATAGGCCCCTTAAGATTCCCTTCCCCAAGCTTAGGCCTCTTCCAAGTTCGAAAACAAGTTCAGAACTAAGGCCTCTTAGGGTTCCCTTCCCCAAGCACAGTCCTCTTGAGTTTAAAAACACAGAGTTCAGTTTTCAGAATGTACCTTTCTTTCATATAAAGTTATTTCAAGGGATAGCATCAGAGGCTTTCGAAAATGGCAGGTTCTTTGCTTCTCCTAAGTGCGACCGCTCCAAATTTTAACCCCTCTCTTATTTCCTGCTCTTCCTTCTCTTAAACTTTTACCTTCAGGGGCTTCCTGCACCCCATCTTGTTCTCCTCTGTTTCCTTGACTTCTGTCTTGTGCCCATTTGCACCTTTCTTTAGTTCTCCTGCACACTTGCGCCTTCCTCTCCTTGTGCCCACTGGCACCTTCTTTAACTTCCTCCATGCACACTTGCACCTTTCTTTGTCATCCTTTTTGCCCTGGCACTTTCTTCAGCTTTCCTGTGAACACACTTGAACTCGCTTTACCTTCCCACGTCCACTGGCACACTTTCACACTTTCCACTCTGCCTGGTCGCTTGCACCCTTCTCTCTCGTTTCAGACGCTTGCGCCCTCTTTATAACACTTCTTTCACTTTGTTCCCCTTACACGCTCTGTTTTTCTTTTTTCTCTTGCTTTCTCTTGATCTTGTCACTCTTCTTTCAATCTATATTGCTCTACTAGTTACCTTTCACTTCTTTCCTCTTTTCTGTGCGGCTTTATGCATTCCTTTCGCCTGCTCCGCTTCAGTCAGCTGCATGCTCCAGTGTCTCGCTTTCTTACTTTCTGGAGACTCACTGGGCAGCAGCGCGTTGCAAGCAGTCCCTTCTGTTTGTGTGCGTCTGAAGTCAGGGTCTCACCACCTGCCCCTCAGACACCGTTTTGCCTGGCACAGGTCCCAAGGGGAGGAGCAATGTTCCGACCATCAATAGCAGCCCACAGGGTGCTTTGCTCCGGCTCTCTGGAGACACGGCTCTTTAGTCATGCTGCAGCCGCTCACAAACACCAGGCCAGAGTCTCAGCACACTGTTCTCCTCTGGGCCGTAGATCCTGCTGCTCTCTGCTCCTTGGCTTCTCTAGTCCAGACAACGCCCCCAAATCGCTCACACTCTTGAAAAAGGCCACACCTTTTATAGTTGTAAGAACAGTCAAGTGGAGTCAGTGGGACAGTTTAAGTACTTTCTATATTCGGTTCACCTTACTTTCCCCCCATGTTGTTTCTATGGGTAATCTTTACTGCACCCAGTTGCCTCTTCTCGTCTCAGTATTGGTTGGAAAGGTGGAGGGTGTGATGGAAAGGTTTGGGAGGCTAGATCTATTTAACGCTCTTCTATCAGGGAATTGACAATGCACATAGGGAAATCCTGTAGCCTGGTTTCCCTCAAGGAGATAGTTGCCCCGGTCCATATTCCTGATGGTTAAAAACATGAGTTTTGATGGTATTCCATGTGATTTAAATTGGCCGAGGATGAATGGATATTAACATCAGACTCCTGGCTTTGTTTTAGTTGTTTTTGGGCAATTGACTCTTTCCTTCCTCCTTCTTGGATCATTGATGACTGGATTGGAATTAGGGAAAATGAAACCTGGGTTAGGGTGATGGGAATCAGCATATCCCATGAGGGCCACGAGTGTCTTTACTATCCCTGGTTTCCCTGGATACGGACCTCGCTACAGGACGCGTAGGGCTTTGTGACTTGGATATTCGAGGTAAGCGGGTGATCGTGTTTTTGACCCATTAAGCAACATTTTGCTTCCCTCTATTTTTAGAAGCTAATCTGCCATTTGTAAATACATTATCTCAGATGCCCCATATTCTTTTTTACAGAAAGTATCTGACTTCCACTTTTATACCGAGGCGGTGATTGCCATTATACTTTCGCGAATACAGCGATCCCGCGATTTAGCGTTACTTTTTCTTTGGACACTACGCTTGAACTACCTGCGAGCATACTTACCCACGAGCTTCAGCATTCCACCATTATTTTTGTTATATTTATTTCCATCGGACTCGTAGATTATTCGTTTTTTCTTTCGTTTTCCGTAACAGACATCCCGCTATCGTGGACACGGCTCCAGTTGTACCATCACGTTACTTTTTTGCATATTTTTTGCATTCTATCCATCGATACACGTGCACCTGCCTGTCTTGAGAGGTACTTTCTTATGATTACTCTACATTGCTTGTCCTCTAATTCAGCAAGTAGTTAATATCTGTTGCTGTCTATTTATTTTGTAGCATTTACTTCTAAGCAAACATATTCTATGCTGATTTAGATACTTGATCTCCGTGGATGCGGCCTCATTTGCAGCACCATGTCTGTCTGCCACAGCATTAAGGTACTTTACTGACATCCACCGGCTACTATCTCCTTTTTATCTTTTTTCTTATTGCTATTGATACTTATTTTAGACCAGGTCATTTTTTTATTTTCTCATCTCTCATTCTTTTAGTCACATTTGGGATAAGCACATTACTTTTTTGTTACGCTGTCCAGTTTGTTCCTTTAGCTTTCATAATCCTCATGCATACTCTTTAATTAGTTTATGTCCCACTTGAGCTTGTACTCAATACAATATTTTCTTCAATACATCGTCTGATTTTCCAAATATCCACCCTATGTTGACTACTGAAAACTTCTTTGAAATAATTAACACCTTTAGAGTAGAGCACAGACAGATTGTTTGAGACTGCATATTGAATGACTAATTGCCTTGTTGAGGTCATGTCGAATACTATCTTTTTGTGGTTTTTCTATTTTGTTTGCATTTATGCTATTTTCAACAACATGCCTGTAAAGGCTTTTGAAGAAGAAGATCTACCTCGAAAAGTGTCAGCCTACAACATTGGACTATTGTTAATAATGATGATTTATATGTGTTTTTCATGCTTCAATTATTGTTTATGAATAAATGGGAGACCTCTCTCCTCTTTTTACAAAAAAAAAAGATTTCCGCCATTAATAAGTGATATCTGAATTGATATCTGTACATACTTAAATACAATACCAACCATTAATCCTAAAATATGTTCACGCTTATCCAGCGTGTCTATAGAGTGTGCAGGGGATGGGAGGACTCCAATCTTGGGTCCTCTTTTCTGTTTGTGTATACTATAGGGTTTTGTGCCAATAATGTCTTATCCTCCACTGCACCTCCTAAATCCCTAAAAATGCCACATTCGTGGCTTCTTTAAGAATATCCTCCCGAAACATATTACATTATGGTGTGCACCCACTTCTTCCCTTTTCTCCATTGGTGTCCGGGACTTCCGCCTCATCTTTTGTGGCCCCGATTCCATTACCCAGGTGATCCTCCCTTCCTCGTCCACCCCCAGGCTTGGGATTCAAGAGTGATGGTCCTCCCCTGGCCACCGGAATAGAGGGCTCTATGGATCTTAATGGCAGAATACCCCTAGGTTTCTCACAACAGTTTCAAAAAGGAAAAGAGATGCACTCTGGATACCGACGGAGGATAGTTAGTAAAGTAATCACAATAGTTCAAGGATACTTGGTTTCAACACAAAGGGAGCATTGGGTCATAAAATGTCACTTGTGACCTTGAGAGAAGGACCAGGGTGACAGAACCAAAATGTACCTTGTGCTTGCACAAGTTCTTGGTGCTCAACAGGGTTGAGTCTGCGTCTGGGTGCTTTGCAGCTCCTATGACAGAGCTCAAGACAACAGACAGCGGCATGTATCAGGGGGCAGGCAGATCGGCGAGCGAGGCTGAACGGACGGCTGCAGACTGGCCTACACGGCAGCTCAGGGTCAGGTTTCGTTGTCTCAGCGCTGGTGGGTGGGTCTGAAGCACTGGTCAAAGCATTTCGGACGACCTTAGCGACTGCGGCGTGACAACAGTCAGCGGTGCAGTCGGTTGCAGCATGAGGGGCTCGATTGGCTCGAAAATGTCCTTTAAGGCGGATGCTGGTTGATGCTTGTCGATGACTTCGTCCTAGCTTCTTCCCTGGGCTCATGGCGTCCTTTAAGGCGGATGGCCAAGAGCTGAGGAAAGTGTTGCAGGCAATGGCCTTATCCTTGGTTTGGTTCAGAGACTCTCTGGCACTTCTAACCTAGGAAGCTTGCTTACAGAGCCAAGCAGGGCATGCTGTGTGCTGGCTGGGTACCGGTTCTGGAGCTGCTGGAGAGCCCTCTAGATTAAGTATCTCCCTCTGTTCCTTGGGAGATGTTTTGGGGAGGGATATTTGGAAATCCTGGCCTTCCTTCACTGGTGGAAGCTGTAAGGCAGACTGTACCATCAGCCAGGGCCAAACTGAGTTCTTCTTGTTACTCCTTGCAAAGTCTTCAGATGATCGGCCCAAAAGAGGGGCTCAGTCCTCTTTTAAAGCCAAATGGGCCACAGAGATTGGTGTAGGTTTAGCTTACCTTGATTAACTAATCCCGGGTCCCCATCAACGATCACCTGTATGCATGAGGTCATAACCAGAGTGTTTTGCAACAGAAAAGGTATGGGAGTGAAAACATTTAATACTATGTCCCAGCAATCTTCCTATCTGTTGTGGATCCAAGGGACTCTGAGGTTAATTTAGCTCTCTGTGGTTCCTGATTAAGGCGGCAGGTCTCCCTTCAAACTGCGGTGAGAACAGACTTTCTGTCTCCATCAATCCACACACTTGTACCTTCTGAATGGGGTCCCCTTGCGGGAGGTTGCCTACTGTAAACACATAGTATCAGACATAACAGGTCACTTCCCTTGATACTGAGGGGTGGGAGCTGGCTTCAGTTTGACACAGTGCATATCAAAGGTTGCTGGGTTTTCCTGTCTCTTGTTAAACTCAGCAATCAGGCCCCATGTTTGAAGTATACTCTATTAGTATGTTAATTGTGGCCACCATCTGCAGTGCTTACACAAAAGGATAGGGCAGATCCTTGGAGCCTTTAATAGTTAATTAGGTTGGCCTTGGCAGAAGGAAGGTTTAGTCCTTCCCCTACTGAGATAACATGGTGTACTCTTGGCTGTCATTTTCCAACTCAGTACGATAGGGGGGGCGGCACCTGTAGGCTGTATAAACCCAGAGTACACAGGTCTGTGTGTATATCGTGCAGATTGGCCTCACACATTTTCAGGAGGTTCATCTACCATCATTCAATTTCTATAAAAATTTCAAAAAAGCCAAGGCGAGCGCACAGCGATCGTGCGGATGGTCTAATTCCTCACAGTAATAGATGCAGTAAGGGTTTGTTTCTATTGCAAAAGGCATTGATAAACCCCGTTTGTAGCAAAAACACATGTTGGCATTGGCAGTTTTACATTAAAAAAACACATTTTCTTTCCCTCCATGTTTAGATATATTGTAAATGTTGCACTTAGATGTGAAGAACAAGTTACTCTCTTACCTGGTAACGTTCTTTCGATGGGATGGTCCGACGCCGTACTCCATATCTATGACAGTAATCACCAAAGCTGTGCTACTTCGGAAAATCTTCGGCGTCTGCGTCCTGCGTCGATGACGTCGATACGCCGCCCTCGAGGACCTCCTCCGACGGCTGATGTTACTGGATGTTATAAGTAGGACGCACGATGCCCGTAGCCTCAGTTGTAGTTTTTTCCCCAGAACGTGTGCCACCAGTCTTCTGCCAGTCTGACACACAAAGCCTTGCGGAAACATAAGTTGCAATCGCATAATAAATTCTGTAGCGGGGAAGGTAGGGAGGGAGCAATATGGAATACATCGTCGGACCATCCCATCGAAAGAACGTTACCAGATAAGAGAGTAAATTGTTCTTTGAGGGGATTGGGTCCTCCGGCGTATTCCACATCTATGACAGGCTCCCAAACCAGTACCGATGCAAGGAGGTGGGAAAAGAATTTAGAAAACAGAAATTTAGCATGCCCAATCGAAGTGCGGAGTAAAGGACCGCTTTGCTAAAGGCCAGATCCTGACCCCGGATGGAATCGAGGGAATAGTGACGTACAAAAGTATGTACCGAAGCCCAGGTGGCTGCATCACAGATGTTGCGAATAGGAACACCCCTCTGCAGGGCAGTAGAGGCAGCCATACCCCTGGTAGAATGGGCCCGTAAGCCGACTGGTGGGTCCTTACCCGCCAAGCGGTAATACTCAGAGATAGCCAAAATAATCCAGCGCGACAAAGTCTGTTTCGTCACAGCCTGTCCCAAACGCTTTCCAGAGTAACCAATAAAGAGCTGATCGTCCACGCTGACCCAGGACATGCGTGAAATATAAAAGCTTAAAGCTCTCCTAGGATCAAGCCTATGGAGCCTCTCCTCTTCCTTACCAGGATGTGGAGGAGGATAAAATGCTGGAAGAACAACCTTCTGGCCTAAATGAAATTCCGATACCACCTTCGGAAGAAAAGAAGGACGAACTCTAAGGACAACCCTGTCCTTATGAAACACAGTGAAGGGTGGCTTAACTGAAAGTGCCTGTAACTCATTCACTCTGCGAGCGGAAGTGACCGCAACTAAAAATACCATTTTCAGAGTTAACAGTCTCAAAGGGCATGAATGCAAAGGCTCAAATGGAGCACCCATCATAAACTTGAGAAAAAGGTTCAAATCCCACCCGGGCACCTGGAAAGGTGACGGAGGGAACACATTAGTGAGCCCTTTCAGAAACTGAGAAATTAAAGGAATTTTAAAATAGGAACACTCTTCAGACGAGCGCTTACATATGGACAGCGCCGCCAGGTAACCTTTAATGGTACCCACTTGAAGGCCCCTGTGGGCCAAAGAAGGCAAAAAAGACAGAACCATGGGAATTTCACATGCAAAAGGATCCACATTCTTAACCCTGCACCAGTCGCAGAACTTCCTCCAACGGCAACAGTACAGGGACTTTGTTACAGGCCTTCTGGCCGAAAGCAACACCTCCATCACGTCTTCAGGGAGGTCCCAATCCTTATACCTCAACATTTCAGAAACCAAGCGTGAAGGTTGAGGAACCTGACCACTGGATGGAGAACCTGACCCCACTCCCGTGAGAGCAGATCGTCTCGGTAGGGAAGACGACATGGAGGGCAGATGGACAAGTCGAGAAGGTCTGGGTACTACGTCCTCCGGGCCCACGCCGGAGCAATGAGGATCATCCGGGAACCGAACCTCCGTAACCTCCACAGTACTTGCAGGATGACGGGGACTGGAGGAAACGTGTAAAGCAGTGGGAATGACCACTCCACCACAAACGCATCTCCTAAGGCTCCGTTTGGACGAAATTTCCGCGAGCAGAATCTCTCGCACTTCCGGTTGACACTGGAGGCGAAGAGATCCACTTGAGGGGTCCCCCAAAGGGCGAAGATCTCCAGGAGAATCTCCTGAGCCAACTCCCACTCGTGAGAGATCACGCTCTGCCTGCTCAGAGCGTCCGCCGTCTCGTTTTCGTCTCCTGCCAGATGAACTGCCGAGATCGAAACTTCCTGCTGGATTGCCCAGAACCAGAGCTGCATCGCCTCCCTGCACAGAGGAAGTGACCCTGCCCCCCCTTTTCGTTGAGGTAGTGCATGGCCACCATGTTGTCCGTCAGGATCAGGACATTCTTTCCTCGCACAGTCGGCAGAAAAGCCTTCAGGGCTAGCCTGACGGCCCTCAGCTCCAACAGATTGATATGAAGTCTGGACTCCGACGGAGACCAACGACTGCTGACTGTCAACTCGTTGACATGAGCTCCCCATCCCGTGAGGGATATGTCCGACACGAGTATCACCTCCGGCCAGGGCAGCGAAAATGGAGCCCCCCCTCATCAGATTGCCTTCGTCGGCCCACCACAGAAGGTCCCGGATGACCGAAGACGGCACCTGAACAGGGTCCGACATCCTGCCGGAGGACTGAGACCACTGGAGCTTGAGTGCCCACTGCACACTGCAAAGATCTCATCCACAACCTGGCCTCTGGCACCAGAAGAATGCAGGATGCCATGAGGCCGAGCAGTCTCAAGAACTCGAACGCTGGGAGAGTCTGGGCAAATTGAAACTTGTGCACCATCTGCTGAATGTGATGAGCCCTCACCTGGGCAGGAAAACACTGCCCCAGGGACGTGTCGAGCACTGCTCCGATGTACTGGAGCCTCTGAGTTGGTGTCAAATGGGACTTCTTTAAGTTGAGGGAGAAGCCCAGCCTGTGAAGGGAGCGGCAGGTGACGGACAGATGATCCAGGACTTGCTCAGGAGAGCTCGCTCTGATCAACCAATCGTCCAGGTAGTGGTAGACGTGACTCCCCCCCTTTCTTGAGGTGCGCTGCCACCACTACCATGAGCTTGGTGAAGACCCTCGGGGTGGAGGTCAATCCGAGCGGCAGGACCCGAAACTGAAAGTGCGAGTCGCCAACCGCAAACCTCAGGTACTTCTTGTGCTTCGGATGGATCGGCACATGAAAATAAGCGTCCTTGAGGTCGAGAGACACCAACCAGTCCTGAAGTTGAAGGGCCTGGATGACTTGAGAAAGAGTAACCACCTTGAACTTGTCCTTCCTGAGGAGTTTGTTCAAACCGCGCAAGTCCATGATGGGTCTCAATCCCCCGTCTTTCTTGGAAATCAAAAAATAAGGGAATACCATCCCTTGTTCCTCTCTGCTACAGGCACTAGTTCTATGGCGCCTTTCTCCAGCAGGGACTGAATTTCCTGCGCAAGGAGCCGATCCGGACTCTTCAAAGAGAGATTCCCTGGTGGATTGTCTTGAGGCCTCTGCCGGAAAGGAAGACAGTAGCCGTGGGTTATGATCTCCAGAACCCACACATCTGAAGTAATGGCACGCCACTCTGCAAGATGCTGCGCCAGCCTTCCCCCAACCGGCGAACCATGGGACATGGTCTCATGACTGAGCTGAAGCAGCTGCGGCGTTGCCTGAGGGCAAAGAGGCAACAGTCCGATCGGCCTTGGCACCTCGAGTACCTTGTTTTCCTCCTCTGGCACTCCTATGGTGGCCCCTTTGACTGGCAGCTCCTCTCGCTTTACCAAAGGATGAGTAATAACGAAAGGAACCTCCCCTCCATTGCTGTCCCCTAGGACGAAAAGGCAGAGGTTGTCGAACTGCAGCGCCCAACATACTTCGCTACAGCTTTGGAGGTCTGCAACCTCTCAAGGCTCTCGTCAGCCTTGCTGCCAAAAAGATATTCCCCGTCAAAGGGCATGTTGAGGAGACGGGCCTGCACATCAGGAGCAAACCCCGACTTCCGCAACCACGCAAACCTGCGTATCACGGTGCTCACCGCCATGGACCGGCTGACGCAATCTGCCATGTCCAAACCTGACTGAATGGCCTCACGCATAGCATCCTTGCCATCCTGAACCATGGCAAGGAAACCATCCCGTTCATCCCCTTCGGGAATATGTTCAGCCGCCAAGGAAACAGTTGCACAGAGTGTGCGTGAAACGAGACAAGGCACAAATGGATTTGGCCGTCTGAAGCGCCATACCCCCTGCAGAAAACATTTTCTTCGCCCAGCCGTCAAAACGCTTGTCGTCCCTATCAGGAGGGATGGTATGGTACGACGCCTGCTTTGCCGGGGCCGTCGCCGCCTGCACCACCAAACTCTCCGGAGTAGGGTGCTTGGACAAGTAGCAGGGGTCACTACTGGCTGGGCGGTATTTTCGCAGCAAAGACTTGCTCACTGCCGGGAGACTCTCCGAAGCAGTCCAAGCCGCTGCCACCCTTCTTTGCAGAGCCATATGGAATGGCAGTACCGGGTCAGTTGGTGGACCAATGTCGAGGATATCCGTAAGGTCATCCTGAACAAACTCCCCTGGGGGAGCAGACCATCCTAAGTACTCAGTGACCCGTGACATAAGTCGCCAGTACGAAGAATCGGCATGAGTGCCAGGCTCAGGCATACAAAACCCTGACTCCAGGAGGTGTCCAGCCCACTAGCATCATGCAGGGACTGCCTCAGGTCCTCAAACTGGCCCGAGAGAATCTCGTCAGGCACCGTGTCAGGCACCATGCCATCATCAGAGCCCTCATCCACCTTTGAAATGAATTCCAGATGGCGGTAAGAAGGCACAGAACTGGAACCAAAGCCATGCTTGACCTTGGCCAGAGCCTTCCTAGGTGGTTCCCCTGAGCCACGGGCTATCCCCGTCGACACAGCCCCGAAAGACGTCGAGTGAATCGGCGCCAATGTCGAGAGAATCGGCGTCAACGACAGACGCAGCGCTGACAGCATTGACGGCGTCGACACAGGCCTCGAGGGAGGAGCCCCGAGTGTGTCCCCCGACATCCTGGGCGCCAACGGCATCGACGTCTTCCTCGGAGGCGGAGCCTCGAGAGAGTCTGTCGATGACCTCGGCGCCACAGGCGTCAATGTCTTCCACAAAGACTTCACAGGCTCACTCGGTCTCGAGCGCGTCGAGGACCGGGACCTGGACCGGCCATGCCGAGAACGATTCCCCTTGTCCGAGCGGGACCTTTCCCGCGAATCGTGAGGACCACCCGAGTTTGAAGGCGTGCGAGCAGCATCTCTCGGCTGATCACGACCGACCCCACTCGGAGGCACGGACGGACCAGTGCCCTGCGATTCGAGAATCCCCAACATTTTCTTCCCGAAGGAAGCTCATTCCTCCAGTGTCTCATGCTTGGTGGGGTAAGCGACCCGCCGACGGGTGGAGTCCTCGGATGAGGACGGGGAAGGCAACCGATGACGGTGCTTCTGGGAGTGCCTCGAAGAGGCAAAGGAGTGGCGAGACCGACTCCGGGACCGAGACCCACTGGACTTCCGACGCCGACGCGGAGAGTCGCCCCTCGAGTCGTCCGTCGAAAGCCCCGCAGACCTCGACTTCCGGGGCTTGGACACCTTACCTACCGATAACTTCTTCTTGCGCTCCCGCAAGGCTTTCGACGTGAGCGACTGGCAGTCGACACAGTCATTCGTGTCACGGGCCTCCCCGAGGCACCAGAGGCAGGCGTTGTGCGAGTCCGTGACCGACATCTTGGACCCACAGTGCCCGCACTTCTTAAAGCCTGGACGCGGTGTGGAAGACGAGGTAGACATCTTCACGAAAAAAACTTCACAAACAAACAAGTTCGAAGAACCGAGATGAACAACCGAAACTCCAATGAGTCGAGGCGTACCGAGATTCACGAAGCGAACACGTTCGCGGAAAAAACGGAACTGAGGCTACGGGCGTCGTGCGTCCTACTTATAACATCCAGTGACGTCGGCCGTCGGAGGAGGTCCACGAGGGCGGCGTATCAACGTCGACGATGCAGGACGCAGACGCCGACGCCGAAGAATTCCCGAAGCAGCACAGCTGTGGTGATTACTGTCAGATATGGAATACGTCGGAGGAACCAATCCCCTCGAATGCACATTTTCTGTAAAAGAAAATGTTGAACATTTAAGTGTTACACCTCGCCCTCAGCCGCACCACATTCCCCGGGTTTTGCCTCGTTGCTCCCGTGTACGCAAGGACAATTGGGGAGTTCCAGGTAACGCCAGAATAAGGGACAGGAAAGTGATCGCCCTTCATAAAGGGTTACGGCGCCGGCATGCGCCCTTCTTATCGCGCTGGCAGCTGCCGTGGAAAATTGCTACACAAACTACATTATCCAGAAAACCTGTTGAGAGTTGTAGTTCCCGGCGTTGAGACGGGAGCCTCATTTTCAAACGGTACGCCTCTTTATTGTTACTTATTCCACAGCGGCATACAGAACGCTGCTTCTGTTTAAAGTTACAACCGGCATACTTTCCGAAGTGCTCTCTCTGTATCTTGAATTTTCAAGTCCTTGTTTTCCCGTGTACCGACCCTGCCTGCACACGGACTCCTTCTTCTGAATCCTCGATTGAATTGTTTTCTGACCGCCCATGTACCAGACCCCTTGCCTGCTTCCTGAACTCTTGGATACTGATTCTGCTGTGTTTCTTGACCGCCCGTGTACCAGGCCCCTTGCCTTCTTCTTGGACTCTTGGATAGTGACTACTCTGGTAAGAACGACTTTATAATTGGAATCCCTCTTTCATCAGACTGTCATTATCTGTGGATTTTGGCTTCATTCCTAAAGTGCATCTTTTTGAACGCTTTGCTGTGGTGCACCCTCCCGAAACCAGTGCGACCCTCGTTCCGCTCGGGGATAGCTGCCTTACTAACCTTCCTTTTTTTTATTTTATACTTTCGTTGTTTCCCAGGACTCTTTACATCAATCCTATTTCCATCAGTGGTAAAGTATAGTTTTCTTGGTTTTCAATACTGGAGAGTTACACCTTTAGCTATATACTAAAGCCTCTTTACTTTATAGGTTGCTCCGGTTCTTTTGGCTTAAGGGGAGTTAAACCAGGTACTACTGAAGGGGAATAGTCTTGGGAAAACCAGATTCAGTATTGGCAGATTGTTTAATTAGTTATCCTTTCCTTGACAGCCTGGGTTCGAGGCGGTGTGTTCTCCCCGCTCTTTTAAGCGATCGGTCCCCTTGTCTGTACAGTTCAGCAGGTGGTCATATCGGTTTAAAGAGTTCATTCCCTCACAGAGAGGAGGCTTGGGTGGAGGCTCCAACCCTTGCTCCTTCAAGCAACTCCCCCAGCAATTAGAGGTCCGGCCTGTTTACGTACTCTCCATTCCGGTGAGTAACATTAAGATATTCAATGATTTCATCAAGCAATTAACTTGGTATATCTACATATAATAAAAAGCAGAACAAAGACATTGATATATCATTTCATGCATCAGTTGCAAAGTATTGTTCACTCAACAGTGACATTTTACTTATGAAATAGGCCTGCGCTGCATCAGGTGTTAGCAAAGATTTCCTTTTTGCATCTTTTTCTCCATACATTCCTATGTAACCCCATTCTTTTTGATTGTTTTGAACCCTGTCCTGTGTTTTTAAAGGTCAGTAAAGCCTTCTGCTTTACTTCCCTGCCTGCCTGCTTATTCTTGTGGGGAAACTAAACAGTCCTTAAAACTGTCATTACTAAGAGATTATGTCCCTCTTTCTGAATTCTTGTATTTTTACAATTCACAATTCACACATCACCTTACAGTGAAGCGCAGTTAGGATACCTTGTATCATAACTTTTTCTAGAATGATTTTTGGTTACTTTAACAATGTGCCTGCCATGCAGCCTTATCTGCCGGAACCAACAGGAGTGTTGTGAGCCCACCACCACCTACACCAGATCCTCAGAGCCTGAGCAAATTAAAGTTACTCACCGTAGTAACTAGAGTACTCATAGTCCGTAGTCCTCTTTCCTCCATTCTTGTGGGCGTCCCCCAATATGGAGACGGTACCCGGACCCTTTGGCAGTGAAAAATGTAACTGCCCCTTTAAAAATAGTATATAGTGTGCGGGGGCCCGAACTCGGGTGTGGGAACTCCCCGATGAGAGCCCGCCCTCCGGCGCTTCACCTCCGTCCCCTTTGAACACATTGGACGCTTTGATACCTGGCTATGCTTATTACATATTAGCCATTGGCATACTAGTGGGGGAAGCCAGATGGGACGTATGGAGAAAAGGGGCCTATGAGTACTCTAGTCACTACAGGGAATAACTAATTACTCGTACGTCCCGTCCCCTTTCCTCCATCCCTGTGGGTGATTCCGCCAAATAAGAAAGTAGGGTGGAGCTGTGATAACCTGCCTCATATCTAGGATGAAGCAAAAAGGTTCATCAGAACGGCCTGACCAAACTCTGCATCACGTCTGGAGCTGGTGTCCAGTGAGTAGTGCTTACAGAAGGCCGACGGAGGGCCCAGGTAGCTGCCTTTCTGAAGACATTCCAAGAAGCATGTCTCTGAAACGCGACGGCCGTAGCTCTAACCTCATGGGCATGGATCCACCTCAGAAATGGCCTGAACCATTCAACGTGCGATGGAAGCATCAGAGCCGGGACAGGAGCCTCCAAACGTCACAAAGTGTCAGACTTCCTGAAGGATTTCGTCTGAGAGAAATAAAACTTGAGGACCCTCTTGAGGCCCAAGGAATGCAGAGTTCTCTCTGCCTCTGACTGCGAGATCGGGAAGAACAAACGCAGGCAGATTTCTTAATTTAGATGAAAAGAAGTTTGGATGAGTGCCCAAGATGACCTTGTCATTGTGAAATGTGGCAAAGGGTTTGCACGAGGACAATGCCTGCAGCTCACTAACCGTTTTCTCCTCAAAATATTAGACAGAGTAGCCTACCTCCAAATACAACAACATTTGGAAGAAAATAACCTCCTAAGCCTGCGACAATCCGGCTTTAGACCTAGGCACGGGACAGAAACTGCCCTCCTGGATCTAAAAATCCAAATGGATGAAGCCAAAGACAAGGGCAATCTGGCCATTTTGCTCCTGTTGGATCTCTCCTCTGCCTTCGATCTGGTTGACCACCAGATCCTTACTCAACACCTCTCTTCGGCTGCCGCATTCTCCCAGAATGCCACCAGTTGGATTCAGTCATTTCTGTCTGACAGATCGACTAGGGTCTTCGCCCCTTCAGTGGCTGCTGACCCTAACCTAATCCAATGCAGAGTCCCCCAAGGTTCCTGTATCTCTCCCACACTCTACGATATCTTCACTAAGCTTCTCTTTGACCGTTCGTTACGATCTGGGTGTCAGCTACACTAATTACGCTGACGACACCCAGGTCCTCATCACACTCACTGGTTGCTATGAAGAAGATGTTGCAAAGTTAAACAAAATCTACCTAGAAATTCAAGCCTGGATGGCCACACACACTTTGCCTCAATGACGATAAAACGGAACTGCTTATCGTAGGATCCCAAGCCCGCCTCAATAAATTGGACTCCAGGTACCAATCCGTCACCGTTGATGGCAACATTATAAAAGTATCCAAAGAGGTCAAAACATTAGGTGCATCTCGACTCCACTCTTACTGAAAAAACAAATAAATGCCACCATCTCATCTACCACCTACACCAATAAATTTATCAATGCCTGCAGACCCTTTCTATCCTCCACCAGTTGTCTCACCTTAGCTAGAGCGCTGATATTGTCTAAACTAGACTATTGTAACACACTCTTCCTGGGCACCACGACATAAAATCTGAACAGACCCCAGATTCTAAAAAATAAAGCCTTAAAATGCGCTCTTAATCTCTCGCGTAAGGCCCACATCTCCACGGCTAGCAAAGAAGTCCAATGGCTCCCCATCCGTGACAGAATTAAGTTAAGAACCCTTGCCATTACACACAAGTGCCAGTCACTGACTGCCCCACGCTACCTATCTGACAAATTCTCTAAACACAGCACTTCCAGACCTACTAGAACTCCCTATCTGCACCAACTAAAGATCCCCAAATTTAATCTGAAAACAGCAGGAGGCTCCAGTTTCCGTTTTCTTGCAGCTCAATGCTGGAATACCTTCCCTCTCGCTATCAGATCGGAAGCTTCCTTCTGGCCATTTAGAGCCATGGTGAAATCCTGGCTCTCTACTTAACATGTTGCCCTTCATTTACGCACATTCCTGTCTCCACCAATTTCTACCGTACGACTTAGTCTTATCCTGAAACGGACCATCATGTAACCCGGTCCTCTTGCTCTATTTTATTTGATACTCTCACTGTACCCCTTTGTGTAACATTGAATGTATGTACCATTTTTGTGTCGCGCAACGATATGTAACTATGTTTTCCACATGATTATGCACCCAGCTACCTGAGGGTTTCGGCCGTGCTCTATAAATAAACAAACCAAACCTGCGCACAGAGATGAGAGCCACCAGTAAAATGTCTTTAGTGTCACCAAGTGGATGTCCACAGAGGCTATTGGTTTCGAAGGCTTGCGCTGCAAAGCTGCAAGAACCACATTGAGGTCCCAGATTGGGTGTGGCCTGAGCACCGTCGGAAAGAGCCGAGACAACCTCTTAAGGTGAGCCTTGACCACCAGGTTGACCGCAGAAAACACATGCTCTGTGGAATTCTTGTAAGCCCCAATGGCTTATAAGAACGAGCCAGGTGTGCTGAAAACTCCAGTACGTCATCCAGGAGACAGGCCTTTGTCACAAGCCCAATGGCATAACCATGTCTTCTTATACTGGGACCGAGTCGAGGGCCGCCTGGCCTGCTGAATTATCTCCCAGTTGTTATCCGAAAATTTTGCATGTTGAAGCCTCAGCTGGTCAGGAACGAGGCCGCCAACGCCCGGTCTGGATGTGGATGTTCCACCGCCTGCACTGCTAGAGATCGGAAGGTGCTGGAGATCGGAAGGTGGGCGGGACCCTGGGAGCACAACTGCAGCAGATCTGAAAACCAGGGTCTCTAAGGCCAGTGGGGGGGGGGCAATCAGGATGAGGCTGCACCCCACCCAAGACCGCAACTTGCTCAGGGTTGCTGGAGCAGAGGGGTTGGGAGGGAATGCATAACACTTGCGGCTGTGCCAACAAATCTGCCCAGAGACCCCCGACATGCCCATGAAGCAAACTGGGGCACTTGTCATTCAGAGGGGATGAGAACAATTCCAGGTTTGCGAACACCCAACGCTGGAACAGGGGCAACAAGAGTAGGTGTGCAACTCCCACTTGTAGGTGTTAAATCCTAAGCAGCTCAGCTGGCCCGCTTCTACATTACTGTCCCCGGGGAGGTAAACCGCTGAAATCCGAACTCCCTCCGTCAGATCCCAGATCGATACTCTCGCCATACAGAGAAGGGGGGAGGAGAGAATGGGTGCCACCCTGTTTGTTCAGGTAAAACATTGTAGTCGAATTGTCCGTCTTGACCAGAACAGACGAGCATGCTGTACAGAGAGCATGCAGGATGCAATCATGCCCGGAATTTACTGTTACCACCATGCCGAGGTGGTCGAGTTGGCCAGAAAGTGCACCACCTCCATGTGGAGGGACAGAAGCTTCTCAAGTGTAGGGAACACCCTTGGACGGTAGTGTTCCAATACACTCCTAGGAAGACCAGTTCCTTAGATGGGCACAGCTGTGACTTCGTCTGAGAACACTAGCTGATCCGCCAATCTTTGGCAGGAGTGCACCACCCCTTTGTGTGACCCCGTCCTCACCAGCCAGTCATTCAAGTAAGGATACAGAAGATGGCCTTCGAAGCAGAGAAGGCCCTGACTGCTTTCATCAACCTCGTGAAGACACAAGAGGCTGAGTTCAGATCGAAGGCAGCACCCTGTATTGAAAGTGGTACATCATAATCGTGTACCGCAGAAACTACCATCTACCAGCTGCATCGGAACATGCAGGTATGCATCTTTGAGGTTCAGGGAACACATCCAGTCCCCTGCACACAGAGACTCGGCTATGTGCGCGGGAGTAATCATCTCGAAGTGTTGCAGCAGTAAAGACAGATTTAGAAATCCCAATCTGACGAAGAAGAGGAAGAAGAGGAGAGGATGGTAGAGGCAAAGGAAGACGAAGACTGAAGCCCGTGGAGACTACGGAAAGGATCCACAGGTTGCTGAAAAGACACTTCCACGTGCCCTGGAACGGAGCCAGAAGGCCCCTCCCACAGGTGAGCTGTGTTCTCCGACCTTGATGACACTGCTTCTTGGCATCAGAGGCGGGAGCAGAGGGGGAGCAGAAAAACCTATGCAACGTCCTATGCCGCTTCCTCCTGTTGTTGCTGGACTACGTCTCAGGCCTCCATGTACAGCTTGTCCCAGAACCCTTTGAAGCCAGAGATAGTGCAGAGCTTGAACTCTGTCCTGCCTTGGGGGAAGATCTATGTCCTGGTTTTGTCAGGGTGGCCAGGGACTTGGCAGTGTCAGTGGAGGTTTTCTTTATCAACTCGTCATCGGTTGACGAATGAAAAAGGTCCACGCCCTTGAAGGGCAGATCCAGGATCCATTCCTGTACACCAGATTTAAACTTTGTTGCGTCCACCCACATCGTTCTTCTCATCTCTACCCCAAGGCACAGCCCTCTGCTGATGTGTCAATGTGGGAGACCAAAGACTCCATGAGGTCCAGGGCAACCACTGGACCGGCCTTAAAGGACGCTTGCTTGTCTGAAGGGAGGTTGGGCAGAAATTCCCTGAGCTCCCGCCAGAGCTTCCGGTTAGCTGCAGCCAAGATGGCGTCTGCGTTGGCTTGCCACAGATGCAGTCCTGAAATGATACTTGGTACTCATTGGAGAGACAACTGGAGGTGGCTCCCATGGAAGAAGACATGGCTTAGAATACAAGGAGGCCACAGCCTCCACTGAACAATGAGGCTGCAGGTGGGATGCAAAGAGGAGGCTCTACGTCTGTCAGTCTAAACCTGTTGTCGAAATTCTTGTTCATCTGGGCGTTGGCCCAGGGTTTCTCCAAGACCTTGCGCACCACCTGCAGAACCATCCTTCTGGATAGGGATGCCAGACCGGATTGTGGTGCATTTCCACACGACCTCTGCTAGCACCCCCGACTCCAGGGGGGTTTCTTCAGACACAGGGACACCCCGTCAAGAACTCAGCCAGGCGCTGAAGGTGGTCATGAAAGGCCTTAATGGATGCCGAGTGTTCATCCTCCTGCGTGTCATCGCCCCCACTTCCGCTTTTCACAGGCTGAGGGAAATCTGGGCCCTGGGACACAGGTGCCGGCGGGGTCCCCACCCAGGTCCGGAACCGGAGATATGTCCAACGGCGGTTGAGGTGGAGGCTTTGGTGTGACAGGAGGCGGTGAAGAGGTCAGAATAACCAGCAGGGCCTGGACCAGGGGAGGGACCAGCAGTGGGAACGGCAGCGCTGGAGGGACAGGAGCACTCAGATGACTGGGGTGGGGTAACGCCACCTGTGGGATAACCGCCTTCACTATGTCCTTGATGAGCACCTTCATCTGTGGGAATGCATACGGAAGAGATTGCGCTTGAAGACGTGGTCCTCACAAGCTGCCGGTTCCCTAAGGGCCCAGCCCACTGAGGCACTCGGCCTCTGCTCCTGGTCAAAGTGCAGAGATGCCAGGTGCCCATAGCTGTAAGGCTGTGATTGATAGATTTAACCCTGAGGGGACCGGAAGCGTGCACCATACGATCCGCTGCCATTTCCAGATGGAAGGGGACTGGGATCATCTTGAAAAGCCCATTAGATGGGCGAAAGCACTGGTGAGCCCTGAGCCAGATCCAAGATGGCCACCAGCAAGGCAAGCTCTGCCATGTGCCTCTCTGCCATTTTGAAGCCTTGCGCCACTTCTAGTACGGGAGGGCGCCGAGGCCCTGAGCCTGGTGAGGCCTAAGACACAGGAGGATACAGCTTGGGTCTCACTACCTCAGAGCGAACTCCGGTAGGCTACACGCTCTTGGCACCTGCGCTGGTAGCCGTGCTGGATCTTGCCAAAGACAGACTCTTTGAGGTGGCACTCAACAATCCCTTACCCCCAGGGGTAGAAGTAGAGGACAAACTTGGTCGTCCTTCCGAGGACAGCCTGGTATGGGCCCCTGAACCCCTCAGCTTGGGAGCTGGTAGCCAGGACTGCCTCAGGTCTGTCCCCGGGAGTGCCCGGGTGAGCCCTCTGACCCCTCGGCTTGGGAGCTGGTAGCCTTAGAAGCCTCGACCATGGCAGAACCTGAATTCAAGGAACCCTGATCCATGGGAACCCCATGGAAGGAGTCGCCACGCTGTGGAGCTGTGCTGAACAGAGGGCCTACCTTGTCTTGAAGAGAGGTCCTGGAGACAAAGTCCATAAGGTGGGGTGGAGGAGAAGTGTGGAAGATCTGCCTCCATCGTGACAACCGATTCTTCAATGCCCTATAACCGAGAGTGCTGCTAGCCCAAAATGCATCCCAGCAGTGGTCGGGCCCCAAACACTCAAGACAGAGTGCATGGGAGTCCGAGGCCAGGAAACGAGCGGTCGCATGAGACATATCACGTAAATCCTCCTTAAGTAAGATGGAAAAAACTAAATGGGGAGCAAAATGGGGAACAAGCGGAAGGCTGTCTGCGCGCTGACTGTTAGTGTGGAAAAAAGACTGAGGTGAGGCGCCAGAGGGTGGGGCCTCGGCGGGGTGGTCAAACACCCGATGCCACCCCCGACCCCCATGCGCTATACTAAATTTAAAGGTGAAGCTCAATTGTTCACTGCCACAGGGTTCCGGTACCGACTAATGTTGGGGGACGCCCACAAAGATGGAGGAGAGGGGATGGGACGTACAAGTATAACAGGTGCCGGAGAACCCAATGAAGGGAATGAGGTTTGGTGTAGTTGTAGTGTTGATTCTCTCGCTCACCTGTTACAGAATCTCTTCTCCCACGTGCTGCTAAGCATCAGAGGGTACTGTGAAAAGAGGGATCCCCAACAGTTAGGTGCAAATCCCTGCTAACTTTCCCTCCCCCCTTACGCCCCTTCCGCCAAGAAAAAGATGAGTAACCACATGTACCTGGAGCATGTAAATGGTAGGAGGGAGTATGCGTCTCCACACAGTTGTAGGCTCTGAATGAACTGGAAGCAAATCTGCTACCACCAGCTGTTGAGGGAATGTTCTGCTTCTTTCCTCAAGGCAACTCTCCATGCTGCCAGTTTCCCTACTGGTACCAGATTAGCTCTGTGGTCTTTATGGCCAGTTCCTTCACTGGATGGATAATGTAAATGCTAGCTGTGTCTGTGTGCAGAGAACGAATAGTCTTTCCTTTCTTTTCAGTTTCAGGTGGTCTCCGCAACTAGGAACACCTGGATGGAGCCTGATCCAATAAGTGATTCAGGAGACGGGTATCGGCGCCTGAAATGAGAGTCAGATGGTAGTGAGTGCGAATAAGCAGTGCGAACCATGTCAGAGGAGGCATGCAGGTAAGTGACGAATGCGAAGAAAACCAGTGCCAAGTGTGGTGTCACATCTGGGTGGGGTCAGAAACTTCGGGTTCCTGCAGGTGCTGCTGGGGCTTGTGGTTTTGTACCTCTTTGTTGTTTTCTGGACTTCCAGACCATTACTAACCCGGTCCATGTGGGGTTTGCAGCCTGTTGCAGATGTTCCGTGTGTTGTATCTGTGTGCCTGGGTTTGTAGCCTGTTGCTGCTGCAGGGAGCCTAAGGGAGTGGTCCCAATAGTGCCTAAAACAAGCTTGTGGCAGCTGTGTGGTTTGTACAGCGAATGGCTAATGATGGCTAGCACCTATGAGGGTACAGTGGTGAGAGATTGACACAGGTGGCATTTTTTGCTGGTACAGACTTTTATTAAAAGGAAAAATGGGGTTGGGGACAATCCATCATGTGAAAAGCCTAATAACTAAATAGAATGTGCAAAGAGGTTTTCTGTTTGGCAGGTTCTTCTTCTGAGAGTTCTGAGAGTTCCAAACACAAAGTTCCAAATGGTGCAAAAATAAGGAACAAGTTACTTACCTGTAACTGTTGTTCTCCAGCATGGGTCTGGCATGGATTCACATGCTCATGAATATTCCCTGTCGTCAGGCCGGGAATCCTCGGTATAGAAAAAAATCAGTATCAGTTTCGTTTCTGATCTGTCTTTCTTAGTAGTAACCAATCACTGGTCTCTGGGTCATACTGCCCCCAGCCAATGACTGCCCTCACCCTAAGCCCCGCCTCCGGCAGCCATCCTCAGATTTAGTAGCACGTAAAGTGGCAGTATGACTAAGTGAAGAGCCGCAGAGGGGTAGGCGGGAGGGTTCGCATGTGAATCCATGACAGACCCATGCTGGAGAACAACAGTTACAGGTAAGTAACTTCTTCCTTCTCCAGCATGGGGTCTGGCATGGATTCACATGCTCATGAATAAGAGAATACATAGCAGTACACACATGCACAACCACGGGAGGTGGCAACAGGCTCAACATTAAGCAATACAACAACTCAACATTAAGCAACTCTTACCTCCTCACCAGGCTCACCTTAGGCAAACCGGTTGCGCAGCACTGCTTGGCCAACCCTGGACTCCTCCCTGGAGTCCCGATCGACGCAGTAGAATCTTGTGAAGGTGTGCGTCGACCTCCACGTCGCAGCCCTGCAGATGTCCAGCAGGGGCACACCAGACAGGAACGCCGTGGTAGCAGCGATCGCTCTAGTCGAATGGGCTCTCGGACGGCCGGGCAGCTGTCGGTTTGCCAACCGGTGACAGTGCATGATGCAGCCGGAGAGCCATCTGGAAATGGAAGTCTTCGAGAGAGCCTTCCCTTGATTCACAGTCCCAAAGTTCACAAACAGCTATGACGTCTTCCGAAAACTCTTCGTGCGGTCCACGTAGAACTTCAGCGCTCTAGCTACATCCAGCGAGTGCAAAGTCCCCTCGGCCAGCGACAAAGGCGATGGGAAGAAAACTGGCAACACCAAGGGCTCGTTGAGGTGGAAGTCCGACGGCACCTTGGGCATAAAGGATGGGTGTGTCCTCAGCACCACTCTCGTGTCATGAAAAGTCAAGTATGGAGGCTTGCAAGATAGGGCCTGGATCTCTCCCACTCGTCGTGCGGAGGTGATGGCCACGAGGAAAGCTGTCTTCCATGACAGGAACTTCAAAGGAGCCGAATGCATAGGCTCGAATGGGGCCCCCATGAGCTTGGTCAGCACCACATTAAGCTCCCACGCCGGGGCAGGAGCCTTCACCGGCGGGAATGATCGGAATAGTCCCTTCATGAATTCTTTCACCAGGCGATGAGACCACAAGGACGCCCGTCCCGTCGTCCTGGTATATCGGGAGATTGCAGCCAGATGTATTTTGATGGAGGCGTGAGCCAGTCCAGCTTTGGCCAGAGACAGTAGGTACGGCAGTACTTGAGGGGCCGTAATCCGCAGAGGGTTAATCTTCTGTGCACGGCACCAGTCAGAGAACCTCTTCCATTTATGTCCGTAGCACTTGAGAGTTGAGGACGCCCTGGCCTTTGCAAGAACCTCTCTGCAGTCGGCCGAGATGTCGTACCCTCCAAACTCTAGTGCTGCAGGAGCCAGGCCTGCAAGTTCAGCGACTTCGGGTTGTGGTGAAGAATGGCGCAGGGTCCCAGACCATTGGTTCGGAGTATTCTTCCCCTTTCTCTATCTGCACCTCTGTCTTGCAGTTTTAGAGGCTCAGACTCTAGGCTTGCGGTATTCTGCCCCTTCCTCTGAGTACCTCCACTTCCTCAAGTTCCCAGTGTCTTCTAGCCCTATCGCGTACACGTGGCTTCAGTCTGCAAGGGCGTGCGCCTTCTCCCAGCTTCATCCTTAGACTTGACTTGGTCTGTGGTGGCTCTGCAGCACCGGCTTTCCTTCCGTGAGTCGTATTGCTTCTTATGCCTCAGGATCGCCTGCCGTCGTCATCCGCCAGCCTGCGGTCCCAGCCAGTACTTTAGGACCGGCTACGGAGCTCTCAACCTCTTCCCGAGCATCTCTGTGTTCACAGGTGCAGCAAGCATGGTCCTCCTTCTTGCGGCTCCTCTACGGAGGACTGGTCCCTACTGTAAGTCCTTCTACACCTTTCATTGATTGGTTGGGCTCAGCCAGACTCAACAGGCTCACTACGGTTCCGCAGGGTGTAATTCTGCATTCTGCGCATCTTCTTTTTCGAAGTACTATTCTTTAGGACGTCATGACCATTCTTCATCTCACTATAACAAGGAGGACAAACTCCTACTTTGTTTTCATACATAGATGTATTGAGGACCTTAACACTTTGGAGAGGGTAAGAGGGTGAAGAGTTGGGATAGTGATATGGATATACCGCATCTCTCCGAGGGTGTCATGCTTTGTCCCATGAGGGTGCTACCTCCCCCATGTGATCGTCCTGCAGTGCAACATCACAAGGGGGATTATTGGACTGCGGCTGCACCGGCCTGGCCACATGCGAAGGGTTCTCCCCATGCGAGAAGGGATGACATCCAAGGATTCGTCACACACACTAAGATGACGTGCCACATGATTTTCAGATGTTCTTTGGTAATAGTGTTCTTTGGCCTTATTCATGCCTTCTCAGGAGCGAGAGCAGGGGTTTGGGACTTTCTGGTTACAGTCGACATCCTCTGGCGCCGCAGGTCTGGTGCTGGATGGATGTGATGACCAGTGGTTGCCCAGGATTGGATAACCCTTTTCTTGTTTGAATGTTGCAGATCCTTCTCATTGGTGGGCTTGGACTTGCTCCCAGCCTGAATCTTGAATAAAAGGATGGATCTTGCAGGTATTCGACAGATCATCTTTGAGAATGTGACAAGCAAAGTCAGCACACTATGTGCCAATTTACAATCTTATAAAAAAGCACAGCAATGTTCTTAATAGTAAGGATTTGCGGAAGCCTGCTTACATGTTAATAAATCGGTCACATTTCTCCCAGCTTCCAACGCTATCCCTCCCCTCTTCCATCTCCTTTCCGCCTGAACTACTTGCTGCCTCGCCCAAGGCGCACAACCTCCAACTGCAACAATTCATCACTACCACTAAGTCTGCTGCTCATATTAGCCTTCTCAACATTCAGACAATTCATTCATTTCTTACTCGCCACACTAAGAAAACTAAGCTCCAACCTCATGCTCAGAAAACTCTACTACTGCACATGCCTACTCCTTGGACTTCCACCCTACTCCTTCCTCTCTAACACAGTCCTCCATTTTCCTACCTGCATTCTACAACCTACTCAGATCCTCCCCCCTTCTACCTAGCGATACTAGTTGTCTATCCATGCACAAATGCCTCCTTTTCAGTTTGTCTACAAAGCCATAAATGGTCTTGTTCCTCAGCACCTAGCTGATAGTATTGGTCAACTAGCCAACTTATTCCCTCTTCTGCACTCATTGTCTCAGGCTCCCATGTGCCTTTTGGGACATATTCTGGCACTTGTCTGGAATGTGCCTACTTAATAATTAACCTATACACGTTGGAGCTTCACTGCAGTATAAACACGAATGCTAGAGCCGTTCGCTCTCGCGTTCAATTAAGGAAGCAGACCGCGGATTGGTTTAACGGTACGGCTTGAACAATCAAGTACATTTTTTCTGCACACAATACCTATATGAAACTAATTAGTCCGTATACAGCTGGGCAATGTCTAAATGCTGGCATGCTCTGCTTGTTTTAGAACAATTTAAGAAGGCATCCTCCATAGTACGAGAGTCCGCCTCGGGCAGTTTTCATAAGCGTGCAATTTTTTATTTTTTTATTGTGTATGGTTTACAAAAGAACAAAAAATCTGAAAAGGGCAGGGAAACTCTAGCCTCTGGACCAGAGTATTACAATTGCATAGAACAACAGAAAAAGATTGTCCAGAGAAACAAATCAATTTGAAAAAATGTGTATCAAAATGTATTGAAAGTGATACCAACAATTTAAACAATGGTGAGTCAATCACAAATAATTAAACAGTTGGCAAATGACGAACTTTTTCGAATGGCTTTAGCCGGGTCCTTCCCAATTTCTACTTCTCTCGTAAATCTATAATAATGGATTTTGGGTTAGTACTAAACTGAAAATACTACGTTGGGCATCTACGTTCAATGTTGTGAATATATTTCAATTTATGTTTTACAGAAAAGAATCCCATACTCTTTAAAACCTGAAGAAGGGCATTAATTGCCTGAAACGCTTACTTTAGAAGATAGGCATCTAGATTTGGAAACCTATCAAGATTATTGTATCACATGAACTATTAACAGTTTCTAACACATGAAAAAATATGTGAAAAATATGTGAAAGAAATATGTATTGTCAGAAAAATGTATATATATGAGTGAATAACATTTTTGTTTGTGATGTTTATCTTGAAACAGTAATGATCATATGAAAATAAATGTCTTTTATGACTATATAGAGGAGTAATTTGAATTAACATGCACCAATTGAATGATGTATTATTAAGTTTTTGGTAATTGTAAAAGAACCCGGAGCAAAATTTGTTTTGCCTTATGCTGTGCCTCAGTTTGTACAACAAGGTTTTCGTTGTACCATTTCTTTTTCACTTTTATAAGAGTAGAGGTAGCACTCTACTAGCTGGGAGCACCTTGAAAATCCACGTAACTACTATAGTAATTGATCTTATTTTAAGAAGAAAGTATTTAACACAGAGTGCGCCTCCACACACTCCATACCTATTAAAGGAGACCTTAACCTCAGATGATAGAGGAAACAGAGAATGGTCTACATAGACATAGTCTATAGTAGACGTTGATAGACCTCTATGCCATGTAGGGCAGAGTGGAAGAGTAGCATCATAAGACCCGTTAAGACATGTTAAGTCAACCGAGTCCAAAGCGGGATTCCAAAGTCTACCCCATACATATTTCTGGCCTTGCCAATTGTCATCCTCCAAAGCCAAACCCATATCGTCATAGTTGGCCTCAGACGAAATAGAACAGTCGGAGTTGAAATCACCAGCAAAATCAATTTCCCCCTGGGATGTAAGGATCTCCATGAAAGTACCAAATCCGTTAAGCGTTCCAAAAAAGGCTCAAGGGAGGCCATGTCTTTGTGCCAATATACATTAATCAGGATGAGATTAACCAGTTGATAGAGAGAGGTGGCCTCCGTAGCCAAAATACCAAATGGCGTATCCGCAATGACCTTATTCCTGAAGCCAAGAGAAGATCTGAATCCAATGAGAAGACCGCCAGAGGCCCTCCCTCCTCTCCCTCCTAAACTAGATTTAGCATTTTGGGAAAGGATATCAAATCCATCAACAACGGGGGGGGGTGAGAGTAACCAGTTTTCTTGTAAGAAAAAGCAATCTGAGGCAGTGATCATAAGTACTGTATCAGCATCTCATGAAAAGATGAGAATTTCCCCTGGAATGCCATAAAAGAAAAATAAATTTATTCGAGACCTTTACATTAGTATGAGTACCAGAGCATTTAAGAGTGTTCATTTCCACAAACCTGAAGTGACCTGGGCCCAGTTTCTAGCGTTACCATTGAATCTGGGCATAAACTGCCTCTGTTGATGTTGTGAAGCTCTTTCCGGCTGATAGACCATAGTAAGGTTTCCCCTATACTCTTCACACCCACCATTTTTTCCGGGATGCTGATTGGATTGTAGTAAGTTTGTGTTATGCTCACCTGGTATTCACAGGGACGCCACCCAGCCGGGTTACTCGCTGGTATGCTTCTCAGCCTTTCCCTGATGTGGTCTGCGGGGAAGGTTCTGCCTGAAAATACAGGAGGACTGTGTTCAAGACTGACCAACTGGGGTAAGTATCCTCCCTCCAGCCCCGTATGATTTCAGTCCCACTGGCGCCCTCTCCTCACCTTGTGGTAGAATTAGGCGTGCTCTCCGTCCTGCCTTCTTTGCAGGGGCGCGTTGTCTTTCATGGGCGAGTGCGGTCCAGTTACTTCACTGATGCTGGCCCGTTTGATATTGTGCAGGTAGGTCTTATTGCTGTTCTTTAGTTTTGTTGCTATCCTGCATGCCTGTCATTGTTTAAAATGTCTCTTTTTTCTCCCTTAGGTATGTGGAGCTTCAGCGCAGTGAACTGGCTTGGTTGAGATTTTGTGAGTGGGGTTTTGAAAACAATGGGCTTCTCTGTCAAGGTAAGAGCAGTAGCTACAGAGATGGCAGAAAGATTAACATGAATAGAGGAGGTATGGTTAGCCTCCCTACCAGAGGAGGATACCTCCTGAGTTAGATTGACAGAAGAGACACCATGGTTCCTGTAGCCCTCTGGTGGGGGAGGTGGTGAATCAGTAGCCTCCTTAGACAGAACAGAAGGTTCTATAGAATTCCCATCAGGGACATCCAACGTTGGAAGAGGCAGAGTCAGCCTAGGTTGTAATTCGGCGGGGGTTGAGTGTGTAGTGTTCACCGTGCTGTTATTCGGGTGATCAATACCCGCCCTTGCCTTGGATCGAGTACCAGCTTCCTCCAAATTCAGAGCTATTGTAGCTGCTAGTCTTTCTTCCTGTGCATTTATGGAGATGTCTTGTTTTCCAATGAAAATGCAACTATTATTGGAGTATGTGGGATAATACCCATCAAATTAAATACAGTAGACCTATCTTGTGAGTGGATTTGGGCTTGGGCCACACTATTTTGTAGAGAAGAATCCAGGGAGCTCTCTACTAATGTATGTTGTGGCTTACCCAGAGGAGTAGGGATTGAGTTCATAGGAGGGGTAGAGTCTATCAAAGCAGGAAAAGGAGCCACCACAGCAGGGAAAGTAGAATCAAAAGAAGCCTCCATAGTGGCCTGGCTCCTGAGTCCCTTGCGTGTCATCCAAACAGAGCTAGAACCTGAAGGAGTGAAAGGCAGAGAACTGGAGGGAAGACAGCAAAGTAGCTCAGTGAATGGTTAAATACAAGAGCTTATAAACTTAATATTAGAATAGCTATCACCAAGAATGAAAATCTCAAGTACTAAGACCTATGGAGCAACAAACAGTAATTGTGCAGTAAAAAATGCACTGAATAAAAGGAGTAGCTAAAATACAACACACACTACCCCAAGTACAATTTAAATATAACACAAAATAATATGGATCCTTTACTTAGATCAGGGGAATAGATAAGAAATATATCATAAGGTATGTTCTTTGAATATTGCGTAAAGAAAGTCATAGACTGGGTAATAGTCCCAAAATATCAGCAAGCGACTGAAGATGCACACAGTCTCAGGGTAAGGAACGCCCGACAGCTTAAGGAGCTGCCAGAGTCAGACTCTCCCCCCTTACCCGAAGTACTGGTTAAAATTGAAGCAAGTGGAGTAGCAGCATACAACCGCAGTCTAGGTTACTCACAGGGCCGTTGCGCGGGCACAGACACAGGTCACAGCCAAACAGCAAAACAGCAAAACAGAAAACTCCAACCCTTACTGCCTCCAGGGCTGAACACAGCAAGGGTGGTTGTGCCAGGAGTTAATGCCGGAGAAAGGTCACGTGATCAGTCACGTGACCGCAACAGTGCCTGCCTCCTCCAGGAAGCGTACGGGATACAGCAAGAGCCCACACAGCTTGCGGTGCTGCAGAAATAAGAAGCAGGCAAAACAAATGTTCCTCAGCCCAAGTGGTCCTTCTGAGCTTATCAAAACACACCGCTCGGGCGGTTGTGCCGGGAGTTAATGCCGGAGAAAGGTCACGTGATCAGTCACATGACCGCAACAGTGCCCGCCTCCTCCAGGAAGCATACGGGATACAGCAAGAGCCTACACCGCTCGCAGTGCTGCAGAAATATGAAGCAGACAAAACAAACGTTCCTCAGCCCAAGCGGTCCCTCTGAGCTTATCAAAACACCTCATCAGCGTGCAATTGTATGCACTTCCAGGAGCGTCTAAGGTAACTATAATTAAAGCACATCCATAAGCTGCCAATTTCATGGAATTCTAAATAGACAGCGGAGTTCAGCGCTGAGTTCCAGTCAGCCCAGTCAGTGCGGGCCCATTTACCCTTTTACCCTGCCTTTCTGAGAGGGGCGGCAGAGACGGTTGTTAGACACTGCACCTTTCATTTGCAACTTTCTCTACAAAAATGAACTTCCGGCGCGGAGTGGAGTTCGGTGCTGAGTTCCAGTCAGCCCATTCAGTGCAGACCCGTTTACCCTGCCTTTCTGAGAGGAGCTGCAGCGACGGTTGTTAGACACTGCACCTTTAATTTTCAACTTTCTCTACAAAAACGAACTTTCGGCGCTGAGTTACAGTCAGCCCAGTCAGTGCAGACCCATTTACCCTGCTTTTCTGAGAGGAGCTGCAGCGACGGTTGTTAGACACTGCACCTTTAATTTTCAACTTTCTCTACAAAAACGAACTTGCAGCGCGGAGTTCGGCGCTGAGTTCCAGTCAGCCCAGTCCGCCTCTATCCGCCGCAGAAGGCGCCATGGAACCAGCTTCTAACGTTCCTAAAGACTGTGAAGGGTCACCGACGGGGGTCGGCCCTCACACTCGAAACCGTTTGTTACAGCTGCGGCGGCTGCAAACTAAAACTTCCTGCAAAACGAAGGTAAGCGCTGTGTGTGAATTGTCCGGCACCTCCCCGTGTAGCACTAAGCTCCGGGAGACGGTGACAATGCTTGACTGTTTGTCCAAAGCAGGGAGTATGCCCGTGATAACTCCTGCTGCACAACAGTCCCCTGCTGAGCAAGTGTATATTTCTACGCCACTAACACTTTAACTCAAAGCACACTAATTACATTAAAAGAACCGATGTCAAGGCCAAGTTTGGAAAGTGAAAATGAAAATCAGTTGAATCACTTGAATCACATGAAGGGAACGAATGGAATAGACGCAGTACTAGCTTCTGTGCAGTTATGCACAAAATCATTGATTTTGACTACTTTACCTAACCCAGATGACGAATTGTCGAGGCAAGGTAAAACTCAAGGTGGGAGTGTACCAATGCTGGATAAGCAAGACATTTTTTTTGAAAGAAATACTCCTCCTCCAGCTACGGTATACCATGATGCCTCAGAGACAACCTTCTCTTTTGATATAACGGACGCAGACATTCTAGCGATAAGGTCACCCTCTGAAGAAGTGTTGTCCCCATTACGCCCTCGTGAGAATCCTGTACAACAGAGCCAGCTATGCTCAGTAGATGAGACTGCGAGAAATTGCAAAACATCAGAGAGATGGAAAGCAGCAAAAGCTGCCCCCACCGCGCATGTGGCGATCAAAAAAGTGCATTTGCAACAAGACTTACAAAGCTACTAGGATGAGAAAGATGTCTCAAATAGCAAAGTGCACCTTGTTGACCAAAGAGCAATCACTGGAGATAGTGAAACTTCACCAGAAAAAGAAAAGAAAAAAATTGAACAGGCAGAAATCATAAACACTCCGATACAAAGGACCAAATCGAGTGTGGTGGTAAATGCCGCGGTAAACTTTGATGGGGCGGCACGTGAAGCACGCCTCAGCGAAAGGTTAAAGGCTGTTTTTATCAAAATGAGAGGGCGATTAAACGAAAGGTTTACCAAGAAAAAGACCGGAAACTCATGAACAGACGAAATGTGAGCACTTTGACAAAATAATTCACACATGGAAACAGCAAAGCAGCCCTATTACAAAATCCGTCGATAACATTGCGTCCTATTAATCTTGACATCTCAGATGGTGGTCAAGAAACAAGTGGCAGTAATCTTGTAACGACCTTGGAACAGGGCGACGAAGAACTAAGGGCAGGAGGAAAGTCGCAAATGCAATGCTCCAATGAGGCTCAGCAGTCAGTAACTCACCATCTTGAAGACACGACAACTTCCAAAGGGAAAATTTCCATAGCCGCAGGCATACAGATTCACAACAACGTTTTATTTGCCACTTCCATCTCGTTGATGTCGTTTATGAAACTATATGAATCATTAAATGACGCATTGCGAGACCAGAACTCTGTTCTAGGAATTTTAAACAATAAAGTCTCGGCGATGGAAAAATTGAATGAACATCTAATTTCCTGACTTGACCTGGAAGCAGCAACCTCAAGACAATGGCACTCGCGGCTCAACGAAATAACTAAGCGCCCATGAAAAATTTGATCCAACGGAAGCCATTGTCGAATATACTAAGTGGATCAGGCATAATGTGGGGGTACAGCCTTTAAGCTGCTATGAGAGAACTAGCTGCATCTGTCAGCAACACTGTAACAACTCAGGAATACTCACCCATCCAACCAATTCAATGACACAATCTACAAGGGATGCGCCCTCAAAAGAAGTAACGGCGCCAAAAGAGATGCCTAGAGACCTGTAGTCTGGTAAATTAACAACTATAACCAATAAAGAAGGCCCCAAGGCGAAGATTCTAAAAACTAAAGGAAGTGCGGTCGCAGTAGTGGAGGATTCTAACATGCCACTTAAGGAAAATGCGACCAAGAAGACGGCAGCAGACACGCAAGATGCCAGTCCCTCTAATGAAGTGGCAACTACACAACAATCAAATCAAAAGAGCGCTTTTACAACAGAGGAACAAATCGCCTCTTTTGGAATCTTTTCTGGTATAGCTAAATCAATTAAAGTAGCAACTGCCAAGACAGTGCCGCATAAAGGCAAAACAGCAAAAACAACGCAAACAAAAGGCAAGGGGCCGGCCTCTAAACATACTCGTACAAATGGAGCAAAAAAGTTTATACGAAACTTGACGACTCCACCTCGACCAGAAAGTATGAGAAGTAGTAAAACAGCCGCGCTAATTGAGAATCCAGTTAAAGAGTCTAATCCTCTTTTACCGCTACCAAAGGAAACAGTGAAAACTCAACAACTGGCTACAAAACGTGCTTGTGAAGAGACTATGTCCTTAGATGAGGTTGACGCTAATAACTCAATAGACCTATGCGATCCATCAACTTATACAATTGACGAAGAAGTTGACCCTGAAAATACAACAGGAGTGAGTGAAGACCATGAAACACCGACAGAAGAAGAGATCATCAATGACTCTAAAAGAAAAATTATGTGGCGCAGTCGATATGTGCAGATGCACCCAAAATTGCAATCAGTGAACAGCAATAAGAGTCATCCTGTCACTCCAGATGCTCGAGTAAATAAAAACAACAAATTGCAAGAAGCATCAGTAAAAGCGCCTCTAAAGTGTAATCCTAAATGCACTACTGCTCAAGCACAAAAGCAAAACAGGCAGAGTGAAACAACTACTTCGCAACCACAAGAAAAAAAAACAATGGTGGAAACTGGAATTGGAAAATATACTGGAAGACAACAGCGAACCAAATTCAAACAGAGCCAATGTAATGAGGTTATTACATTATGTACCTGCATTACGTAACATAAGGTCGGATGACATTGCTATTGTCGAATACAAATCGGAAGCGAGATCAGATTGGGTGGTGCTACATATGAAATATAAGAATTTAGCCAGACCACTCCTAGAAGCAAAAGACCACCTCCTGTTCTTTGGGTTGATCTTACAGCATGTGATGCTCATCATCCTGCTATCGATGGGGCAAACGAGCATAAACAGAATAGATCCTCAAATAACACCAAAAATGACTCCTATGGAAACAGATGAAACATCAACCAACCTATTCAATAGGAACACAAGACTCCAAGAGCCACGCTTAGGATCATGCAGGGTCAAGAGGAATGACCCAACTTCTAACATCCTGGAACACCCGCGGATTTGCTCATCTATTTAAAGATGGAGATATACAAGATCTAAAAAGTACCTTTATCTGTCTGCAAGAAACGTGGCTACGTGAACCACCATCAAGTGACGGATACACAATATTTTTAAATGCAGCAGGAAAAAATATATTTGGACGCCCCTTCTCTGGGCTACTAAGTATGGTAAAGAACTCTGCAGGATGGGAATTGCTACACATCCATAATCCAAGCTTGTTCGTTCAGGCCTTAACCCTGCAAACAGTAGTTGTAACCCAGGATGGAAAAACCCTAAACCAACAACTACTCTTAATGAACTTATATTGGAATCCTGCGATGATTCCAGAAACTGCATTTTTCTGGATGCTGTAACAATGGAAATAGACAAATGCCACGCATCTTTTTCCAATCCGTTCATAATAGCGCGTGGAGACCTAAAGTACACATGGTTTGATAAGTTAAAAAGACGAAAGCCATGTGAAATACTAAAATGTCCATCAGAGCTTGATGACTGTGGAGCAAAATGGGAATATCAACTGATGTTGAGGCACTGTGTAATGTAGAACGGTGTAATCAGTAGTGACATCCCCGCAGCAGACACGTGGCACAGAGGGGATACGTCAAAAACCCTTGATTATATATGGGCTTCTGAAAATCTACATCCCCACATTACAAATCTAGCAATAACGAAGACAACTAAACACGACCACGATCCGCTAGTTCTATCGTGGGAGAACCCTCACAAAAAGCAGCTGCAAAGATATACATTTCCACTAGGTATTAACAATGCTCAAAATCGACTACGAATAAACAGCGAGCAGATCGACAAGTTAACAACTGGGTATATCCAAACACAGAAGTGGAATAACCAAGTGGAATATATATCATTATCAAAGAAGTACACTTATACAAACAAACCAAAAGCAAGAATTGTCTCAAATAGGCATCAATTTAGTTCAGTATTAGATGATGCAAAGAAACAGCTGCAAAAAGATCTGAAGCAGATAAAGAAAGAAGATGGACCTAATTAAAAGTCGCTGCTGAAGGGAAGACGACAGCGATATCATAATTGGCTGAAGTCATTCAATCATATACGAACACAAGAACAAGCTGAACTGATGATTCGTTTATGAATTCAAAAAGATAGCCGTAGCATCTGGCAAATTATAAATACTGGCAAATTAAACCAGACAAGCGTACTACCAAGTAAATGTAAAAGAGTAAATGCTGCCAGTTGGGTAAACCATTTCACAGCAGTATTCAACAACCATGATAGCAGGAAGTTATCTAACCCGTTGGTAGTAGCAGAAAGCTGGAATGTCATTGAAACAATGGAAGATATTGAATCAGCGATTCAGAAATTGACGACTTCACGAGCCGCTGGACCAGATGGCATCTCAAACCTAATGCTCAAAGCAAACAAAGAAAATTGGGCAAAATGTATTAAAATATTGTTTGACCACATTGCCATGACAAAAAAGATCCCCGTCTCCTGGACTAGCGCGGTGGTAGTACCAATTTTTAAAAAGGGAAACCGTGACGATCCAGAGAACTATCGCCCTATTGCGTTGTTAGACACCATGGGGAAATTTGTGGCACCTTTCTCCAAAACAAAATTACTTTATGGGCTGAAGATGCCTAATATCTGACAGCAGACAAACAGGCTTTACCAAAGGCGTTGGAGTGGAATTAAATTTAGTGCTATTGAACATGGCCAAACTGAATGCTTTAAAACAGAAGAAGAGACTGTTTTTGGCATTTGTCAATTTAAAACAAGCATTCGAAAGTATTAACCGCCAACTCCTCTGGAAGAAATTGAAAAACTGGGGCTGTCCTGAGCAACTTTTTTTGTTTAATAAACATATTTTATTGGTGATTTAAACACATTCATACAACATATCAACAGTTTCAACCCCTCCCTCCCTTCCTCCCGCCCATCCCGGGTTGATTCCTTAGTCTGTTCATGTTTGTCACTCCGTGCATCACCTCCAGTAGTATGTTGCCTGTAATGTTCAAGATAGGACCCCAGTGCCACCGCCATTGCCCACCAATAGTTCTCAGATTTCACGTTCTTCCCACTTTCCCCAGATCTTCGTAGCTTTTGCAGGGCACCCCCGTGCCGTGTATGTTCTGTGTTCTTTTGTCACGCAGATGTCCATTTCGTTGACCCATTGGTCGACTGTTGGGCATTCCAGTGCACCCCATTTCTGTGATATGTCCCGCTTTATCAGGCCCATTGCTGTGGAGAGAAAAATACCCTCCCATTTGTTCGAGGCGCTTTCATCCGGAGCGCCCAGTAGCATTATTGCGGGTTCTAGTGTTATTGTGCGGCCCAGCGTTCTTGTAAGTACTTGTGAGAATTGTATCTAGAAGTCTCTGATCTTGGGGCAGTCCCAGAGGAGATGAAAAAAAAGTGCCCTCCTGCCCCCGGCATCTCAGGCAATTGGAGTCTGCTGCCCTTCCACAACCGAAAAGGGCCACGCGGGGTAGTATACCCTGTGAAGTATTTTGAGCTGTACCAGTCTTATTCTGGAGTGTATTGCGATTTCGCGAGGGTGCATGAGGACCTGAATCCAGTCCTCAGGGTCAATATCCCCAATATCCCGCTCCCATCTAGTTTTGAGGCTGCCCAGTTCCGGAGTAGCGAATGCATTGATGGCCTTATACAGTATAGTCGTTACCTTGGTGGGGACATGTTATGGCAGTAGGTTACGTTCCAGGGGTGTATAATCTGGTGCATCGGCAAGTTCTTGCCTGTAACCCCTGAGAGCGTGTGTTAGTTGTGTATAGTGATATTGTTCTGCTGCCGGGATTCCAAATTTCTGCTGGAGTGTTTCAAACGGAAGGATGGCGCCATCCGCGATAACATCTCCCACTGTTGTTATCCCAGCCCTCACCCATCGGGTCCATGTAGTCAGTTTTTGAACCTCCGTCAGCATATGATTGCCCCATAGTGGTTGTGCCGTGGTGATCCTGTTCTCCCAGCCTATGTGTCTATGGGCCTGCCTCCAGACAATCGTGATATGGGATGAAGTAGTTTGTGCGGGGGGTCTGGGTAGGCTTTGGTATAGTGTTCGGATTGATGGGGTGTCCTGGGTAATAGGTAATTCCGCTCTGATGTGTGGGAGTTCTGGGTCCCCATCGAGGAGGTCATTGACTATATTTAATTGACTGGCCCAGTAGTAGGATCTGAGATGTGGGACTCCTATGCCCCCCTCCCAAACGGAGCGCTGCAGCGTGGCTAGTGCTGCCCCCCCCTTCCATATTAGTTTCCTTAAGAGGCCCTCTACCCGGGTGAACTCAGAATTTGGTATGGCTAGCGGGGCGTTCTGCAGGACATAGAGGAAACGTGGAAGTGCCATCATCTTGAATAGGGCCGCTCTCCCCATGAGTGTTAGTGGCAGGAGCCTCCAGTGCTGTACGTCACCATCGAAGCGTTCGATCAGCGGGTGTAGATTATGCAACAAATAGTTTGATAGTGTCCTAGTGACCCATATGCCCAGGTAACAAAAACCTTCCCTCTCCACTCGACATGGGGTGTCCCGGGGAATTGCCAGATCATCGCCTTTAACCGGAAGAGGATTGATTTAACCCAGTTTACCCTGAGGCCACTGAAATTCCTGTAGGTCATCAGCATTCGGGCAATGATGGGGCATGCATGGTCCGGGTTGCTCAAATACAACAATAGGTCGTCTGCATAAAGGGGGAGTTTATCCTCCCGTCCGTTTGGCCATTGGAATCCGGACCATGTAGTTACTTGTCGGAGCCATCAGGCTAGTGGCTCGATTGCCAGGGCGAAGAGAAGGGGGGACAGTGGGCAGCCCTGTCGAGTGCCTCGGCCCAGTGGGAAGGTTCTAGAAGTCCAACCGTTTACTCTAACTGCGGCCAAGGGGGCCTCGTATAGAAGTTGAACCCAGCTGAGAAAGGTTTCGCCTATGCCCATATGCCGCATTATTGTCCAGAGACTTGCCAATACCACCGAATCGAACAATTTCTCAAAATCAATTGCAAGCAACGCGAGTGGTGTATTAAGGGTTGGGGCCCTTTCCAGGAGCAGGTGTAAACGTCGTAGGTTCATTCTGGTCGATCTTTGCGGCAGGAAGCCGCATTGATCTTGATGGACCAGTGCCGTTATGACCGTTTGGAGCCTATTTGCCAATACTTTGGCCAGGATTTTAGTTTCGCTATTAATGAGCGATATCGGTCTATACGACTTACATTGGTCGGGAGGTTTCCCTTGTTTGGGAATGACCACAATATTGGCGGTTCGTAGGTCTGGGGGAAGGGTGCCCTGAGTCCTGGCGGCTAGGAACAGATCACGAAGGAGGGCCGCCATCTTGTTGGTGCCTAACTTCTTCCAGGTCTCGGCCGGGAAGCCATTTGGGCCTGGTGTTTTACCCGATTGTAGTTGGGTCATGGCCGCCGCGATCTCGGCTTCATCTATTTCCCTATCAAGAGGTGCTCTTTGGGGTTCCGACAACTGCAGGAGCGTGATCTCCTCCAGAAGGGATGAGTCCGTGGGGGCCGTTGGAACGGCGTAGAGCGAGGCATAAAAGCTGGCAAATGCCTCCGCTATTTCTGGGTCTGTTTGGGCAGGTCTGTCTGGGCTATCTGTAATTAATCTAACCTGTCTGCGCCCTTCCTCCCGTCGCTCCAGCCATGCCAATAGTTTACCCGCTTTATCTCCTTGTTCATAAATTCTGGTTTTGGACTCCCTGTGTGCCTGTCTGGCGTTATCCAGCGCTGTATGCAGGGTAGCTCTTGCCTTTAACAGGGAGCGGTGTGTTTCTGGGGTAGCGTCGGCGATGTAATTGGTTTCCCACTTTTCTACCTCAGCCTCCGCCTCAGTTACTTTCCTATGATGTTCTCTCCTTTTGTTGCATATCCAGGCCGTCATCTCCCCTCTAAGTACCGCCTTGTGTGCTTCCCAAAGTGTCACTGGGTCCTCCACCGAGCCCGTGTTAATTTCGAAGAATTCGTCTGACTGTACAGTAATATGCTCCACGAATTCAGGGAGGCCCAGGTAGTAGTTATTTAATCTCCATGTTTTGGGCGGTAGGGGACGCTCCGTGTGGAGCGTCACCTCCAAGGGAGAGTGATCTGATATGCTGCGGGGGAGGAGCTCTGCCGGCTTTACCCTATAGACTTCGGGGGTTGGGAGGAAAAAATTATCTAACCTGGATAAGGATGCGTGTGCTCCCGAGTGGAAGGAGAATCCCCGGTCTGTTGGGTGTAGTTCTCTCCACACGTCGCTCAGACCGAGCACCGATGCAAAGGTCGCTAGACCCGTGGGCCGGCGTGGGTTTCGGTTGCGGATATGGGTCCGGTCGAGTATGTGTTACACATAACATCATTAAAATCCCCTCCTAGGATCCACAGCTCCGTCTGTTGTGGCGCTATCAGGGCCGTCACCTCCCCCAGGAGAGCCTCCCCCAATCCCGGTGGGTAATATATCGCTAGAATAGCCATTGTCTCCCCCCAGAGTGTACCTTGAATCATCACAAAACGGCCACTGGGGTCCTGCACCACAGTGGATAATTCAAAAGGGAGTCATTTATGCAGGAGGATCAGGACCCCCCCCCCTCCGAGAGCCCATAGTATACCCTGCGTGGTATGTCGCCCGATAGTTGGATCTGCGGAAAAACTGGCAGTTTGAGCCTGCTAAGTGGGTCTCAGTTAGAAGAGCTACATCAGGGGAGCGTCTGTTAAGAAACTGTAGGATCAGTCGGCGTTTTATACTTGAGCCCATGCCATTCACATTCCATGTGAGGAGCTTAAGAGACCTATGGCGGTCATTAGACATCGATGAGGCTTGTGTATTTTGGCAATCGGGGTCGCTATGTTGTTGTGTAGCCATTACTGTCTAGAGATTTATGGTGTTGTGTTCTGCGGGTGCGTGGTGTGTATGAACTTAGAAACATTGTGTTCGCATTTGGTGGGAGCGTAGGCGGCGAACACTGTGTGTTTGGTGAATTCGCTATGGACGTTTGCCTGGTATGGTTACCCGGAAAAAGATAAACATAATACAACTTCCCTTTCCCCCTCCACATACTCCTCCCCAACATGAAGTATCTGTCGCCCGAACTCTACTGGCGCTTAAAAACTATGTCGCCAGGTTAACTTAACATGAATTGTTCACACTACCCCTCCGACTTACTATACCCGTGTGGGTCTGGTGTCTCAGGTCTCAAGTCGGGGGCATGGCGGCCGCCGGTGGCATGGTGTGTTACTGGTGACTGCTTGCGGTTCATGTGATCCGTTGCAGGGGGACGGGGGTAATCCACCATCGATGATACTCCCGGAGGAGTGTTCCTTGCAGGTTGTTGCCGGGAGAAGTGATCGGGCATTGAGTAGGCTGTGAATCAGCCCGTTCACGTGTCCGACCGCTGCACCTATTTTTTCTTAAACATCCGTTATTCATTGGGGTCTCCGTCTGGTTCGATTGGGACCTCTGGTCTGGGTTGCTGTGCAGGTCTTTCTCCCCGTGGTCGGGGTCTTGATCTACTTCTGTGATTTTGATTCAGTCCAGTCGCCCCCAATGTGAGTTTCTGCCCATCTCCAGGCCTCCTGCGGGTCAGTGAAATGGACAGTTTTGCCCTCATGCAGGATTTTCAGTTGGGCTGGGAACAGCAGTCCGTATTTCACGTTCATGGAGCGTAGTTTCCTCTTTAGGTGTTCAAAGGATTGCCAGGCCCGTTGGACCTCACGGGTGTAGTCTGGAAAAAAGGCTATTTTCGCTCCATTATATGTCATTGACCCTTTGGTACGGGCCATTTGTAGGATGGCGTCTCTGTCGCGGTAATTAAGCAGTTTCACGATGATTGTTCTCGGGAGAGCCCCGGGGATCGGGCGTCCCATGGGCATGCGGTGTGCACGGTCCACCGAGAAAAATTTTGAGAAGGTCTTTGCAAAGAGATCCACCAGCAATTCCTCCAGGAAGAGTTCCACGCTGGGTCCCTCCACACGCTCCGGTAGTCCCAGGATACGAATGTTGTTGCGGCGGGACCTTCCCTCTCCCTCGTCGACTCGGGCCTCCAGGGTTTTCAGTCGGTTCAACGTTTGCGCAAGTTGTTGGTGTACCCCGCTCAGGTCATCCTCCACTCCGGAGATTCGTTGTTCCGTTTCCCCATTCCGGGATGAGAGTTTCTGGAGGTCGTGGCGGAGGAAGGAGACTTCGGTGGAGATGGTGTCCATCTTCTGCTCCACCGAGGCGCGCGAGTTTTCAATGGCGGCCATCACGTCCTTTAATGAGAGTGGTTCCTCTGGCGGAGAGGGGGTTACCCTCGAGTCCTCGGTGCTTAGTGCCGTGGCTGTGCTCGTGGCGTATTGGTCCATGGTGTATTAGGTCGAGGTTTTCTTATTCCTTTCCTTGCCCATGGTATTGCTTTGCGTGGGTCGCTTGTTGCCCGTTGGGAGGGGCTGTTTTTCCCGCCTTATCTCGGGCCTCTACCGTGCTCTTGTAGCTTGCTTACAGTGTTATAGTCTCAGGAGCCTTAAGCAGTAGTGGTCTCCTTGAGGTTCTGTTCACCGATGAGTTGTTCGGGGTATCACCTCGTTTATCTTGCCTCCATAGTACCTTGAAATACGTCGTTCGTATGTATTTCCATATCAAGGAGGGCCAACTCGCCTACTCAGTTCTCCCCTCGCATCGCAAAGATGGTTCCGTTCAGTATTCCACAAGGTTCTCGATTATCTCCTCCCCAGGCGGCTGCACCGCAGCAGATGTGGGGTAGGCTGCCTCGCCAGGTTGCCAGGTGCCGTGGGATGTCGGTGGTCGGGCGGGGAGGAAGGAGGGTCACAGGCCCTTCACGTCTGTTCCTGCCATTCTGGTTTGGTCCTCTTGACTGGCGATGCTTTCCGCGGTGTCCCGGAGCAGATCTCTCAGGCTCCGCCCGCCCAAGAGCCGAATGGCGCTCCGAGACACCGCAGCCCGGGAGTGGCGTTGTTACGTGGGTCGATTCCACCGTCGCGTGCCGGGGTTAGGGGAAGATCGCCCAGTCCGCTGACCCTCGGCCACAGCAACAGGATAGGGTCCACCGCTGTGCAAAGTCTGTGGTTTGAATACCGCCCAGTTGCTCCGTGGGTATTTAGTACCGCATCTGCTCCGACAGTTGAGATTCGCAGCTGCCCACGTTTGTCTTCACTCTACTTCATCGTGACTTGGAGGCAGCCATCTTGGTTGGGCCCGCGCGATACGTTCTTACAGTTTCCAATGCCGATATCTTGCATTTTCTGGCGTGGATCCGGCCCCTTTCACGGCTGGGTGCTGCCATCGTGTTCCGCTGCCCGGATTTATTGTTTTTTAGCAATTTCACCTTTTCGTAACGCAGGATATTACAGGATTTTTCAGGCGGCCACGGGAGCGCAGACGAGTCACGACCTCATTGCTCGCTCGCTGGCCACGCCCCCCGTCCTGAGCTACTTTTGGCTCCACTAATAGCACTTTATGCAAATACCAGCATTCGAGTACGCCTAAACATGGAAGGGGATTTAACAGAGGAAATACAAACCACAAAGAGGGTGGAACAAGGCTGTCCCCTTGCTGCTCTATTATTCAAACTGTTTGTAGCCGACCTTCCAGTAGCCTTAAGGCAAACAAGGTGTTTCCCCCAAAAAATAAATGGAAACCAGATAAGCCACTAAATATATGCTGATGACGTAGTATTATTAGATAGCACGGAAATTGGACTTCAAAGATTGTTGTCTTCTGTGCAAATATTTCTATCGGCAAATCAGATGACTATAAATGTTAAGAAATCGCAAGTCAATGCATTGGGTCCAAAAACAAACGCCAAGACCAAAAAATGTACGTGGAAAATAAACAACGAAGACCTGTTTAAAGCAGATACAATCCGTTACCTGGGAGTTGTATTCAATATCTCGATAAGAGAGTGGAGCTGGAAAAATGAAGTATCTTCGCAAATGAAAATTCTAGCTCTACAAGGAGCAAAACTACACGCTACATATGGGAAGTTCTCATTACAGACAATAATCACTTTCTACTCCCAAAAAGTGGTCCCAATAGTATGTTTTGGCAGTGAAACAAGCTGTAATATTGATGCGAAATTTTGGGCCCAATTGGAAGGCAAATTTTGGCGCAAAGTGCTTAAATTACCACATTGTGCCTCAATGGTAGGAATTCGTCACGAGCTGGGACTTAATTCCTTACACTCTGTAGTTCTTTGGAAGTCAATAAGTTTACTCCGTAAAATGAGGATAACACCTGGAGCAAAACCTTATTTGATTCTAAACAATAAAAGCTCAGATCCATCAGCGCTTTTGCTAAACAGCTGGGAAGAGAAACTGTTGTTAACTCTAGCAGTGGCAGACATAAACATGTCACTGGTAATGAATACTCCACAATTAGCGAAAGTTAAGTTTAACCAATGGAATTGGATCATTAATACCAATACAAGAGTTTTATTGTCGATAGCCACTGACTTGGGTATGTCTTCGCTAGAAGTAGGAGACTTACCTAAGTATCTTACCAGATTTCCATCACAATACCACAGAAACCAATTCCTAAGACTGCGACTTAATCTTTACCACACTCGTGAGATTCTGATGAAAAGGAAAGATCCAGCGACAAAGAGTGAAATCTGTCGATGCTGCTTGACAGAGACTGAATCATTGAAACATTTGATAATTGAATGCCCAAACATTGCCAACCAGCGTTCATTGCATCTAGCGCGTTTTGCGCCAAAGAATGGAAACATGGCTGAATGGTGGAGCTATGTAATATCGGGAACTAATACCAACTTAACATGCCCAATCATGAATTTTGTTGACATGATCCTGCCATGTTCAGTGAAGCTGAGTGAAATTGGTACGTGAAGCATCAAACTCAAATGGGAGGGCCAGGTGAAGAGAAAGGACTAGAGGATTTGAGAATTCAGAACTAAACGACGATGTTGATATTGGATGACTGGAAATGACAAACATCGGCAGAGAATTCAAGAGAGGAGAAAGGAGTCCTACTTTAATTTCTATTAGACACGCCTATTTTCACTCCTACTCCCCTTGTCTCCACGACCACGTTCCTCTTTTCCTTTCCTTTTCTCTTCCTTTCTCTGCTCCATTTTTTTATTCTCTGTTTTCGTTCTCTCTTAGGAAATTGGAATGTAATGATGAAAAAATTTGTGACAAAAGTTTCTTTTTTTCAAACTAAAGTCAATAAAACATTTTTTTTAAAATAGACCTGCATCTGATTGCGGTAATAGGTACTAGCAGAGCTCACTTTAGTAACATCCCGAACAACTTCTAAATGTCTGCACATATCGCTTCCTGTTGTTTCAGAATAAGACTCTAAAGTGCAAGTTTTGGCTTTCAGAATTCCCTTTCAACGTGCAGTTGTATGCACACACAGAAACCAGTAGGGTAATCACAATCTAACCTGTTTTATAGGTTGTTAGCTCTACGTAAATTCAAACAGATTCGTACCTCACCACGGGGTGATAGTTTGGTATAATTGACTTTAGAAATGACTTAGAACCATGTTTTCGAACTAACCAATAGATAAACATTTTGCAATCATGATATTTTCGTACATGTGAAAGCATCAAATTGCAAGATGTGATGATAAAAAACCAACGTGAAATATTGTAAAGGAGAGATCCATTTTATAGCTGTGTTCTATAAATCAATTTGATATGCGGAACCTAGAGGATGCACTGAATGAAAAATATTTGAAAACAGGATCTATACGGTTTCCTTTACAGGTGGCTGGAATCGCCACTCTACGAGAAAATTGCTTTAATCGGTACAGCAAGCGTTTCCTTACACACCTCAAAAGAAATGGAAGGTTAGTGAAGATATCCACCGTTCAACAATAGAGACAATATGTGACCAAGTGTTTTTTAATTACCAACACGTTTGTTTTGTTTATTTAGATCTGTGAGAACTGAACATCTCCATACAATGCGTCATCTTTGACTAAATTTGTGCCACTATACAGTCAACTGCATGTTATTCTAAAGTTGGGACCCAGAAATGCAGTCTAGTGTCGAAGAATTTGAGGGACACAAAAAAAGAGGGTGCATTTACCATTGACAACTTGTCCCTCACCTCCCTACTAACCTCACTTATGCTTTGTGATGACAAGACTTAATCTAGATATGTCTTCATGTCATTGCTTTAGTCATTAAGAGCTTGCAAAAACATTAGATCATGCATTGTGTTTTTTAAAGTGTTTTATAATGCTTGTAGATTATGATTAAAATATGTATAATTTGTCAAATTCTGTCTAAATAATTTATGACCAGTCCCCCTATGGTTGTTAAGTGTGCACGTTCACATCATGTGCGTGTAAAGGTGGGTAGCTGTTTTGTGGAACCCCCCATATACTACTATACACAACTGAAGAAATTACTTTGGAAACGTGTGTGTGTCCTACAGCATACAGAAGGGATTGGAAATGCTGCCAGTACAACTGCAGTTACTAATCAACATAGCACAGTGTTTCCGCCCTGTAGACATGGATTTAATTCTTCTAAAGAGATTTGCAGACCGTGCAACTCGACTTCCCACTTAGGCATCCAAAGAAGCTGGAGCAGCCTATTGGTAGAGCAATACTGAAAAGAAGAAAAAAAAAGAAAGCCTCCCAGCGATTAGCACCCGAAACATCAACACCTTAATGGAGCATTTAGCTGGAAGCTTTGAAAGGAATGGTAAATTGACAAGTGAGGAACGATGCGCATTATTGAGAAAAGGTCTTCTTGCACATTAAGGATACAGCAGTGCATAGCAAGATTCAAAGAGGCAGTGCCGGCTCCAGGTGACACGAAAAAGCCAGCCCGAAGGGGGGCGTTAATGGCAGGGGCAGCCAGGTGGGCTGCAATTCCCGTATTCTGAGGCACTACCACTTAGCACACATCAAGCATCAACATGCCAAAGACAACATCTCACTGAAAAGAAAGTGCTAAGTCAGGGCTGGGTTGTGGCCGGAATGCATTGCATTTCATCAACCACGTAATAGCAGCCGGGCAGACTACACACAACATACGGCTTACAAGTCTGGGCAACATTCTCGCTAGCGACACCAGTCTTCATACCTGTATCCATACTTGCAGTACTCACAATCAAATTGGGGTTTGTAAAACGTACATTTTCTTTAAAGTCATTTTTTATAAACATGTGGGTAGCAATTCGTGAACAAGTTCTCTTTCGAATTTTTTTAGGATTAAAAGATTATTTTCTGCGCAAATTATAATTCAAGACGACACATTGGTAATGGCATAAGTGAAAGGGGATTACATTTTTTTTAAATTAATTTTCTGTTTATTTCGACCAAGTCATAAAACAAACACACACTATGCAAACATCAAAATATATCTCGGAACATATAATTGAAATAGAATTGCTCCTCAAATGCACATCAAAGTTGCAAAAACGATTATCTACAAATAGATGTAAGAGCAGTAAAAGTATTATTAAAAAGTGTGATTCTGCAGTCTGGCCCAACAATAATAAAAGGAGTGCATTGTACATTAAAATAAAAATACTGGCAATTGAAAACCTGATGCAATGTCAAGGATCATTCAGCAATTAAAACCTTGCCTGTGTCCCGCTGGAGTGCATCTCTAATGTGTGCCCCGGCAGTCAGTGGTAAGATTGTATGCGAAAGTAAAGACAGGAAAAAGCCTGTTTATCATCGCAAAAAACATCACACATGGCGGGGGTGGAGTGGCAGGGTGTCAAATACCATTACAGAGAATTTCATAATAACACCCAAAGCTCATTTCATTTAGCGCCTGCATAAATATTGATCTTTTCTACCAAGCTGCATCAATATGTTCTCAACATTAAACACCCAATATTTTC